>NC_056746.1:90085758-90393258 GCF_019279795.1 Protopterus annectens | reverse complement strand
AATGGTGCAGGATTGCAGGTTTGCTTGAATGATTGGTTCACTTGCTACCCTTCCTTTAATGAACAGTCTGCCATAAATTCATATGGGATGGTGCAACTCTTGTACAACACATTTATTTTTTATAAAAAATTGTTGTTTGATTATTGTAAATTGCAACTCAATAAATTTTATTTAGAAATAATTCCAAATAAGCAAATGGACCCAGGAAAACCCAAATAAATATAAAATAATAAACAAAAGATCTTTTGAAATATTGGATTGTTCGACTTTTCCTGCGTCCATTTGCTTATTTAGAATTATTTGTTTGGCTGTGATTTATGGATTTGGGTTCTGGCAGAAGTTGGTGGTTGTTTTTCTTTATTTAGTGTTACGTGTTGCTAAAGGATATGTTCATTCTTCATGAACCAGACTTGTATTTTGAAATGATTGACGTGTAATAAGCATGATCTTGAACTGGACATGGTTTTAATTTGAGAAAATGTTAAAAAGATGGGAACAATTTCACAGCAGATTTGCAGTCTTGATGTCAGCATTAAATCTGATCTATTGTTTGACCCGCATTCTGATGCTTATATTAGAACATTTAATTCTGTTGATCAACAAGTTGCCTTAATTAAGGGTAGGAAACTCAGAAAGTTTGAGAGGGATGCTAAGGCATAGAAGGCTAATTCAGCATACCCGGCCCCTAAGTCTAGCGGAATGAATGACTTTGAACTGGAACTACTTATTGATTCAAATTTTATGCCAGATTTAGGTGCTGTGGGTGGCACAGGGGCAGTGCCAAATAACCATCGGGATAACCGGGATGGTGCTAATCCTAGAGACTTTTCACCTCTTCTTTTTTTAAACAAATCTATCAATTTGAAAGAACAGCCACCAAAGAACTCAAAGTCCCCATCACGGAAAAGGGGGGAAACCTCAAAGCCATGAGAGGTTTGAGAGTTTAGAGTCAAGGTCATTCCAGGAAACATTAACAACTGCTTTTTCTGATGACAATGAGGATTTACATGTTTTTTTCCAGACATGGTTTTAAAATATTCAACCAATCTAATGTTGTAGTTACTGATGCACATTTAATTTGTTTGAGAGGGGCTTCACTTTTGTTTCCACTTCCAGGTTTAATGTGACAGACACCTTATTGGAGCTGAAATTATTTGTCAGGAAACTAAACTTGTGAATCTTTGTTAAATACAATAAGGAGGTGTGTCCTGTGGAACTTAAGAAACAAAGCACTTTTAATCCCCCAAGTGTTCCATTAGTGAACGTATTTGTGAATCTTGGCAGGTGGGATACTTATCTATTAGAGCGATCTCCCCATCGTTTTGGTTATAATAAAATGATAATGAGAAGGATATATTACATCGTTTGATTTCTGAACAGTGACAAGGACCATGAAACACAGCAAAGGAAGAGAGGAGGTTTTGATGGACTCCTCTCTGATTACTCCAACAAAATGTTGAATTACTATTAGATGTCAAGGAATAGTCTCCTGTGTCAGTGAACAAAATCAATTTAGCCAATTGTAAAATGGATATACACTTGGAAGAGCTTGTGTTAAATGGTCTTATTTCCCAAACTGCATTTGAATTTTTCTATATAGAGAAGCATTTGGTATTGATTATTTTTGGGATCTCAAAGGTGCATAAGGACGACTCTAACCCACCTTTAAGAATTATAATGGCTGCTAAATGTTCTAAGATTGTTTACTATCATTTTATTGAACAGCATGTATGCGGGTTTCTAAATCACGTAATCACACGGGCAACTGGTAAAAACAGCAAACCACAACCTTCCGAATGCCTAAAACTGAAAGCACAGAAGTGAGTGGTTCTTGCAAAATCACTGTTGACTTTAATGGTGATTTAAAATCAAAAGTTGAACTGGTTTGAATGTCATTTTTACCATATTTGACATATGGTAAAAATGGCATTCACATTTTCAACCATTTGAGTCAATGAAACTACTCAAATATATTCTGTCTTTCAACAAAATGATAGTAAAGTTCTAAGACATACCCTTTAGTGGTCTATACTGACTGGATATTAAAATCATTTATGCTTGAATACTAGTATATATTACGGTACTCTATTATTTTTTTTAGGCAGTTTACCACAGATTTAAGTGTTGAAAGCATTCCCTTTGTATAGATGTCATAAACTTGTTTCGATTCTTCTCCTTGTCTGAAGGTTTAGAGAGTTTCTCTGAAGCCTTGGTATGGTGTTCCTCTGTGGCAGTGGATGAATTTTTGATATTGATGAACTTCATGGAACTGGTTCTTGATAACAACTTTGTATTATTTAAGGGCAAATACTACAAGCAGATAAAAGGTGTGGCAATGGGTGCAGTTTGTCAGCTATTTGGATGTAACCATTTACAAGGATGAGGGCCAATTTAAGTCTAAAATATATATGGGAAAATGTGTTGGAATCTATGGAATTGTGGTGGCAGCTATGGTTAAATTCTCAGGACCCACCAGGGTTAAATGAAAATGTGCCAGTAGTTAGTGTTTTAAAGCTCGGAGTTTTGAATTTATACGATTTTAGTGTAACTGATTATTATTTAGGATGGTGGTTACTGTTTTTTTGGCAGTAATATTTTTAATGGATTGTTAATAGATGTTTAGTGGATTTATTCCTATGTATTTCTAAAGTCATTGTCACTATTTATTGACATACATTCTAAAATATGATTTTATTGTTATTGTTTATTTCATTATGTATGGAAAGGTATTTATGAGATGATGTGCCTTTAAGGCAGTTAATTTATTAATTGGACAGCTTGAATGAAAAGGCTTAAATATAGGGTGGTGTTTGAACTTTTGAATTTTGGATTTGGTTCTGAAGAAGTGTCATGACAATAATAAACTTGTGTTAATCCACCTACGGAGTTTTTGACATCTCTGGAACAGTTTTATTTTGTAGTCAATTTTTCTGCTGATTTACTTCTTTTTTGATAGAGCACATAGCTAATTTGCAATAGCCACTCCCCTGACTGCTTCATTTACATTTGGCTTCCCTACTGTGACCACTGTTCATGCTACAGCCACTCTCAAGGAAAACCAGTGGCAGAAGAATAATCCCATTATCAGGGAGGCTTAGCATGGTGCAGAAAGCTTTAGAGGTAAGGCTTTCACATTGTGATAAGCCTTTCTGAATCCCAAAGTAAAATTTATCAAACATCATATGTAACAAATAATTTTGCATTTTCAACAACACAGATGTTATGTAATCCAGTCTCACCTACATTCTTACCCGTGGGTTCGGAGCCGAATGTCGGCTCCAACTCGGCCATACTTTCAGCTCGAAGTCTTTCTATTGGCTGGGCTAAGATGGTATCCCATGCTGCACTGCTCTCTATCCCCAGATCTTATTTGCCGCTCGTGTAGCTCGGACGTGGTCTCGCTCTTGGCTGTGGCTAAGTACCTTTTCTTCTTTATAACAGAGAAGTTTTTTGCAAAAAAGCTATTTTCATAGCTATTTGTGTGTGTTCTTGACTGTGTTGTGGAAAAGTTGTGTTTTTCTCTTATAGCGTGTTCTTGTGGTATCCCACTAGCTGTTTCCAACGGGCTAGGCCCATTTCAGTTAGAGGACCTAGTCTGTCCCCTTGCTTTCCTTGTGTGCTAACTTTTTCCCTTGGGCTAAAACCGTTTAAATTAGAGGAATTAGTCCTCCCCCTTGTACTTGTGTCTAAGGACCATTTTAGTTAGAGGTCTTTGTGGTGTACTGTTTGTTTGTCTTGTTCCCGCGCTAGTGGCTGTTTGACCGTTGGTCTAGTTTTAAGTTAGTTACTTGGTGTTTGTGGTAACTATGTCTAAAGATACTAAAGAGCATAAGCCCTCGGGCTTTAAGAAGTGCTCCAAGTGTAGTTATACAATGGCCATCACTGATGGACACTCTGTTTGTGTGTACTGTCTGGGAGCGATTCACCTTCAGAAATCGTGTAGTTTTTGTCATGCCTTTAGCCCTCATGTTCTTCAGGAAAGGAAGAACAAATTGATTTTGAAGGGACTTCTGAAACCCTCCTTTGAGGAGGGTTTGGAGAGTGCTTCCGGCTTTAAGGCTTCTCCATCGAAAGCTAAATCTTCCAAGGCAAAAAAGCGATCCCCGGCTCCATCAGTATCCTCGGAGCCGCTGGAGAAAATAGCAAAATCTTCAATGACATCCTTGGCTCCATTGTCCTCGGGGCCGCAAAAAGTGTCAGTGGTAATGGAACCTGCTTCGGCTCCAATTTTCTTGGAGCCTGTTCGGAGCTGGTAGCCTAGCATTAGGCTGGTATCTCCTCCTTGCAGGTCTCCTTCAGAGAAGAGGTCTCGATCTCCTTCCCTATCCTCCAAATACTCCAGGACCTTATCGGATATGCACGTCGATAGTGTGGTGCAGAGACTTCTTCAGTCACCGGTACTGGCAAAATTGTTTTCAGCTCCGACCCAGTCGGCTCCAGAGCCGGTCCCTCAACCTACATCGATACTTCCTCCTCTGAGCGCATCTCAGCTTTCGGAGCTGGAGTGCTCGGCTCCATGTGATGTCCCTAGGTTGGTTCCGACAGCCCCTCCTGGCTTATCAGTTCCAACGTCAGCTCCGACCCTGTCGGTGCCATGCACAGGGTTCAGGACTCAGGATTCATTGGTCGGACCCCAGGGAGAGGCTTCGGGACACCTCTCGGTTCCTAGTCTCCCTCTCGGTGCTTCGGCGTGGGGAAGCCTGACTCCTGTCTCGGCTTCGGAGGCTGGTTGATCTTTGGGTCCAGGAGGACAAGCTTTCGAGGCCATGAGGAGTGCGCTGGCCAGGTCGTCAGCAGCATCATACGGTTTGGTCACTCTGTCCCCTACAGCACCGGTGCAGGTCTCTGATCACCATCTATTTCTGGACAGCGGAGCCACAAGGCCTCAGGGTACCCCCACGAGTGGTCTCCATATTTCTGAGGGCCCCTCACAGTTTTTGCCTGAGGAGCCACCCAGAAAGAAAACGTGCAAGAGGAAGCACATAGATTCCCAGGATGAGTCTCTCACGTCAGACATCGACCTTGAGGAATTGGAGGGGTCCCCTAAGTCATCCTCTGAGGATGTTTCTTTCTCTGACATCCTACAGATTTTGAAGCAAAGAGGTGACTGGCCATCCAAAGCCCCTTCCGAAGAGGAGTCGTTTTTTCTGAAGGCCTTTGGTAAATCAGCCCTCCACCTCCTGGGTGTCTCCACCCTTCGACGAGCTTCTGGATCTGGTTTGTTGAAGGGTGTGGGAAACCCCTGACTCTGTGGAACCAGTCCCTAGGAGACATAATAAATTTTTGTCTGCCCATTCTGATAAGTAATTTCTATCCAAGGGAGTCCTTGTGGATGCCATGGTGGTGGCAGCGGCCACCCAGAAGGAATTAGCTGAGACTTCTTCCACCGTCCATCCCCCTAACAAGGAGTCTAGGACTATGGACAGGTACAGGAAGCATACGTTTTCTTCAGCGGCCTTTACTTTGAGGTCACTGAATTACTTATACTTTACAAGGCTCCAGAGAGATCTCCTAAAGGAGTCGGAGATACTCTAACGGGTAACGTTTCTGAGGCGGTGGCTCAGAAGGTCAATGTTCAGATGTCTACCCTCAATTCTATTGCAAACTCCTCCATGAGGCTGATCTCCCATGCAGTCGAGGGAGCGAGTAGGGCAGCAAGTTCAGGAATCACTCTTTGGAAGCAGGCCTGGATGCGCCTTTGTCATTTCTCGGAGGCCTTCAAGTCTTCATTCACCGACGCCCCATTTGATGGTTCCTCTTTGTTCGGAACCAAGGTGAAAGACACTTTCACTAGGTGCGAGCAAGAGGGAAAGACTCTGTCTGCCGTAGGAGTCTGTTTTTCCCTTCCCTCTAGGCCTTATCCCAAGGCCCAGAGGGGTGGAAAGATGTGGTTCAAGAAATCACAGAGGTTTTTTCCTGATGCACAAGGTGAGCCCCACTCCAAAGGCAGGGGAGGGGGTGGTTATTCAGGTACATGCTGCCCTACGGGCAGAGGAGGCCCTCGCAACTCGGGAGACCGCAATTCCTTTCGTGGTTCTCCCTACCGCCGCTCCTGATGGGAGGTCCGACTGTGCATTTCCGGAGTCAGTCAGGGGTTGACTCTCATTATACGCAGAGGCCTGGCAAGATATCACCCAGGACCTATGGGTTCTACGAATAATTTCCGGAGGATATGTCATTCCCTTCTCAGCAAATCCCCCTCCAATCAAGAAAATCCCAGATGTTCCATCCAGTCAAAGGGATTCCGCACCTTCAGAAGTTTCAAAGCTGCTAGAAAAAGGAGCCATCCAACATGTCCCCTCAGACCAGATCGGATTAGGGACTTACTCCAGATTCATTTTGGTGCCGAAAAGGACAGGGGACCCGAGACCCATTTTGGATCGCAGCTGATTGAACACCCATGTGCAAAAGTCCAAGTTCTGAATGGTCACGTTGCAGTCTATTCTCCCATTGTTGGGAAAAGAAGTATGGATGTGTTCCATTGATCTCAATGATGCTTACTACCACATAAAGATGGACAGGGCATCTAGAAGTCACCTACGATTCCGACTGGGAGCCAGTCATTTTCAGTTTCGAGCCCTGCCCTTTGGTCTCACCACAGCCCCCAGGGTGTTTACCAAATGCATGGCAGTGGTGACCGCTCACTTGAGACATCTGGGATTCCAAGTATTTCCATACCTGGATGACTGGCTCCTTACTGCCACCACCAGGCATCTGCTACTTCAGACCAGAGACGCTACTATCAACCTTTGTCAACAGTTGGACATCACCTTGAATTGGGAAAAATCTGCCTGGTTACCCTCGCAGCATGTCACTTTTATAGGCACCGAATTAGACACCATCCTCATGCGGGCGTTTCTACCACAGGAAAGAATCAGAGTCCTACAACAACAGTTTACGCCTTGCTCCCTCTGAGAAGAGTGAATGCAAGATTGGTCCTCCAATTGTTGGGGACGATGGCTGCTATGATTATGTTAGTCCCCCTGGCAAGGCTACATATGAGGCTTCTTCAGTGGCTACTCTTTGCCCAGTGGTCTCTTCCGTCTTCCAGTTTCTCACCCTATTCTACTCACAGACAGGTGCAAACAGCATCTTAGTTGGTGGCTTCACACACGACAACCTCAATACGGGAAAGCCCTTCGTTCCTTTGCCTCTGGTTGCCACGGTGACCACGGATGCCTCCCAGATGGGGTGGGGGGCATCTAGGCAGGACAGTCCAAGGCACGTGGCAAGAGCACGAGATGCATCTGCATATCAATGTCGTGGAGATGAGAGCAGTGCTACAAGCATTGCAAGCACTTCAGAGCTTTCTTCCTCTCTGAACTATTGCAATCCACTCAGACAATATGTCAGTGGTATGGTATCTGAACAAACAGGGAGGAACCAGTCATATCCCCTTTGCAGAAAGGCCATGCGTGTGTGGCAGTGGGCAGTGTCTCCCCAACGTTTTCTGGTAGCAATGCACATTCCGGAGAAGTCTAATGTGATCATAGGCAGGCTAAGCAGAGCTATTCTGATGCCTCATTAGTGGTCCCTGAACTGTCAATTTGCGGAGCAGATCTTCTGCAGGTGGAGTCAGCCTTGCTGTGACCTTTCTGCCAGCCCCCTTAATGCCAAATGCAGCAGCTACTTCACCCTTATCCCCCCTCAGGTGGAGTCACCCAGGGATGCTCCAGTCCATGATTGGCCCTCCGGTCTACTATATGCCTTCCCTTAGGTTCCCTTGCTGTCAAAGGTTATTCAGAAAGCGCAATCCTTGGGAAGCAAAGTGATTCTGATTGCTCCACACTGGCCTCGTCAAATTTGGTTCCCCTTTCTTCATCCCTATCTCATGGACATTCCTTGGATTCTGGACTCACAACCAGACTTACTGACTCACATGTCAGGGCAGCTCCATCCCTCTCTTCGGACCCTCTGGTTGACAGCCTGGCTACTCTACTTCCGTCAATTTTCATCGGAGGTGGTTCATATTCTATCTTCCTCTCATAAGCCTTCGACCAGGAAGATTTATTCCAGCAAATGGAAGAGGTTTTCCATCTACACAGCTCCAATCTCATCAGTATTGGAGTTCCTTTCTATGCTTTTCAACCAGGGTTCAGCTGCTGCAACTATTAAAATTCAGTTGGTGGCGATTTCTTCTTTTCATGTCGCAGACGAACCCAGCCTAATGGCACATAGACTCTGTAAGACTTTCCTGAAGGGCACTTTGTTGCTTCGTCCTCCTGTCTTGGAACCTGTTATGCCTTGGGACTTAAACTTTGTTCTACAGGGTCTTACTTCACCCCCCTTTGAGCCTGCAGCCACTTGTGATTTAAAATTCTTAACTTGGAAGACTGTCTTTTTGGTAGCCATCAACTCAGCCAGACACGTTTCCGAGCTTCAAGCTTTATCAATCAAACCCCCTTATTTGATTTTTCATAAGGACAGGGTTTCTCACAGACCAAATTCTTCCTTTCTTCCCAAAGTAGCGTCAGTTAGTAACCTTAACCAATCTATTGAATTGCCAGTGTTTTTTCCTCAGTTCTCAAACAAGGCAGAATTCAAATTTCATCAGTTGGATGTGCACAGACAATTACGATTTTATTTGCACAAAACTAATCAGTTGTTTATTTCATTATTGGAAAACAGAATTGGGTCTCCTGTTTCCAAAGTCACGTTATCCAGGTGGATTTCCAGTTGTATTTCTTTCATTTATGCTTCAGGGGGAAGAGTTTTACCATTGCGAGTGAAGGCTCACTCTACCCGGTCTGTATCTACCTCTACTGCCTTTCAGGCCAGATTGTCTATGGATGATATTTGTGCCACGGCTACTTGGGCATCTCCTCACACCTTTGTTACTCATTACAAGTTAGATGTGGTATCTAGAGGCAGGTCTTCCTTTGGTTCCACAGTGCTCAGGAGTATTTTCCACTGAGCCTCCCAGGATTTAGGTGTTGGGGACGCTATCCCACGGGTAAGAATGTAGGCGAGATTGGACTACATAACATCAAGAAGTTATGTACTCACCATAACATTCGATGTATGTAGTCCATCTCGCCTCACATTCTTACTTAGCCTCCCACCTTCCCCCATCCTGGAGGATCTGGAGGTTAGGCCTGGTTTCAGAGTTCCCTTCATTCTTGGTTTGTTCTTCCTTCCTTACGTGCTGTTACGCAATGAGAATGAGTGCTGGTGCTCGCAGCAAACTAGATCTGGGGATAGAGAGCAGTGCAGCATGGGATACCATCTTAGCCCAGCCAACAGAAAGACTTTGAGCTAAAAGTATGGCCGAGTCGGAGCCGACATTTGGCTCTGAACCCACGGGTAAGAATGTGAAATGAGATGGACTACATACATCGAACGTTATGGTGAGTACATAACTTCTTGTTATCCTTTATGAGGCAGAGTTTTGCTGACTGAAAACCTTGAATTAGTTACTGCATATTCTAAGTAAGTTGCATCCAGTTAGTAATTAAAAAGAGGAAAGGACCAGTGGATGCAGAACCCATCATGAGCAGTTTGTGATTTCCCCCCAGATTTATGTCATGCTTTTTCTATATCTTGAATATTAACAACTAGAAATGAGTAGCTCATTTAATACACTGTTCTAGGCTCTTACTGCTGAGAAACAGCCATAACACTGTATTTAACTACTCCCAAGATAACAGCATTAAATGCTATCTCACATTTTCTTCTACAGTAACTTCCTGCCTACCTTCAGCCCAGACCATTTTGTTGATTGTTTTTTTCAAGTCCCAAGCACACTGACTGGCTCCACCCGCTCTGTTTGCCCTCGCTTTTCTTGGGCTGTCTCTGCTCCCCTACCCTACCCCCATTTCCCACCCAGCCCTACTATGCCTAAACTTATTTCCAAATAGCCACTCCCAGTAAATAAAGCAATCCAATCACAACAAAGAAAAATCCATATTCATATCATTCCCATCATCCAATTGCATTGTATTGTACCTCCCACATATCACACTCCTCTTACTTAATTACCAGCTATTTATGTCTTTTAATGCAATAAGTCATATCCAGACAAAATAATAGTTCTAAATCCTCCACATATCAAAACTCAAGTACAACTAACAATTATTCCTACCCATCTATAACATTAATACTTTAATGTAGATAGATCAGAAATATAATATATAAATCTATGTACACTACCCCTTTCCCACTTCTAGTACAATTAAAGCGTGCAAATTTAATAATAGCACCAACTATCTATAATCCCACAAACTTAAACCATGTACCATTTACCTTACATACATAATCTTATCCTAATGTTACAAAGAAATACAATAAGTTTATATCAAAATACTTAAAATACATAGTTCACATTGCATCACAGCTCATACATATTGGGGATATTCACCCCAACCCTGGCCCTCAGACCAATCCAACCCATCTAGATCTTCACACCCCAACCCAGCCCCAACTATTAACTCTCCACTGAAAAGGTACTAACTTACTACTACTTAATATAAATCTAAAAAGCATCATGAACAAAATTCAAGATTTGCATGACACCCTTTCTCTATATACTCCAGCTATAGCTCTAATAATGGAAACCTGGCTAAAAGCAGACATCTATACCAACAAAATACTTCCTCCAGGATACAATATACATAGGCTTGATAGATAACTGAAAAGGGGTGGTGGTAACATTTCTATACAAAAACAATCTCAGTCAGAAATTAGAACTAACCATCCCAAACGTTAACACTGAAATACTGTTTGCTAAGCTAAAAATGAATCCAAAGAAACATCTGAACATAGTGGGAGCCTACATCCACCCTAGGAACAATCTGACTACTTTAGAACACATCCTAAATTGGACAGCAACATCCCCCACCAGGAAACATTTATAATAGGTGACTTTAATGTGGACTGGCTCTCATGTAGCTGACAAAATCCTACTGACCACATTAACCTACACAGTTTCTCACAAACAACCCAAACTTGTACTAGAGCAGACAAAACATCAAACAAACATTCAGTCCTGGACTGGATACTTATAAACATGCCAAATGTATCCCTCCACTCTGGCTGTCTCCCAGAGAGCCTCACTGACCATGTTCCAACTTACATACTCCGACAGTGAATAAATCCACAAAAACTTACCACCTACCACCAAATCCACGATAAGAAAAAAATTATCCCCCAAGACTTCATAACTAGTTTAAAAAATGCAATTGGCCACCACTCAAAGATCTGCCTTTAGATACTGCAGTTGAATACTTTAACTCAACATCTTACCCCCCCCAGAAAAATAAGGATAAAATCCAATTTTGCTCCCTGGCTAACCAAAGAAACAAGATCTATGTAAATAGCTAGAGATAAGGCCTGGAAGAAATGGCCCAGTGATAAAACTACAACTAACAAACATATCTAGAACTATGAAATAAATCTAAAAAACATCATACGGAACAAAATAAATTACTATAGCAGCATCCAATTAAAAAACCAAAGAAACCCTGTAATATTCTGGGCTGCCTTCAGAAACATCTTACAGCCAGGACAAACTAGTACTGCCTCCCCAAAAGTCATGAATACTGAAGACAGCATAGTCTTGCAATTTAACATATACTTTACTGAATCCATACTAGCCCTCACAAACAATAATTGCTGTTCCCTACCCAGACTCACATAGTACCCACACTTGATCCTGATAATGTCTCTTTCCAACCTTTCCCAATAAACACCAAAGTTAAATATCTCAAAATGCTTAAACCTACTAGACTTGCTGCCGACTATCTACCTGTTGAATATCTAAACATTGAAACTGCTGTTGAAGTAGAAGTAACCAGTCAAAATGTAAAATCCAAAACAGTTTAATAAAGTGCTTTTCGTCTCACACGATGGTGAGACGACTTCAGTCAAAATTATATTACACGTTTTTTCAATTTAAATACCCAATTAGCACATCCCATGGACCAATAGGTTAAATCCTCACTCACTCAAAGGGGTTGAAGATTTAGAAAAAAACCTTGTGAACCACTTTAATAGTACCACCGACTTTTTAGTATTTACATAAACATTTAATACGGAAGAGATAGCTTATTTAGATATAGACCTACACAAGAACTTCAACAAAGAGTGCTATACAGCGAGAATTTACAGAAAAGAAACATATTCTAATGCTTTTCTGCACTTCTCAAATTACCACCCGTTCCACCAAAAAAGGTCTGTGGTCAAGGGTCAACTAGTCAGGGCAGCCAGAATGACCACAGAAGAGATGGACCTCCTTACCGAATGTTCAAAATTAAAAGACATGTTTTTGAAGAGAGGCGACCCTGCCAGATTAGTGCAGAAAATCATAACGCGGGTCACCTCTAAGAGAAGTAATGGTACTTACAAACCCATCCTAGTGGGGCATAATGGGAACAACACCTTTGGGGACAAGACATGAAATATCCTGAGTAAGGCTAATGAGAGAGCTACCTCCTCGTACTGTCTGATCACACCATTTAGTATGAATGCTGTTGAAATAAGAAACATACTATACAAAAATTGGGAATTACTATTGAACGAAACATCAATTAGAGATAATTTGACTCACAAACCACAGATGGTGTTTCATTGGGGCCCCAACTTAAAATGCCTTTTAGAAAGAATTAAAATGAAGACAGACCTATAAGCAAGGCATGTGGAAATGTAACATGTGTAATTACTGTAAGCACATTGAGATTGGTAAGTCATTCCACATTAGGGAGAGGAAATATACTACCCTAAATTGCCTTGACTGCCAATCCAGGATGGTAGTATATGTGGCCCAGTGTCAATCGTGTCCGGTGTACTACATAGGAAAAACAGAAGTTGAAGAACGCGTCTACAAACACCTGTATAGTATCAACAAAAAGAAAAAAGAAAATGCATTGGCTAGGCACTTAATAGAACACAGTGATCATATGTTTAAATTTAGAGCAAGTGATCAGGTGTTGCATAACGAACAGGTGTGGGGGGGACCAGAATCTCTGTGGTTAGAAAGGCTTGAGCTCTTCTGGAAACTTTGAACTAATGCATGCCACTACCCTGGGCTCAATGAGATGTGCTTGATAGCCTGTATTTTAAAGATGAAAAGTCTTTGGAGGTGACCGCTTGCCACATTATATATGAATTTATGTAGCATAAATACAAGGGGACCCATTTCTTTCAGTATTGTCATTTCACACAGGTCTAGCCATTGTGGAACTCGCGTACATCTTTGTTTGACTCTTTTTGATTTATTTCTTTTTTGATTTTTTTTAAATTTTTTAATTTGTTGTCGTATTAATTTGCGGCATCGATTTGAACTTATTTATTGTATTCATTGTAACATTGTACAAGTTGAACCTCATTACCTTGCTGGTTTATTCAAAATGTGTTGTATAAGTTTCAGGTCTAAGACTGGTCTAATTCATATACTGTTAATTTGTAGTACATGGCGACTAACAAGTTAAACTTTGAGTAAGTGAGGATTTAACTATTTAACCTACTGGTCCATGGGATGGGCTAATTGGGTATTTAAATGGACGAAGGTGTAATATAATTTTATCTGAAGTCTAACCATCGTGTGAGACGAAAAGCGCTTTATTAAACTGTTTTGGAGTTTATGTTTTGGCTGGTTACTTCTACTTCAGCAGCAGTTGTGTTTATCCTTGTAGCTGTGTCTTCTTCCTCTTAGTAGTGTTATCTAAAAACTGCTGTAGAAGCAATATCCTATCCAGCAGCCATATTAATACATTGAGCCAATTCAGAAGAACAAGTCCCTAAAATTTGAAAAGTATCACATATCATCCCACTATGTAAAGATGAAAACTTGACAGAATTATCAAATTACTGGCTAATAGCTATACTATCTCCATTATCTAAAATACTTGAGAGGTGCAACCATTCACAAATCTTAAACTGTCTAATAACCAACAATCTTCTACCTAACACTCAGCATGGTTTACGTCCAAATCATAGTACTACCACTGCCCTTGTTAACTTTACTAACATTATTAACCACCATCGCAATGAAGGCAATTTAGTTTGCTGCATTTTTCTTGCTCTGTTCAAAGCTTTTGATACTGCCTCCCATTCTAAACTCTTAATACACTCTCGGAACTTAAACTTAGCCATTCTGCACTTACTTGGTTCCAGCAATATCTGACTGGTCACCAGCAAGCTGTAAAATGGCAACAAAATCTCTCTTAACTACTGCCTGTAACCTTGGGAGTAGCACAGGGATCTATTCTGGGCCCTCTCCTTTTTATTATCTTTGCTAACAGTCTTCATACTGCGACTCCACTTGCCTTCGTAGCTCAATATGCTGATGATTCCACCTTGATTTGTGCCACCCCAACACTACAAAAAATCTAAAAAAAATCACCCAGCAGTCATTCAGTGCAATGGAATCCTGGCTAAACAATACACAACGTATATGTAACCCTAACAAAACAAAACTCAAGCTCTTCTATCAACTAGAGCTGAAGTTTCCCAAACAAAATTACTGGTAGTGGTCACTGACCATAATATGAAATTCGACATACACATATCACAGACGTTAGGGGTTGCCACAGCAGAACTCCTGGTCCGCTAATGATTGGCAGTAGATTTTTACGTGCCGTGTTGCCAGCTCTGACGCACAACTTTCAACGAAGGTACGCCCATTCATGTATGCCTCCACACAGAAGACACTCTAGCTGAGAATCGAACAGGACGTCTTACTGTGAGGTGACATCACTACCGCAGCACCACCACCGCAGTATACCCATATATATATATATATATATATATATATATATATATATATATATAATATATATAAATATATATACATCATATACATATATATATATATATATATATATATATACATCATATACATCCACACACACACACACACACACACACATATATATATATATATATATATATATATATATATATATATATATATAAATATAAAATCTACTAATACACTACTCCAATAACAAGGTATTGTGTTCTACTAACAAATCCTTCGTAAACATATCAAAACCTAACAGTGCAGCTGGAGTTTCACTTTACTCAAACTGCATAGCCAAAACTTGGAATTCCCTGCCATTAAATATCAGAACTACTACTAAAACTTCCAACTTTAAAAGACTTCTCAAATCACACCTATCTGAATCCTGGACCTGCTTTTGCACAAACCCTGGTTAGGAAGTACATGTCTTAAGGCAGTTAAAGGAACACAGCCTGTTATTTTTGCATTTGAATAGTGTGCCCTGCTAAGCAGACGTACACTTAACTTGCTTGTTTTTACCTTCGGTCACAGCACTGCTATTCTTTGTATTCTGATCTACACTATATGTTTGTTTTAGTGAAATGCATAACATGTATTTCTAATTTTGTGCTTTGTATCTGAGATTGAATCACCTTTTGTATCTGTGTACTGTATATGTGTCATACTGTTATTTATAAATGAGGGAACTTTTCTCCCCGGCCCTACACTGAAAAAGGACATTTTGTCCAGTTGGACTTTCCTGGTAAGCAAATGTAAAATAAAATATGTTCTCCAATAAACAAAGGCACACAGTAAGTACTTCACCTCCTTACCACTGAGAACTAGACAAAGAAATGTTTGATCATCTGGGCTAGGCAAGAATTATCCCCACTTTGAAAGAGTTAAGTATCATTTATTTTGAAATCAAAGGTTCTGTCTACCCAGTTTATATTTCATACCATTTGATACCGAAATAATACAATCTATCATCTTTCTTTCCACTTTTGTGCATCTATAGTTTATATGACAGTCACATTGGGGATTATCTGTCAGAAGCTAGCTGATATTTGAAATGATGGATTACGTACATTCTGTATAAATATTAGTTTTGGGAACACAAATGATATTTCAACTATCAGTGCCATATAAAATCTTTAGGCATATATAGTAGTTTAAAGCAAGCACATCTGGATACAAAGTATATGGTATGCTATGCAAATTCTGCTATTCTAAAGTGTTCCCAGTATCAAAACATTTGGAAAAACAAAACATTCAAATCTAGATATTCTACTGCTTAGTGAAAACAAAACTATAGATTGTTTCACAAATACAGAACAGCTGTACATAGATATGTTCATACAGGGTCTATATTATAACAGTAAATGCTTAAAATAGCGAATGCTGTATAATCAACTCTAAAATATTGGCACGGCAAAATGCTGAACAACATGGAACAGCATTTTTTTTTCCCAGAATCAAGTATCTAATCTACACTGATAACCTGGTACTTTATGTATCCATTCAACCCCGTCACACTGTTAAGAATAATCTGACAGATAATCTAGAATTCATAAATGTTCAGTTGCATGACTATCTCTTTCAATTATTAATGTTAGCAAAATTAAATGAATGTTTCTATTTACTCTTAAGACAATGGCTAAAACACAATTACACCAGTCCATTCTTGAGATGAAACACTAAAGAAAGGTCTCAGAATATCATTTTACTATCAGATGTGTGAGACTGCCTCTACCAAATTAGGTAACATCAACTAACCTATGCTGAATCCTGAGCACTGAATACACTGAACTAAAGGATTGGCCCCCGCGCCCTCCCCCAACTTCAGGAATCATGCTAACTCTTGTTCTTGTGTCCACAGTGGTAGGGGCTTTCTGAATTCAGAGTTTTACACTTTTTCAGGTGTTTGATGTTGTAAGTTCAGTATAGTTTTGTTGACGATGCCTGATTTGGTAAAGGCAGCATAGCACATATGATAGTAAGGCCAGAATATCAATATCTTAAACTTTGAATTGATGATCCAGCCTCTTGCTCAACCCTCATATCCACAAAGGACATAAAAAGTCTGAGGTGTACTCAAAACATACGGGTCTATATTATGATATCGCATGGTCAGAAGAGCGAATGACACATAATCGACCCCGTGTAAGCGAAAGCTTAAGTCGAAACCTCAGAACAGTGATTTTTTTCCAAGGGGAAAAAAAAAATCACTGTTCCGAAAAAAAAAAAAAAAACTGTAAAACATTACATAATGTGGGGGGCTTCACACCCCCCCACTTAAATATACCAACTCCAAGATCACACTACAGTGCCAAAAAGGTAAAGTAGCGAAAGTGGTCAAACAAATTCTTTCCCAGGGAAAGAATTAGCTGAAAAGCCGTTTCTCTATTTTGCCTTTTCGAGCTTTTTAGTTCAACAAAGATGCATTCAACAACCTGCGTCTGTGACAGCGTCATAGAGAGCCAAACATACAACAACCTAAACAATTAGTTAACAAATTAAATAAAATCAGTTCTTGTAATCACAGACTCGAACCATCCCTCAAATATACATTCTTTGCTTGTTACAGTAAAAAGCTAATCTAATACCACTGAAAAAAATTAATTATGAATAAACAAGTCAATTTCTATAGAAGAGACAATCACTATTACCACCACACAAACATCTGAAGTTCTCAAAGTATTGTATTGCATTAGCCAATGCCTTCACCACTATAACTCCCCATGTCTTGCTGGATTCCCAAAACCTAAAATGCAGGTTATGCTTCTCAGTTACATGCCAAGCAAGCACTGGTAATGCTATTAAGCATTTTGAAAAGTACCAGAAAAAGCATTTTATCTTCCCTTCAATTTCAAGAACTCCTACCATCATTCATTACAAGTATAACTACCTTTAATTGTTTCCTGTTAGCCTCCGTCTCTCATTTATTTAGAAAAACAAAGCACGATTAAATTTCTGACACAATGTAGAAGGCACAGGATTCATATGATCAACTACTGATGTTATGGTATGCAGTTCACTGTGATTAAAATATCATTTAAATTAGCTCATAACAACTATATTCAATTGTTTTCCTATACTGCATTTGCTTCTGTATGCAAATCTATTTATTAGAATTATTCCAATCTGTTTGATTTATGCTTTATCCTAATCATCTCATATGGCATGTAAGATTTGCATCATTCAAAGAGTGTTAAATATTAAAGCTTCACTGACAAATGCATTAAATTTGTTCTGTGCACATGATTTTTTTAAATATTTTGTTGTGAACAAGGTATGACTAAAAATCAAACCTTGTGTCCCAGAACATGCATCGTGCATATAAATAGATAGACAGATAGTCAAACAGACAGACAGATAAAGTAAATTAAAGGAATTATCAACAAATAGATGTCAACAGCTATGCTATTAAGGAAACATAATAAGTCACCTATCTAAGAAGGAAACAAAGGGGAAACCCCCCTTGGAAGCAAATGATGGAACTGATAAACTGATTATAACTGATAAAATGTAAATAATACATGCAAAAAATATGAGATCTCTATGAACTGGAAAACATTTACCTTTGACAGAGATTAAAGACCTTACTGAGTAAGTCATATACAACATCAAATTCTCATGTATCCAAACTTTTTGTTAAATTTAAAAGTACAGTTTAGGCAGCTTTTGATAAAAAAAAATGTCTAGTAACACTGTCAAGTAATGGACTGTGCAGCTACAAACTTCAAGAACATGAATAAATAAATAAGGGATCCCGCATACAACCTTTCCATCAGTTCTGCTATACAAGTGCACCCCTCCTTGAATGAGGCTATCAAAATATATTTTGATGAGATGCAGTGTGAGAGAACTACCATGCCTGCAGAATTGTAAATGCAGGGGAAGAGGAGGGCAAAACTACATTTTAAAGCTTGCTGAAACAAAAAATAATAATCTCAAATAATGCAGTGGCATCCTACTTTTTCATAAATGATCATTTGAGTGGAAATATGATATATCTCATACTATAACAGTTATTTTTATTACCTACTTATGTGTAAATATCATATTTACTCTGCATACCTTTCTATAGGCACAGAAACACGCCTTTCCAAATAAATCTGATTCTGTTTCTCATACTTTGCTGTTTGAAAGGCTAATTGGCGACTTATTTTGAATACAGAACTATCATTTTAATTAATAAAAAAAGTTATGTATGTCATACTGCAAAATTCTCTGATAAGCCCAAAGGAAATTATTTTGACTATAGCAGTGTAATTTTTACATTATGCCATGAAAAAATTTACATCTTTGGGCATTTGTGTGTGTCTGGGTCATAGCTGAAAAAATATCATTGGAATCAATTCATGATTATCAAAATAAATAACTAAATCAGTTTGAGATATTGCATAGTAACTGCTCCAGATTTATTTTACAATGCCTAGCCCATTTAAAAATACTGAAAAAAGGCCAGACAGGAGGTTGTGGGCTGCAATTAACATGTTTATGATTCTAAAGAAGCACAAACTGCCCAAGATCAGTACAGACATTTTTACACCATCATCATTTTAGTTGATGTGTAGAGACCTAGGCCCTATCAAGAAAAGATATATACCATGATGTTCTACAAATATCAGATGTTTGATCATTAAATCTGACAGTGAAAAATATTAACATTTGCTCACACTGCAAAATGTATTATCAGGTTGACTTCTTCATTACTAACAAATTCATTAATCTCCCCTGCGGTCAAGCCGAGTTCAGTTAACACATCCAAAGAATATCCATGGAGGATTCAAAGGCTGGATAGAATCCAGCTACATTAATGGAAGAAATAAACAGGATCATGGATGACATTCTGGCATCACAGAGGAGGATTTAAACGGATACTGAATAATGACATTTTCTTTGTGTGAGTGAATATCAGTATAAACAAGGAGTCGTCAGTTAAAATAATGCATCACTGCTATTCACTGGCAATACAAACTGAAAAAAAAAATCATATTTGCAGAAAATGACATTAAAATGCTCCTCTGCAAGAGTGTTGAAAGGTTTTATGTAGGTTTTCGGTTCAAATTAGATTTGCAAATTTGGGGACACTAAACAAATAGTATGATAACCATTATTAAGGAAAAAGACATACACAGATGTGATTCCTGGTCTTTTTGTCATTTGTTTCATAAATTCTTAAGCCCTGTGACCTAATGTTTAGCTGCAGCACTGGAAAATAATTTGATATATCCAGAAGATCTGGGTTTGATTCTCTCAGGTTCAGCTAAAGGTATTGTTTGACTTTTTGCAAATCATTCGGTCTCAAGCAGTAATCCTGGCAGTTTGTGTTTGATCATTTCTGCTTGATTTCTGACAATTAACAAAAAGAAGGAATGAAATAAATGTTTTAAAAATGATGTAGCGGTCATACCCACATTACAAAAACTGTGGTGGTTCATGATTTACAAATATATTCCTTTTATTCTGCAAGGGAAATACTAAAAGCAACTCACAGAAAGCATGTGTAGCAACTGCAGAATTATGCAGATGGTGGGTTTGGAGGAATGAAATCTTACAGAATAAATCCATACATTATCACATACTGCATTTGCTGTCTTCTGAATGATGAAATGCCTTTAGGATTATGTTGCTGATCTATAAGGCCCCATACAGACAGTGATAAGGCTCAAGGGAAAACTGCACCTGTCTCTAGTGATGCTATCGTCTTGTGTTTGGCACAAAAGACATCACAAGGGATTTCTATAACCCAGCTGCGATTTACAGAATACAGAGCACAGCCTAACATAGTGTTGTACACAACTGCATATTTCACAGGGTTAGTGACTGAATCTCTATAGAGACCTTCTGCAAATGTTAAGATAATACAAACACTTTGTGTGAGTTCTTTGTTTGTGAAGCTGATATTTTAAGCAGACCTGTGTATTTTGAATGCAATGAATTTCATTTTCATCTGTTTTTATTGTGTGAAGCAATCTGGCTGGTTGGTGCATTTTAAATGAGGTGTGCTTTTCTTTTACAAATCCGCTTGTTATATGTCCTTTCTGCAGGTTCTCTCTATAGGTGTGATTTTGCTAAGATTGATTAGCCTTTTTTTAATTTACCAAACTAAGCTATTAAGACATTTACTCCATGCCAGATTCTTGGCTTACTGTAGGTCCTTAGTACTTTCTGACTGTCATCTACTGTGCATGTAAAACCTTGCAGAACTCTTTATGCTTACTGGCCTTGGCCCTGGGCTTTACATCTCATTTCATCATTATATGATTTTAAAAAGGTGTCAACCAGTGTTTTACAAGTAGACTTCGCAGCAAAGTAAAAAAAAAGTATTACCTCAGACCACAAAGTTTATTTTTCCACTCTCCAAACCCATCACAATAATCCTAAAAAATTCTTGGAAGGAATCTCCTCTCTTCTTAACCCAGGTAAAAAAGAAAACCCTTGCCCTGACCCAAATGCCTCTGACTCGGATTTAGCTACTCAGTTCAACTCATTCTTTATTGATTCCATATCCAAACTAACATCAGCCTTCACTAATAACCTTGCTTTCCCACAACAACCTCAACACATCCCCTTCTCCTCCAGTATCTCTAGCTCCCAACCTCTTCCCTTCTCCATGAACCCAAGCCCCATCTCTACCATAAAAAAACTTCTTCTAAAATTGAAACCTTGCTCTACTGCCCCTGATGAAATACCTTCCTACTTCCTAAAGACACCCGCAGAAGCCATTGTCTTCCCTATCTGCATCCCAATAAATTGATCAATTTCAGAATGCCATGCTCCCCAGCTCTGGAAAAAGACCTATAGTATTCCACTCCATAAATGCAGTAACAATAATGATATTTCCAACTTCCGTCCCATCACTGTCTTATCCCCTATTTCAAAACTTCTCGAAAAATGCATCCACCTACAACTTCTACCCTATCTTATAAATAATAACCTTCTTACTCACACCCAGCATGGATTCTGACCCAGCCATAGCACCACCACCACTCTTCTCCCCTTTCTAGAAACTGTTAACAAAGCCTGCGACTCTGGTCATATTGTATCCACCCTCCTCCTAGAAAACTCTGAGGCCTTTGACACCAACCCTCATAACCTTCTTCTTAATAAGTTCTCTAAACTAAATCTATCCCACTCCTCTATTAACTGGTTCACCAGTTACCTATCAAATAGGCAACAAGCAGTTAAATGAAGAAAGCTGCTTCACCATTCCTAAACACTCCCACAGGTGTGCCCCAAGGCTCAATTCTAGGCCTCCTTCTCTTCAGTATTTTCATTAACGTCTTCTACCATACAATGCCTAATGCCAACCTCATCCAATATGCAGATGACTCGACAATAATCTGTTCTGCAACCTCTACTTCTTCATTAACAAAATTAACCCAAGATGCATTCTCCTCTACAGAACAATGGATGCTAGATAACCATCTAGAACTAAATGCAACCAAGACTAAACTAATGATATTGCCCCACTCTAAAAGCATCACCCTAGACAACTTATCACCAGCCGAAATAACACTCCTCTTGAAACAGTCTCCACTGCTAAAGTTTGATAGCCATCTTCATGTAAATATCAAAAAACTCACAACAAACTTGACATGCTTTATCGCCACAACTGTTTCATCTCTCCCTTCACCAGACTCGTTCTTGCTAAAACATATATTATCCCTTCCCTCCTGTACGGTGCCTTTATCCTTACCAATCTGCAATCCTCCCAGAAATCAAAACTCTCTTCCTGTTACTATAAAATTTCAAAATTTGCAACTGGCCACAGATCCAATACCCATCACTGCATCTCCCTGCACCAACTAAACTGGCTCGAAATGCCCAATTAACTTACCTATATTCAACGTATCCAAGCAAACACACTTATTTTTTGCCCCTCCCTTGCCTTTCGAATGCATCTTCCTAACAGATGCCTTAGATCTAACTTCCAAAATTTAATAGTTACATAAATCTGGTCGCCCTGCAGGCAAACATCTTCTATCCTTCTGCTTAGCACGTCACTGGAATTCTCTCCCACCTCTTATCTGTACCACTAACAGTCTCTCTACCTTAAAAACTTTACTTCACTCACAATTAATCTCACAATGGGAATGCTCTTGCTCTCACCCTACATAGCATCCTTAACTATAATTCTCTCTATACCTAACATACCTACTAATACCTCTCATCCTACACAACATCCTACTATAATTCTCTTTGTACCTAACATACCTACTAATCAATCATCCTACATAACATCCTACTATAATTCTCTCTTTACCCAACATACCTACTAATAGCTCTCACCCTACATAGCATCCTTAACTATAATTCTCTCTATACCTAACATATCTACTAATACCTCTCATCCTACACAACATCCTACTATAATTCTCTTTGTACCCAACATACCTACTAATCAATCATCCTACATAACATCCTACTATAATTATCTCTTTACCTAACATACCTACTAATAGCTCATCCTACATAACATCGTAATATAATTCTCTCTTTACCTAACATACCTACTAATAGCTTTCACCCTATATAACATCCTTAACTATAATTCTCTCCTTACCTAACATATCTACTAATCACGCATCCTACATAACATCCGACTATAATTCTGTCTTTACCTAACATATCTGCTAATAGCTCTCACCCTACATAACATCCTATTATGTTGTTTGCCTTTTCGGCTTTTCCCAGTTAGGGATTGCCACAGCGGAACCTCACATTTGACTATCATGTAGTGGCAGTGGACAGAAAAATCTTTTACTTGGTTCATCTCATAAGAAAAGAGATTGCATCCAGAAAAAAGGAGGTTATTACCTCTCTATATTCCTCCCTCATTAGACCAATAATTGAGTATAATGCCCCATTTGGTATGTACCTCTCCAAACATCTGCCCCAACTGGAAAGGCCAC
Source organism: Protopterus annectens (assembly GCF_019279795.1). Classification (NCBI taxonomy): domain Eukaryota; kingdom Metazoa; phylum Chordata; order Ceratodontiformes; family Protopteridae; genus Protopterus; species Protopterus annectens. The sequence goes on along the minus strand of NC_056746.1, from coordinate 90,369,618 downwards.
TGAAAAATCTCACAAACAGAATCCAACACCTATCCTATGTGGACAGGCTCAAATCACTATCACTCTATTCGGTACCATACAGATTGCTCAGGGGTGATCTGTGTCTCGCTTACAAGGCAGTCTCGGACCCTGCCCTACTAGGTCTAACTCCTCACACATTACCTGCTCGAAAGGCCTGAATCTGATATGCGACATCAACAAAACCTGCTGGAGAGACAGGTTTGTCTCCCAGAGGTCACCCAGTCTCTGGAATAGACTTCCCATACATGTCAAACAGAGCACCTCGCTGACCCTCTTGAAGTGCAACCTTGATGAATGGATGGGAAACCACAAATTTGTCCCAGGGATTCCACCTGTGTCCCTCATTGACAGGGGCGACAGGAGCTGACTGAAGTGTCTTTTTGGGGATAGACTCTTGGCTAAGCTTGTAAGGGCCCCAGGGCCATTAGCCTAGTAACCTCCTATGATTCTATACTCTTCTGCCTCTCAGTCCACTCAGTCTAGGAAGACACCCCTACACAAAGGCAGGGTTTAACACCACAGAGTTACGGATTGTAAGATGTTTCCTCTGTGAGCTTCACTGGTAGCTCTTTGGTGCAATTCCCTATCAGGATATATTAATCACCAGTAGGAGTGGACAATACTGCTTTACTTGGAAAAAAATAAAGTATACAAATGGAGGCAGAACAGGGGGGCACACAGAGGGCCACAACTACAGAAAAGCCAGCCATAACCATATGTCCCATCTGAAAAAAACTGTGCAAAAATAGAAAAAAAAATCAGATTTAAAAGCCATAGATGTGTTTAATCAGCCAATCAGCCTCCATCTACCATTCTTCTCCACTAGTCCTCTTTCTCAAAATTACTACCATCTTACTGACCAGTTTCATGTCTTTGTTATTGTCTCTAAACATTAACGAACTGCTAATGCTATAATATGAATCAAGCACAGCCCTTATTACAGGGTAGTCTGTAAGCAGCAGTCATAAAAACAGAGCAAAATAAATTAATCAGTGCAGAATATGGGTAAATGCTAAGTTTTCTGATTGTGCCACTGTAATGGGCACGTTAGCAATAAACAGGCAGTTTAGAAGGCCTACACAAAGATTTAAAAAATGAGTAAGTCTGACTATGTCAATGATGAAGCTGCCAAAGGGTATGCATTTGAAGTTGAAGTTTAGCTGGGTATGTTACTAGCAGTTGTTATGCTGTGGCAAAGCCCTCCAAACTCACTAACTAAGGTCACAAACTGTTGGAGTAACTTATTTTTTCTTGCAAAAGATCACCCCTTTAGACTTTTAGGGTCAATGAATAAGATTAAATGAGTCAGGCATCAATATTGTGAGTGGAACCTCTGAAAAATTGGTTAATGAATATAGAAGAATGTGGAAAAAATCCAGAGTGGCCTGCCCACTACTCCTGAATTATTTCAGTCAGTACATGGAGAACACCACTTTGTATATGCTTTCAGGTCTTTAATTTTCAGTAAAAGTAAAATTACTGCCATTTAACATTTGATACAACTTTGACAACTTTGCACTACATTAGAGTTTCTCTAAAGATGCAAAACTTAGTAGAGGAGACTTTTATTAAAGCAGTACACTGCTGCATGGCACCCAAACATGTCTGTGCCCCGTTAACATCTTCTACACATCATCCTATACATCATCTCGTGAGTAAGTCCTGTGTTCCGCAATAATTTGTGTTGCATTTTTGTGAACAAGAAAGGCTTTTTGTCAGCCAAATGATGCATACCTAAACTAAATTTTCATCAATCCGACCAACAGATAAGAAAAGGCCACAGAGACGCACCCTGCACTTAGCACTAGCTGCGAACACCATGTCCCGTCTGATAAATGTAACAGAGTATGGCTAACTACCGCGCATACTAAGGTCACGGGGAGGTGCACAGAATCATTTAACTTTAAAATTTGAAATCACCTTGAAAACATTAGTGGACATTTTGATAAAACAGAAAAGGTGGACTGATTATGAATGATTAGTGAACAGTATGAACCACGTATTCCTCACAAAGTTAAAATAACTTTTTTCAAACATAAAATTACCACAATAAACAGAACATGCTGGAGGTACAGGTTCCTAACCCACAGACTCATACTCTGGAACAAACATCCCATTCATGTCAAGCAGAGCACTTCACTGGCCCTCTTTAAGAGAAATCTTGACGAGTGGATGGGCAATAGGAGGTTCACCCTGGGGATCACTTCAGTGGCCTTGCTTGACAGGGGCACTGGGAACTAACTTTTGGCGGCATGATACCAGGGAATCCTCTTGGGCTACGCTTATATAGGCTCCAGGGCTGTTAGCCTAATACACACCTATGAACCTATAAAATACTAAGCAGAGAATCAAATAATTCGCACAGAGATGTAAAGTGTTCAGTGATAGTTGCGTGGGTTCTGTAGTATTTACCCAAGAGTGTTGTAGCTGACAGCAGTGTAAGTTGGTAAATACTGAAATCCACCTGCGATTATTGTTCTTATATTTACAGCATTATTTATGTACATTTTGATGTGCACTTAATGTTCACTTTGTGCTTTGCTGGAGATGTTCATGTATTAAAAAATAGAAAATACATGTGCTTACAGAATAAAACAAATTCACATAATAAATTATTAAAGTCATATAATAATTAGTATGGGGAAGATGGATTTTTTAGTATATAACTCAAAACAGATGCCTTTGCTTCATATAAGTCATCATTCCCATAATAAGTAAATGATTACCTTTTATTTTACATATGTATTTCTTATTACTTTTATTCTGAGTGACAATATAACATTAGCAGATAATTAGTAGTTTACCTATGATAATTTGAATAATCAAAGTATAAGCTGCATTTTATCTATTAAATTTACATTATACAATGACCCCCCCCATTAATATTCCAAAATGTACATGCTGATTGGCCAGCTTGCCCATTGTAAAAACCACGATATACCAACAGAAAAAGGTCCATCACCTGAAATTTTTCCGTTGGTATAAAGTGTCCCAAACTTTTTTTTTTTTTGTTAATTAAAAAAAAACGGAGACTTTCTTTTCTCAGTTGCTTCCATTTCAAAGCATTGATGTACTGGGTATGCATAGGAAAGCAAGTCCCATATGCATGCGCAGTACATCAACACAAGGAAGCAGTGTACCACCACCGGCAGAAGAACAGTAATACGCCGTTATTCAAAGACATTATTTAAGAAAAGTAAGTATTTTTTTTCTTAAATAATGTCATTGTATACTAGCAATAACCGACTCTGTGGTTGTGGTATATTGAAATTACCCACTTCACCCTTGTGATTAAACCACGCCAACCGTGGGTAAATCTTCAGTATACCACACCACATCGTCGGTTACAGCTTAAATGAGAAACACCTCAAAAGATCTAAAAGGGGTAAAGGGCCTTCCTGCACTCTCAAGTGGAGGGCTTTGCCCCCTACTTAGATATATCAATTCCATAGGAACACAGCAGTGGGGGAAGTGATAAATCACACTGCTGTCTACCCAACATAAGTGGATCAGCTTTCAGCAAACAATGTTTAAAAATATTTAACAAAAATCTTTTTTTTTTTTGATGAAACTACACTGCTCTAAGTGCAGGACATCGTAATAAACAATTCCACTGAACTTCTCACCCTTTATTACTGTGTTCTGCATTATAATGTGCTCAGATTAGGAGATGTAATTTAAAAAATGTCACTTACCTCTGTGTCCCTCGCTCCTAACTACTGGTAATGCACTTTCCATGATTTATCTAAGTTATGCACTGTCTATATTAACAGATGAGATGCAACCAAAAGATGACCTTTGCTTTTTCACTTCAGTTAGAAAGAACTACAAGTTAGTCTACAGGATTGCTACAAACCCATTTTTGTAATTACTTATGACTAGGAGCAGCTGACAGGTAAACTTTAAAGGAGTGCAACAGTTTTCAAAGCTGGTGTCTCGGATGTTGAATCATTTCAACGTTCAGGTATCAGTCAGGAAAACTTGTATGAAGTGTTATCGTGTTCAGACCCAGCCATCCTCTGGCTGATTTACATGATCCATGGTACAATATGTTCCATTACAACCAACATCACCTTGCAACATCATTTTGTGCAGTATTTACATTTTATCCTGTAAATGTATACATCTCTCAGGAATTGCACTAGGACATGGCTACAATCAGAGAAACTGAGGGAACCATGGGTAATTTGTGATGTTTCCTCCTTCTCGTTATTATTTGGTCTCGACTGGACATCTCCTGGAGTCCAATTTCTGTGGGCTAGTATACCTTGCACATCAATGCTCACTACCGCACTGCGATATATGTTCATAGGTATCTACTTAGCTTAACGATGGAGAGAACCGAAGAAGGTTGGCCACTCAGAACAGAGGACCGTTCTCATTACTACTGGTCAACAATTTGCAGTTACCTATACAATCATTAAACCTGGCTTCAAAGGTAAACCAAGGACATAGTTTGTGTGATGTACAGAGAGGAAGCCTATTCCAAAGATAAAGAATGCATTGCCTAAGAAATTTTTCTCACAAGCAATGTGACTAATCTTACAATACAGGTTTAGGTCTTTGTATCTGTTTTCTGATAGACTCTGTGTTCTATGAATTCTAAAATGAGTTGGATAAATGTTTTAAAGTTTGCAAATGCCACTTTTAATTGCTGCAACATTAATGCATTCCTTAGCTCTACAGGTTGGACTGCAGCTGCCAGGGCCTGTCTTGGGGTAATACTTAATGGATCTTGGGGTGATACTTATGGAGAGGTACCACTATGGCTGCTGCTCAGGCTTGAACTCAAGGCTTGTGGAATGGCTAAGGTTGAAGAAGGGACTGGGCTACATGTTAATTGATGATCACAAGCAGATGACTTGGAATATTTTTCTAACCCAAGAAACTGGTGCTTTTGGTTTTAGATAGAAACCTGCCATAGAAAGAGTTACAATGGCACTGTAAGGGTGTAACTGAGTGGCAACGGGATGTCCTGGGGGGCATGAATTTGGAGTAACATTAGTCTGCAAGAACACTACCAATGCCTTCTGACTCAGATTAGGATAGGCCACTGGAAATATGTTCAGATCAGAATTGTGTGCTTTTTCTCAGTTTTCACATACAACTGATGAAGCCCTTTTGGTTATCCTTGGAACTGGTAGCCTCTCTAAGTTGTTAACTGGCTTTGCACTAACAGTTCACTTAAAGGTCTTGCTTGATGCTTTTAGGTCACTTCTGTAGTGAGGAAGGGAAGTTCTTCCTACATATTTGACCTATATTGGAGTTTCACTATACAGGGTTAGTTATGCATGTATCATCATGCTTGTGGTGAACAGGAACAACTTGTTCAATACATTTATTCATGACTGAATACACTCTGAGTAGTATGCAGAAGCAAAGCTGATATCATAGATATTTTCTGTACTCAAAAATACCAGTTGTTTTTTTCAAAGATAATGTCAAGTAGAAATATATTGGATTTAGAATAATCCTGAAGAATGTAAGCATATTGGGGACATACATCTCAACCTGCAGACACTGAAAACACATACAAAGGCCCTTGAAAGGTAGGTGCATCCAGCCAAAAACCTCGACATCTAATTAGCATGAAATCTGAATTGCAAATAATGTAGGATACTTTCAGAAACATACGTGTAAAAAAAACAGAAAATGACAAAAAGATGGACAAATACAAGCATATTATCACTGGTACAGTGTTTAATGAACGGCAGTGCAAAATTCTAAACTCGACAAGGTAATTCCTTTTTGCTTCTGAAAAAGGGAGATGCACGTTGAGTGTTCTCTCTTTAAATTAATGATGCTACTAGTAAGTTGGTCATTTAGTGTAGTTATCTGTGTACTTGACAAGTCATAAGTGATCAGTGAGATTCATAAAACTGTGTGAAGGTATCAAGACTGAAAATAAGGACATACCTCCAAAAATAGGTACATCATGTGATGGGGTAAATCAATCCAGAAAATAGCAAAGTTCCTCCAGAATAGAGGCAGTTAGGAAGTCTGATTGGGGTGGATTGTACTTAGCGGAAGGTCTCAGTTAGGTGATCTGATTTAACCAGGGAGGTAGAGACATATAGTGAGGTTACAAGAGTGGGAAATAGTTTGTAAGGACAGGGCCAATTTGCACTAGTGAATTAGTAAGTTAACATGTCTGATCTCTGGGCATATTTGTTGGTGGTTATATTGGTTAATCACTTCATTGTATGGTAATTCTAGCAATGAGAATAGAGAATCAAGATTCAAGAGAATCAAGGCTATGAGCTTTTAACAAACTTATTCCTCTAATCTAGGGTTTGATTCCCCCGGCCTCCATTTGCCTAGTGTGTGATTTTGAGCAAGTGATTCAAAGGCTGAACCAGAAAAACATCCATGTGGCTCAGTCCTGTACCTTGACTAATGAATACAAGTGACTGAAAAATAAAATTAAAGTCTTACATACAAAATGGATTTAGTTTCATGGGTGGCTTTTCAATTTTATTTACTTCATCTTCAATGTTATTATTTATGTTCAGTTTTAATTCACTGCTTATTACCTAACCAGCACAGGTGCACAAATTAAAGTGAACTAGATGATAGCCATGTGTATAATGGGTAGGTATGTATATATGTGTGTGTATACTATATATATATATATATATGTGTGTGTGTGTGTGTGTGTATGTATATATATATATATATATATATATAGAGAGAGAGAGAGAGAGGGGAGTGTGTGTGTGTGTGTGTGTGTGTGTGTGTGTGTGTGTGTGTGTGTGTGTGTGTAATAATTATATTTGTTAACCAGTAGGCCCTCTGGTCACCCAAGATCAATGTCTTGTTCAAAATCACATTTTCCACTCCACACAGATTCATACACACACACATACATACACACACACACACACACACACACATATATATATATATATATATATATATATATATATATATATATATATATACACATACACACTTCAAATTAACAAAAGACCACTTACCAGTAACTGAAATTGCGGAGACAAAATGTTCAAAACCTGACTTTAACAAATGACCATATTGCGAAATGTTTCTCGGGGTAAGTATCTTGTTGACCAACATGTCATGAATAAACATACCAGACTATCTCCAACCTACCCAGGTGGGAGGCCACCCCCCCCCCCCCAACTAAATATACCAACTTCGAGATCCCACTACAGCAGGGAAAAGGGCAAATTTCCCCACATTGACCAACTGGATACCTACCCTGAGAAATGGTTCGGCACTCCAGTCATTCATTAAAATCAGGTTTCGGACATCTCATGTCAACGATTTTGTCTTCAAGTAAGTGGGATTTCATTAATTTGAAGTAGATACCTGTACCTGCACATAGAATATGGTGAGTTACCTGGTAAACAAATTAAATAAAAAAAATATATGTGTATGTGTTACTTTTGACTTGTAGGAACATTGATGCACACTACATTAATGTCAACATGCCAAAATTAACTAGTCTTGAAAACAAAAATAAAACAAGACTACAGCGACTGAAACAAAGAAAGCAAAGGCTTTCCTTTTCTGATTGGTAAACAAAAATAACAAATAAATAAAAAAACCCAAAGCCCTAAAATGTAACAATGCCTTCTAATATACTTTTCTGAACAGAGATATTGCAAGGGATAGGATTTTTTCATAAGGTATTGTGTAGGGGTGAGGTTAGAGGCAGTGCCAAGGCATGTGGACTAGACTTTTGTAATGTGACCATACCAGATCCTCAGCTACATGGAAAGCACTGTTTGTCAGAGTATCACAATAAAATTAGCAACTATTAGGAGAGTTATGGGGTTCTTTCTACAAACTTATATAAAAGCAGAAACATTTAATGATATAACACATATGGACAGTATAGTATTTTGAATGTAGGTTTTCTCAAGTGAAACAATTATTGTTTGCAATGAAGTCTACCAAATCTGTTTTATAACTAAAAACAGAGGAAACAGATTTGATGTTTTGTTAAGGTAGCAGAACATAGGCACTGAAGTGAAATAAATATAGCTGAAGGAAAAGTAATACTTAAATATTTCAAGATGGACAAACGTATGGATAGCCAAATGTCAAAAGTCATTGATAAAAATGTCTTCACCTAACAGAACTGAAACATCTGCCATGGGGCATTAGACAACTGATTCAGTGCCCTTCCTGTTGAGTGGCTCTCATTCAAAGTCATTTATCTAGACTTGCCCTATCAAAAAACTGAATCAAGATTCAATTTACAGTCTAACACTCCTGGTCTGCTTTATCTTTAATGACATCAAATTCCATTGCCTAGAGATTATTTGATAAAAGAGCTTGTCTTTTAAACTTTGTGAAAGTGAGTCTGATTTCCGCAGTAAATTGGCTCAGAGAGTTGTACCATTACTATTCCATTTACGTACTGTGCACCAGACACATATATCATCATTAATTCCTCACAATGTTACACGCAAGTCAACTTTAACAAAGTTGTAAAGTTTTTCAGGTTTGTTTATAGAACTTCATACAATTTAACTGTTCTATGAAATATTTTATATGGATTGTAGCTTTCATATTTCAGCTGAAGAATAGACAAGAACAATTATATTTCATCACTGTTAAGGTCATACATTACAGGTATGAATGCATTACCTTTGATGTAATAATTCTCAACAATTTATGTTTGATATTACACTTATTTTTTTATTAGGCAGTATGTGGCATACGAGTCATGATTTGACTACATCGAAAATGCATCCCTACACACTTTGTGACTGAATGTGACAGGATATGAAGGACTCCTTTTATTTAAATTGTTAAGATAGAGCAATATATGAAGGTCTTCTTCTTCTTTTGGCTTTTCCCGGTTAGGGGTCACCACAGTGGATCACCTGTCTGCTCATGATTGGCAGTAGCATTTTACGGTGTTGAGTTGCCAGCCCGGTGCCCAACCTTCCATAGAAGGCACACGCACGCACTGACTCATGCCTAGGGCCAATTTAGAGTGTCTAATCCATCTACAGCATATCTCTGGGATGTGGAAGGAAACCGGAGCACCCGGAGGAAACCCACACGACCACAGGGAGGACATGCATACTCTGCACAGAAGGCACCCCAGCCAAGGATCGAACTGGAGAACCTCTTGTTGTGAGGTGGCAATGCAAACCTCTGCACCACCATGGCCACCCTAAACTTAAAACATCTACAGGTACAAAAATGGGCCTGCAATATCATATCTTCAGGAAGAATCATGTTTTTTTTTAGACTGACCAAAAAAACAGGAGATATACTGCAGCACATCCTACTAAACGCTGCCTCAGCCATTTCAACAGTGTTGGTGACGTATGGTAGCAAAAAACGCTAGGTTTGTTAGCTGTTTTGGGAAGGACACCATACAATATGCTTACCACACAGCTGCCATTTGTCAGCCTGCCAAACACTTCCATGGATATACAATACAAAACTCTAGTTACTTGAGGAACAATGAAAACTACTAGTCCATGAATACTCAGCTACTGGTACAATTAAACTGGCTCTACAAGCTCGCACCTTGTAACATAACAGTTAGTGGCTTTCTAGACAGCACCCTTTATTTTAAGAAGCTTTGCTCAGACAATATCACAACTCAGGAGCCAAAGCTATGGCTTATACAAGCTACAGGACTCTCAATACGGCAGCTTTTTAAAAAGCAAGTCTTACTTTCATTCTTTGCATCTCCACCTCAAGTAGAAAACTAAAACATTAAATATCAGCACAAAGACTACAAACCTTAGAACAACTCGGCGGAACCTTTTTTTTTTATTAATTGTTATACTGCCAAAAGGGATTAAAAATGAGCAGCTTGCTCAAAGGCCAGTTTGTACTAGAGAAAAATGCCAAAGTGCTCTGGGACGAAAAGATACATTACTCTAGTATCCAAAACAGACCACAACTTCTGACAGGCAGGCTTTGGCACCCACTGAGGCAGTACAGAACATTTACACATTAATAGGTCTATTGCTTCTACATAAATGCATATTGTTTTTTCTTCAAATAGCTACAGACGCTAATTATTATTAATGCATAATGTAATCTTATAAATAGAAAAATGTAAACACCACAGACTCACCACTCGCTACCACATTTCTGTTAGAAATACCTGCAAACTACAACAGGTAAAAAGAAAATGCAGAGCTTGCATAAGACAAATAATCTAAAACACTAAAATCCAAACACCTGCTATGTTTGGCAAAGAAGCTGTGAAGGTAAATTTCTAAATCACTACAAATACGTCACTTTGCAGCTCTCAGTTATTGACACTTTGTACAACAGAAATAAAAGGTATTCAAAACACAGATATCAAAACCTACCACTAGGCATTTTTTCCTGCCTGGCAATCTAACTTTTAGCCTCAGTATTTGGGTTCTTCCTATAAGCCATTTAAGTTCTCCACTGTATCATATATTTATTACTATATGCATCCATTCTAGTCCTTTAAACAGATCTTAGTGGAGTATAGTGTCTAAAGTCTTAGACAAATCCAAGATGACCACAGCGTCAGGTAGTCCAGTTGCAACAGTGTTAATAACATTCCTAGAAAACCCAATTAACCTGCTGTTTCCTTTAAGTGAAACCATGCTGATAAATATAGTGAATGAGTTGTAAGTGGTGAACTAAAACTATTCCAGCTGCCTTCCCTGGTATTAATCTGATCATCTTAAATATATATAGATAAGTAGATATTTATATATACCTTTGGAAATCTGTTTAACAAAATGGATTTCAACAAAATATACCTCCAATATATGTATAAACAGACACACACACACACGCATGTGGGTGCATGCTCAAGCACACACACACAGACATACACATGCAGGCACACAGTCAAACACAAAGACACACAAACATGCACATACAGATACCCTCACACACACAGACACACACACACTCACTCACTCATGCTGGCATGCACACAAACACAAAGACACACAAACATGCACATACAGATACCCTCACACACACAGACACACACACACACACACACACACACACACACACACACACACACACACACACACACTCACTCACTCACTCACTCACTCACTCACTCACTCACTCTGGCATGCACACAAACACAATGACACACAAACATGCACATACAGATACCCTCACACACACATACCCTCACACAATGTGTCTGCAAATTTGGTAAGGCAGAAGTCCTTGATGCTGGACTTGATTCCAAAGACATAAATTTTATTTATTTATTTAACAGTTGTTTACCAGGAAAGTGCGACTTGGAACAAAGTCAATTTTCAGTGGAGGCCTGGGGAGAAACACTCAAGATGCATGTCTTTTGTAACGTGGGAGGAAACCGGAGAACCCGGAAGAAATCCACATGAACGCAGGAAGGACATGCAGACTCGGCACAGAAGGCGCTCCAGACGAGAATCAAACCAGAGAACCTCTTGCTGTGAGGTGACAACACTACCACTGCACCATTCATAAATGCCAGAAAGGAGCAGTCACAGCAATAATCCCCGAGGGACTCTGCTGGTTTGTAAAGGTGAACTCCCCAATTCTAACTTCCTGGGTCTTGTCTGTGAGCTAGTTGGCTATTCACTGGGTGACATACAGGTTTATATAATGTCTTGACCTTGTCAACAATGCTCAAGTGGGGTATTGTGTCAAATACCTTGGCTAGGTTACTGTAGGCAGTGTGAACCATTTTGCCCTCATGCATTGTTTTGGTGACTTTCTCAAACAAATCCGCCAGGTTGAGTAGACATGACCTGCCCTCGATGAAACCAAATTGGGTTGAGTCCAGAGTCTGGAAGTTTCTTACGTCATTATTGAGCATGTCCATGGTAATTCTTTCCATGGATTTGAATATAACATGAGTGAAACTTATAGTTTTGTAGTTTCCAGAGTCTGTATATGGCCCACTTCTGTGTAGAGGGATGATAGTTGCTGTTGTCCATTTACAAGATTCAAAGCCTGTTTGGAGACTATGATTAGACAGTGATTCCAGATGGTCCGATAGGTTATGTTTCATGCCATTTAGAAGGCTTCCTGAGATATTTTCAGGCCCCGTAGATACAGTGGTCTTGGCCTTAGGCAGAATGTTGAAGACCTGTTTCCTAGTGATAGTTGAGTGAGTTATATTTGATGGTATTTCCTGAGAGAAGGTTTTGGGGGGGGGGTTAAAGTTAGAGCTGAATTTGTTTACCAGTAGGTTTGCTATGTCTTCTTGATAAGTATAGATGTCTCCATTAACAATGATTTCTGCACACAACTGTTTGTTGCCTTTGAGGTCGTGGACATATCTAAAGAATGTCTTGTGGTTGCCATTGGCCTGGAAGGTCAAATTTACCTCAAATTTGGCTTTGATAGACTTCATTTGTCCTCTGAGTAAAGTTGCTTGTTTTTTCATGAGTATTTGTATCCTGCTAGGTGTTGCACCTCCTAATTTTTGCCATGATTTTCTCCCTTTTGTTATACAGCCTGTTGATGCTGTGATTCCACCAGGGGGGCTTATTTTTTGAGTTACTTCTGTACTTCTTCCTGAGGGATACAGCTGCCTCTATGCAGTGGGGGGGGGGGGTATTTGTGTGCAGTCCTCTCCCTTAGTAGTAAGGACCAGATCGAGTATGTTTCTGCTTCTGATCAGTGTACTGACAATATGGTCAAAGCAATTGGTGTTTACAAAATTCAGGCATCTCTGTGCATGCATTTTTGGTGTCATATATGATTCTCAGTTAACAGTGGGGTAATTAAAATCACACATGAATATGGTATTGGATTGGATGGCAAGTGTTTCCAGTAAGCTTAAGTACATGTTATGGGTTTCCTGGGGCATAGAGGGGGACTGATATCTTGCACAGAAGTGGTATGGAATTTTGCCTGTGGTGACTTGAACATTGAGAAGCTCAAGTCCATCATCCTGTTTGACCAGCCTCAAGGTATATTTATTTTTTATGGAATTCACGGCACCTCCACCTGCAGTCTCTGTCTGTGTATTAACTTGTTTAAATGTGTGGAAGGCATTATATATTTGCACTGCTGGGGGGCTCACCAAAGCTTTAAACTTTCTTGTTTAGACTCATCATTGAACAGTACCACCTTTGGATTTTCTTGGTTTTGATTTATGTCAGTTTGGCATTGCCTAAAATAGGCACTGTGGGGGGAAGACAATGGTATAGCTAATATTTGAATGCATAGAGGGGAAAGGTGCAGACCATCCATGGCAAAGCAGTGTGGTCTCGTGACCATCTCCTTCCATGCTGACAAATATTACACCACCTTAGAATGACATGAGAAACTAAGCCAGTTATTAACGTCAGTCATCTTTTTTTTGTATTGTAGGATCATCTCTGGAGAAGGTAGAATGTTGCTCAATACTAGGCTCATACCAGCCTGGGATACATATTCTAAGATCTAAACACGTCTCTCTTCATACTGTCTACTTAGGTACATCTCCGGTCATTTATACCCAGCAACACACACACACACACACACACACACACACACACACACACACACACACACACACACGAACTACGACTGAGTTATACTAGTATTTGTGGTCCAGTGACCTGGCTGTATGTGTAATATGGCAGATCCTGGCCCCTGATAAGCAATTGGCCATGACTTTCTCCTTACTTATCCTGGTAACTATCATACTGACAACAGACCTCTGACAGTCAACACAGTACTCACGGCTTGGAAACACATGTATACAGTAAACTAACCATTGACTATCATGTGTCTACAGTAGTGAGGAAATTGTTCTATGTTGTGCAACTTATAAACAGAGGTATGGTATGCAGGTCCAAGGAGGTTATTGTGCCACTGTAGTCAGCATTCATCAGACCTATCAATGAGTAGAATGCCCCCTACCTAACCAGGCACGTTGAACAACTGGAGTGTCTGCAGAGGTTCCTCACTAAAAGAATACTCGGTATAAATAACATGTCCTCTGCAGACCGCCTCACATCACTATCCCTTTATTCTGTCTTCAACAGACTTTTGAGGGGAGATATATACCTGGCAAACAAGGCATTGTTGGACTCCACTCTGATGGACCTCCTGCATATCTACAAAACAAACAGCACCACAGTTATCCATTCTAAAGACTTAAACCTTGCCCCTGATATAAATAGGACCTGCTGGAGAGACAGATATGTATTCCAGAGGCTACCCCTTTACTGGAACAGGCTCCCTATCTATGTGAAATTCCTCTCTAACTGAATTCAAATGTAACTTGGACAATTGGATGGGGAACAGGAAATTCATCTCTGGTTTGGCTCATATGTCTGTAATGGACCCAGGCAGCCTGTAAATGGCTCATGTCTCACACCCATGCTTGTAAATGTTTTATCTCTCAAGTCCCTGCTACATTTCCCAAGGGTCCCAGAACTTGGCAGAGATATGGGATGCGTGGCTACACTTAAAAAAATCCCTAGTGGTCATTAGCCTAGTAAACACCTATGAACCTTGAATAAAAAATCCAAAACTTCCACAGATTAGTAATGCACTAGTTGTCTAATTTATTAACAACATGATAGTTTTATTAAAAGTACAAATGGGTTTCAGCACATGCATTCCTACGGATATTATCTGCAAAACATCCCAAACAACATCTGACTTTATTTATTTATTTATATTTGCTTACCGGGGAAGTGCAGTGCTTAATACTCACCAGTTTCCAGCTCAGCCTGGGTGAAAAGCAAAACATTTCACAAACAAATACAAAAATGTAAGTAATAACAGAGTAGTTCAGACTAATTACAGAGAAAAAATGTATATAAAATTAAATAAATCTTTATTTGTAAATAATTCATTATAATTAAATACATTTTTATCTTCTGCTGACCAAATGTCCTTCACCAACACCAAGTTCATGTATGGGGGGGGGTCTTAAATATATGCTTATCTATGAGATTTGAAGCAAATGGTACAAGGAAAAAAATGCACTGAAAATTCAGAAATGTTCGTAAAGGAACACCAAGTTTTTGGTACATCAAAAAAATAAATGCCAAAAACACTGAAATGCCAAGTGACAGAAGACCTATACAAAAAAGTGTGTTTTGCAGGATGGTAACACCCTTATATTCTCTAATGCATTGTTGTAGAAAATTAATTATCAATGAATTCCAACACACATCACACTCACTCATCATATATTATTATTTTATTAAATGATCCTGTTAAAATACCTTAACTGATTTCAGCCATTACAATATCTATGCCAATGGCAAAATAAGACTGTAGCCAGTCCTTGTTGAATGACAACCACAGAGTGCACTTATTCTCTAAGGGGACAAGAAAACACATTCAGCACCAGTGACTCATTTCATACTTCAATGTTCACACAGTGTTGAAGTTTCAGCAGATGAGAATTATTGCATATAACTAAAGCTAAGTTCTGCAACCTAGTTTTGTTTTATTACATATTTTTTTTTAATTTTATTGGTCCTTGGTGGACCAACAATTGGCTAAGCTTCTGGTGTCATTCAAAGGGGATCCAGTAACTGTCTGCCTGGGACGACATGATCGACAGACCATGATGCTTTGCTAGAGATGGCCTGCACCTGTCACCTGTGGGATTCAGGTTACTGGCTAAGGCTCTTGCCACCCCTATAGTGCCTTTTTTTGGCAAAGGTCAAAGGACAAAATCACCACCGTAACAGGTACAATCATGCAAAATCTGAAGGTAATGCTACTTGATGCTAGAAGTCTAAACCTCAAAATGCACTCTCTCGAGGCACTCCTAAAAATGGAGAACGTCTGTGCAGTAACTAAGACCTGGTTCAAGGCTCCAGAGAGCACCCCTGCAATACCAGGCTTGGCCACCAAACCAGGACTGAAACACTAAAGGTGGAGAAGTGTCCATATTCACCAAGGATATTCACAACACCAGGCTAGATGCCCAACACAATACATCTGAAATTCTCCAGGTGCAACTAACACTAGTTAACACTGTAATCTAAATTGTAGCTTGCTAGAGATCCCCCACCATGCCCCAATATTCTCACTGCACCTTTTTAAACATACTGGAAAATATTAATATACAACCAAACACTCTAATACTGGGTGATTTCAACTATCCTGCCATTAACTGGGAAAACTACTCATGTATAAACACCTTTGCCCAACGGTTCTTGGAATTCATAAATTCCAACGCCCTGGATCAACTAATCCTTAGTCCCACCAGGGGCTCCAATATCCTAGACCTGGTTATTACCAGAATGGGAAATCGATGCTCCACACCTATGGTCACCCCCTCGTTGGTCAGGTCTGACCATAAGCTAATCACTCTTGACATCCACATCCCACCCCCACCCCCCAGTAAGGAAACCTCCGCAAAAAAACTTCTCCAAAGCCAACTTCATGCTACTGAAGTCTGAAGTGACAAACTTCATGACACCCATGCAGACGTGAACTGAAAGTTCAAATGTTGAATCCTACACTAAGGCACTGAATGAGCACATCCACTTGTGCATGAATCATGCCATCCCCAATAGAACCACGACTCTCTCCTCCAAAAAAGGAAGACAATCTGGTGGTCCCTTGCCATAAACAAACTTTACAACAAAAGGAAGAAACTGTTGCAGAAAAGAGGAAAATCCCAGGATGCAAAAAACTCCCTTACCAACCTCAGTAAGAAGCTGAGATCCCTCATAAAATCCTCCAAAGATAGTTACAAAAATAAAATTGCCAAAGATTCCAAAGACAACAACAAGGCATTCTACAGCTATGTTAAGAATCTAAATGGCAATGCTCAGATCTGCTCTGAGCTACAACAGAACGGCATTAAATATAGTGATCCCAAGGATATTGCCAATATCCTGGCAGATCAATTCAGTGCAAACTTCACTCCCCTCTCAACCCCTAAAGGGCCAATCTCAATACCGAAAGATTGCCAAATTCCGGTAATAACGGCCACACAGGTAAAGAACGCACTCTCCAAAGCTAAGAATACAGCATACATGGGACCAGACGACATTCCGGGCTATGTACTACATGAACTACAAAATGAACTGGCACCTCACCTATGTGTCATATTTAATCATAGCCTCACCTCAGGCTTTGTACCCACTGAGTTGTGCACAGCTACAGTTATCCCACTCCACACGGGTGGATCCACCTTGGATCCCGGGAACTACCGCCCCATCAGTCTGACAAGCCTAATCTGCAAGGCCATGGAATGTATTATCATAGAACTTATAAACAAAGACATTTGCAACCTTCCAACACTGGACCCTACACAGTTTGGGTTCATAAAGGGACGATCTTGTCTCCTGAACCTGATTGACTTCTTCGAATCAGTCTCCAGAGCCGTGGACAAGGGTAAGGTGGTCCCCACAGCCTATCTGGAACTCACCAAAGCCTTCAACACCATCCCCCACTCTGGAATCAGATAAACTTAGTAAGCTGGGCATTAATCCCTACGTCATGCAATGGGTTGCCAACTGGCTTATGGACAGAACCCACACTGTAAAAGTAGCCGACTCCACATCCAGCTCCAGACAAGTGACAAGTGGAGTACCTCAGGGTTCAGTCCTGGGGCTGCTCTTGTTTGGTATCTACTTCTTTGAAGTACTGGCCAACACTAAGGGACTCTGGCTAGCAAAGTTCGCAGGTGACTGATATTCTACAAAAGAGCCTTACAGAAACAGATGTTTGGTGCCAGAGCCATGGGTTCAAGCTCAGTGCCAAGAAATGTATAGTTATCCCCTTTGGGAAAAAAACATGTACCCATGAATTTCCACATTGGTGGCAGTAGACTAAACACTGAAAGTGTGATGAGTCTTAGGGACACAGGTGGACAGTGGTCTCACCTTCAATAACCACAACAGTCAGGAAATCTTTCTATGTAGCACACCTCATCACTAATCCCTCATTAAACCTATTATAGAATACAATGCCCCATTTGGTATGTACCTCTCAAGACATCTGCAACAACTGGAAAGGCCGCAGAAATACCTCACGAAAAGAATCACAGGCCTAAAGCAGATGCCCTATGCTGACCGTCTAAAGAAACTCCACCTATACTCTGTCGCTTATCGTCTGCTCAGAGGCAATCTCTGTTTAACATACAAGGCCATGTCAAACCCAGAGCTGTTGGACGTGCTACATTTAAAGAAATCTTAATCCCTCAAAGACACACGCTACAAGGATCTAAACCTTGTCAACACAGTGAGCAACACATGCTGGAGGGATAGGTTCCTGACCCAGAGACTCCCCAGACTCTGGAACAGACTGCCCATACATGTCAAGCAGAGCGCCTCTTTGGCCCTCTTCAAAAGGAACCTTGATGATTGGATGGGAGACAGGAAATTCACCCCGAGGATCACGTCAGTCACCCTGCTAGATTAGGGGTCCAGGGAAGTAAATAGTGTGGGAAGAAATAGCCAGGGAATTGTTATGGCTAGGCTTGTATAGGCCCTAGGGCCGATAGCCTAGTCCCAGCCTATGAACCTATGAACCATGCTTTTTGTATTTAAATTCAGCTTAAAGACGCTGCATACAGTTCATATGTAGAGGTACACGAAAATGCGTCTGAAAGTGTACATTTCATTTTGGAAGAGAACCTCAGTATTGAGACTCAGCATCAACATAGTATAAAACACTTAGTAAGAGTTAGGCCAAAATGATACAAAGGTGTACGAAGGGTAGCTTAAAGCATTAACAGAACCTTTCACTGACCATCCATGGAGCACCAAACTACTTAAAATGCAGACATAGTTAAAGTAATCTCAGATGCCTTGCAAAAGACTGTACTGACCAAAGGATTCTGCATTATACAGAGTACCACTGAACTTTAACTTACCCTCCAGATTTGATTTATAGTGCAGAATGACTGTTCCATTGCATCTCTGTATTGTCCAGTGTGCCTCCTCCTTTGTGCAGCTATCTAAGGGAATGTTCTGAAGCTCACCTTTGATGTATCCTTCAAGCTGATAGTAAAATAGAAAAAAAGCTATTATATTTGCTTTACTCTATTCCTATGCATTACATTTGATGGCAACCATCCCAGCAAGGTTTACTTATACAGATTCAGTGATTACATTTCCCTTGTTGGGGTACAATCCCCAGTAAGACTACTTTGCAGATATAAACTATCCCGAACTTTACAGCTACATAGCATCAGCTACATAAAATGTTTATTTTTGTATATTTTGCTAACCTTCATATGCAGCTTTCTGACAGAAAAAAAAAAACAGGAAAACTAAAGTTAAATTTGGAAGCAAGACTGGATTTTTTTCATTATAGGGTCTTTAATAAATGTACTTGCTACTTCCAGTTTATCCGTTCTGCTGGAAATAATTACTTTAAAATATAAATGAAACAATGTATTTTTGACACAGTTCCATAAAGAGTAATGATGCAATAAGGCAGCAAATAAATATTTTAAACATATCAAAAAATATCCATGGCTCTGCAGCTCCCTTATCAATTCTAGATTTTATGATGTAGTTTCCAGTCACATCCAAACAAAAATGTACTGCGTAGCATTCCAGTTAAACTTCCAACTGTACTTTAATGTTGCATACACCTTCATTAGTTCATAAATGGTACACATTACATGCACCTTTAACCTATTTTTTTACTTTAAAAACTTATTTCATTGCACTGCCGTTAAGTAATCATTTTTTTCACAGTTTACAGACATGACTTGCTTCATGCCACATGGTCATTTTATAGGTAAAAATGAATCAGCACGATACAAGATAAACTCATCGGCTTAACTAAGAAAAGCCAGAATGGGCTAACAGTTACCGTGCTGTGCAAAACAAAGTATATATTCTTCCTAAAACCAAATTATTTTACTTACACACACACACACACACACACAGACACTCTCTCTTTCTCAACATATATATATGTATATATATGTGTGTGTGTGTATATATATATATATATATATATATATATATATATATATATATACATATATATATATATATGGGTCTAAGGCAGTTCATCAAACCACAGCTTAATGACACGAATCCATCTTCCGTAAATCAAGTCATTACAATTTGGAAACTGGCGATAACGTGCCCTGCAGAAGGGACAGTGCAGCACCATCCACGCTCTGATGCACCGTGTACATACAGTGAACTGGAACTCAGTGAAGTGAAGTTGATAATTTCAAGCTCTAAAAATGGTGCATAAAAACTTAGAGAGATATGAATGGGGTCAACAGTTGGGCAACAAGTTTCTGAAAACTTGGACAGATGAAAGCTTCTTATTAACTACCTGTCACACAATGCTAAGCATATCTTGTTAATTTATGAAGCAAAAACTTTGCTAGAAAGGTCATAATAAAAATTCAAGGACTGAGGAGTGGAGTATATTTGTACTGATTTTCCTGCTGATGAATGTAGTATAACCATGCTTCTCAAACTAAACAGAAGAAATTTGGAAAAATCCGAAAATAATGGGGTGGGGGGTCAGACCCAAATCTAGGGACAAATCTTAAATGCTGCACTTATAAACTTAGAATGTTGTTAAAATAAGAGGTTTTGCATTAGCATGCTATTTATTTATTTATTTATTTATTGCTTTTGTTTACCAGGAAAGCCTGACTGGACACAAGTCCCATTTTCAGTGGGGGCCCTGGGGGAAATGCAACATTTAGTAGAGTGGGTTAAAAGCAGTCATGTATAATTTACATAATAAATGTACATCCATAGACTAGTAACGATATGGCAGTTTATCAAAAATAATAAATGTATATACATAGAACAGTAAATTAACATACACACCATTATAATGATATGACAGTTAATGAAAACAGTAGAGTAAAATCCTCAGAATACCTCCACAGCCTTTAACACAGCTTTTAAGACTTTTATAAAAACTTTCAGAACTGTTAATAAAACATTTAAAATAAGTAAATACAAAAACAAAATTTTTTTCTGGGGTTAGCTGTTACGTTCGATAAAGCGCTTTCGGCTTCTAGCCTTCAACAGATCGTAAATTTCTGTTGCTCCCCTCATTAAATAAAACCAACAACTGACCAATTAGTACCTTGCTTTTGGTCAACACCTTCTAAACATCCAATGAGAAGTACACCAATCATTCTTGCCTGCACGAATAGATATCCTCCTGTTCCTTATTATAGGCTTAAGTGGAACCATATTATTCAAACCAGGAAAGCGGTCAGCTCTCAGGTTCACTACCCAGCTGATTTCTCGTATCTCAGTACGATTATTTACATCTCCTTCTCTAATTGTTTAGGGCACACACTCAATAACTTTAAAAACAAATCTATGCATGGGGTTGGCAGAGATATGAACTGCAAGTGCATTCTTCGAATCTCGATTCCTGATGTCTCTAAATGGCACAGAACTCTATCCTTAAAACGCTGGTCTGTTTTGCCAATGTAGAAAACATTACATTAGCAACAGGAAGCAAGATAGACCAGATATCGGCTATTGCAGTCTGCATATACTTCAAAAATGAATTGTTTATTGGAAATAGGATGATAAAAGGTGTTGCTACTATCAATTGATACACAAGCTTTGCATCTATTACACTTAAAAGTTACCTTTCTATTAGACATTTTCTTATGGGTAAAACCATCTTTACTGCAAAGCAATCTTAATATTCTTTTTATTCTTAAAAGTAAATCTCTGGCAGTCACCCACAGTATTTTTTATTTTGGCATCTTCTACAAGTATTGGCTAAAATCTTCTGATTACTTCACATATCTCTCGGGCGATCGGTGCTGCATGTGAGAGCACAATTTAATGCATTATCCTTTTTCTTCTCTTGTTTACTGATTGGAGGTCCCTTTCTCGTGAAATATGGGTGCCCCTTTCCACCTCTTATTTCATTAATGTCAGCTTTTATTTCAAGATCTCTACTTTTGCACCCTCTATCTTGTAAATGCTCTTGTAACTTTCCACACTATCTATTAAAATCAATGTCACTGGTACAAAGTCTAGAGATCCATAGCATTTAATTCTCCACAACATTTTTAAATATGTGGTCAGGATGCATGCTATTGTGATGCAAGTAGTGGTTCTTCCATGTGTTATTTCTATGCAGATTGGTGCTAAGTCCTGTACCGTGATGTAAAGTAAGTTTAACATCTAAGAAATCGATTTCTTCTTTTGAGTAATTAACCTTAAATTCCAAAAAAGTCGTACTTGAATTCAAAAATTCAGTAAACTGCATCAGCTAACTCTCGTCGCCTTGCCACAGGATAAAAGTATCATCCACAAAGTGACCGTAGTAGAGCAGATGTGAGTGCCAAGGATTAGTGTCACTAAGAACCTCAGTTTGTTCCCAATGGGTGAGTACTAAATTCGAGTAGCTGTTTGCACAAGGGGTGCCCATGGCTAGCCCCCTCCCCATGTCTGCCAATAATAATCTTGGTCAAATACACAAACATTGTTCTCTAGAATCAAATCCAATAGGGAACACAAAAGATTTGCTTTGTATCCAGCTCACAGAAGAAATTCACAAATGGCTTTGATCCCATAATTATTGGGAATCACAGTAAATAAACTTTTGATATCCATAGTAACAAGAAGGAGATCTGTAACATTAACCAAATTTTCTGTTTTGACATAAAGATCTACTAGTACCACCTGTATCTTTCAAAACTGATCTAGCTTTAGGTAAAGCCCTTTTCAGTTCATTTTCTACATAGATGGAAAGAGGCTCAGTTATCCACCCTCTTCCAGCTACAGTGGGCCGTAGGGGTGGATTATCATAACCTTTGTCGATTTTGGGTAAGCTACTGATACTTGGAATAGTGCTTTTTTTTAACTCGAAGAAATCAAAACGTTTCTTTGTTAAACGCCTTTCCAAAAGCATGTCATACAGGCTATTGTAAAACTTAGAAACCATCACCTCTAATTATCTTTTACTTATTTTCTTACATGTATGTTCATCTTCCAACATACCTAGCATCCTATTCCTATACCACAATGAGTCCAATATCACACTGGCTCCTCCTTTATCCGCAGGTTTAATGACAAGATCATCCCTTTCTTTAAGCTGAAACAATACTTTTTCTCTGGTTGAGTAATGTTGTAAAAATGACAACTCTTGCTTCTATTATCCCTGAACTTCTCAAGCTCATTGTCACATAACATTATAAAAAGCTACTGTGGGATGATTCACGGGCACAAAAGTTACATAAAAGACTGGTGACTGTCTTTTAATTTCTACAAGTCTTTTGCACATTTAATACCGTGACAGGAATGGACCCCATTCCCAAGTAGAAGTATGATAAAAGTTCATGAAATTAGTATTGTTTCAATCTTTGATATCAGCCCAAAGTGCTCTTTGCAGCACCCGCAATGTGCCCAGTAATGAATACTTCTGCAATTTGTATGGGGTTACATGTATTGGTAACATATCTAAATACAACTGAATATTCTTTTTTATAAGACCTGTTGCTCCTACTGCTATCGGAACTGTCTATCTTCCTTCCACAATGCTCTCATTTCTGCCTGCAAATCCTGATATTTTATGACTTTGTGTCTCTCTGTACCCAGGATACTGTAGTCACTGGGTGTGGTGATTTCAATGATCAATGCTACTTTTGCCTTCTTTTCATGGACTACTATATCCAGTTTTCTAGCATCTATCTTTTGAACCGTTTGTAATGGGTCCTGCCATTTGATGTAAACCATCATTTTCTATGATGCTTTATGGCTTATGTTTCCACTGTTTTTTCAGCCACTGCAATACCATACATAATGCTTGCATAATCCCAAGTGCAACAGTCTTGCCACATTATTATGCCTTTCAGTGTACAGTCCTTCTGCCATTAGTGTGTCACAACCAGCAACTGTTCCAATTCTGTTTTACAAAACCAACATTTGTCTTTCTCCCATGTTAATGGACTTTTTAAACCAAAGTGTACATAAGCCCACTATCTTGGGCCACCAGTATTAACATTTCATGTCCTGGTTTGAATTCACCTCTCCTTAACTATTCCTGCATTCAATCCTGATCAACAAAAGGTTCTTCCAGAAGTTTTCTATACTTGCAACTATATTTATGCATTTCCCACATGTCTTGCCTTCTCATCTGGTCCTTCAGCTTATATTCTTTCTTTTGTTTTTTTGGCACAGTCAGTTGCTGCCTGATTTTTTATCTACTTCTGATTTGATTTCCATTCCTGCTTGACACTGATATGCTTCTGCTAGACTAAGCAGAGAAGTCAAATTAGATTTATTCTCCTCATGTTTCAAAACTTTCATTACATTTGGGTCTTGTGAGGTCAGCAGGTATTTGTGCAGTCCCACAATTACAGATCTGTACATGTAATCACTTTCAAGGAGGCCCATCCTTCCTTTGGAATGGGGAATATGTAATCTTGGTATGCACTGATTTTTTATAAATCATTTGGTGAGCATGAACCATCCTTGTTGTTTTCCTGTCTAATCTATCCAACATGTTTTGGGGCCAGTCAGTCATTCCAAAACTGTAAGTTAGGGCAGGAAGAGCAAACTGGTTTATAGCTGAATTGAGTGGTGACAGTAAGGGTTTGGATATCATCCAGGAACATCATATGCACAAAGGTGGTAAATGAGTAGATATGACTCTAGCTGACTTTAGATCAGTTTTAAAAGATTTTAGGGAGTGTTCTTGTTATATTGTTAGTGAGATGGGGTTCCATAATTTAGTACGGTAGTGGGAGACTAGTAATTTATCAGCCGAATTATTGGGTGTGGATACATGGAATAGGTGTTCGTCCGATGAATGTAGTCACCTGGAAGGGATGTATATTTGTATGAATCTGGAAATGGATAGAGTGTTGTTTAGGTTTATACACAATGTTACAGTTTTGTGGAAGTTGTGAGTAGGTTAGATGATGTTGGAATTCCAGCCACTGTAATTGTCTTAGGGCGGCACAGTGGGGGGCGCTATTTGGAAGGTTGGCAGTGGATTATGGTATTTTGTAGTAACATTCCTTAAGTTTGTTTAACAAGGTCACTTGGATGTTGTTGAGGATGGGGGCAGAATACACTGGAGCAGGCAAAAAGAGAGAAGAGGCAATATGTTTTCTTATAGTGTTTGAGAGGAAGGGTTTGCCTGGATAGATGTAGCTTTTGGTGTAATTTTTTCACTATATTTTGGATGTGTATATCAGATTTTAGGTTCTCATCTACACAGACGCCTAGCAGTTTACTATATGTGACAACTTTAATTCTTGTTTTGTTGGATGAGGTAACTGAGAAAGAGGTTTTGTTGGCTGTAAGCTGTTTGGGAGTCAATAGGATTAGTTTGGATTTACTTGGATTAAGCAATAGCTGGGTATACGTCAGCCAGGTCTCTATAGAGGAGAAGTACTCCTGGGTAAGTTCTTACAGTTTGCTGATGATGTTCTTCATGTTTCACTGTTGCAATCATTACATTTGGGTAATCTGCTGGCAGGTTGCCCTCAGTCGGCCTGAATAACAAAGTCTTGGGTCCTGCGTCGGTTGCTGTCTCCTCTTCCATGACGTCAGCTCATCAGGGGTATAAAACATGAAGCCGACACCATTTTAATCAGTCTTTCTTGCCGCGTGGTGCCCGAAGCAGAAGCAGTTCACAAGTGCTGGTCGGCAGACTCCTTAAATTTTCAATTTCGAGTTTCAGAACCGAAGTCTTCAAACTAAAGCGAAGTACCCCGTTGGGGAAACTTTTTCTTGCTCCTTACCAATGTCAGTAAAAGCTAATAATTGCATTACTTGTGGGAAGCAAATAGCTCATTTGTACTGTATTCCTTGCCTAGGCCCTGATCACAATGTGCCTTGCTGTCGGTTTTGTGCTAAATTTAACCAACGCACTATTAAGAGTCTGTATATTTTTCCTCGAAATATTTTGGTTCAAGATTTAACTACCCTGAAATGTCGTCGGTTAGCAATCCGACTACCGGAGTTCACAAAAAGTGCAAGTAAAAAGACAGAAATACACTGTCGAGGTCCAAAACCGACAACAAAGCTTCTCCTAAGCCAGTCGCCAGTACTCAGTGAGGCACTTTCACAGCCCCTGATACCCGCTACTTTTGAGTCGCAGGCCTCTATCGAGACCCATGAGTCCAGTATACAGCGAGATTCTCAAAGGATTGAACCCGCAGATGTCTCTCCCTTGGATGGTCCGGAGCCGCTGAGCAGGCACCGGCTTCTGAGGGTGTTCTCAGGCCTCAACATTCTTATATTAAACCAACGCCATCAACAAAAACAAGGTCAAAAACAACTTCTGTGTCTAAAAAACTGACGCATGAGCCACGTGCTCAGGCACCTATGCCTAAAAAACAAATGATCAAAATGACTGAGGATTTAATTACCTTGATCAGGGGTTCCCAAACCCCCCCCCCCCCCGGCTAAGAGGCCTAGGCAAGGCACTGATTATGAATCTTCAGATCAGGTTTCCATTTCTTCTGATTCCTCTTCTGATCAGGAATTTTCTATTCCAACTTATGAGGATACTGATGCAGAGGAATCCATCCCATCTGCATCTCCTCCTGAAGATTACTCTTTTTTAGAGACTTTGCATACTTTAAGGGAACATTTTCACTGGGAGAGTCAGGACTTCTCTGAATCAAAAAAGAGGCTTAGGGATTTCCTTCTTCCTCAGCACAGGCCTTTGGCAATACCTCCTGTATTAGATATTGTTGATGATGTGTTCTTGGAATCAAGCATGGCTCCTGATTCCCTGCCTCCGGCTCCTAGTAAGCCAGACAGATATTACAGGGTTTCTGACTCCCACAAATTTATTTTCAAAAATCCTGCTGCTGATCCTGAGACTATTTCTCAGTGTCCCAAGGGTGTTAAGGTTTCTACAGCCAAAAATTCTACCCCTTCTGATAGAGATTCCAGGGCGCTGGATACATGGGGTAAGAAGGTTTATACGTCTGCAACCTTGACAATCAGGGCTTTAAACTGCCAGTTTCATATGCTTAAATATCAACAGCATGTTATGGGCTTACTGAAACAGAAAATTATGTTGATTTCTGATTGTGTGAAAAATAAAGAGTTACAGGATTTATTGCATTCAGTAGAACAAGTTGGAAAGCATACTTTGCAATGTGGTTTTGATTCCTTGAAGGCCTCTTACAGGGCCGCTGTAACTGGATCTGTGATAAGAAGGTATGCCTGGCTCAAGAAGCAAATTCTGCCTGATCATGTTAAAGCTAAATTGTTGGATGCCCCTTTACAGTATGATAGAATGTTTGGTAATAAGGCAGAAGAGGTTTTAAAGAAAATGGAAGACCAAGCTAAATCTATGCAAACTGTAAAAGATTTCTTGCAAGTGCAGCCACCCAGGTTCAGTAGGCACTGGCCTGCTAAGAATTGGTCCTTTCCTGTGTCCAACAGAGCCACTCAGGGCAAACCCAGGTGCTCAAAAGGCTCCAGATATCAATCACAGGGATCTTACAGGTCAAAGCAATGGGGTGCCTCCACCTCCAAATCTGGAGGTAACAAAGCACAACCCTACAGTAAGCAGTCTCAGTGACTTTCTCTACCATCTCCAAGCACTTATCTTTTGGCAACCCCCCTTGGGGGGAAAACTAGCACTTCATGCTCAAAATTGGCAGTTAATTACCCAGGACAAGTGGGTATTAAACATAGTATCCCAGGGGTACAGATTTAATTTCCATACTTTGCCAATTCCAAACGGATGGCCAGATCTGCCACAAAACCAGTGGGCAGAGGCCCATAAACAAGTCATGTCCCTCATGGATATGGGGGCTATTCAACCGGTACCAGAAAAGGAAAAAGGACAAGGATTTTATTCAAGATTTTTCCTGGTACCCAGAAAAGACAAATCATGGCGTCCAATACTGGACTTATCGATTCTGAACACGTTCCTGGACATTCCAAAATTCAAAATGCTGACATTACAACAGCTACTGCCTATGCTAGGCAAGAATGCCTGGTTAGTAACTCTAGACTTAAAAGAGACATACTTGCATATCCCAATAAGGGAATCTTGCAGAAGATACCTCTGCTTCAAAGCAGGACTTTTGCATTACCAATTCTCTGCACTACCCTTTGGCTTATCTACTGTGCCCACAGTCTTTACAAAGTGCCTGGCACCAGTAATTGCATTCTGCAGATAAAGAAACATTCAAATTTACCCTTATCTGGACGATTGTCTCATTCAGGCAGAGAACAAAGACACTCTTCTTCAA
The DNA here is from genome assembly GCF_019279795.1 of Protopterus annectens. Classification (NCBI taxonomy): domain Eukaryota; kingdom Metazoa; phylum Chordata; order Ceratodontiformes; family Protopteridae; genus Protopterus; species Protopterus annectens. The sequence continues at coordinate 90,341,495 of NC_056746.1, read as the reverse complement.
CATCTGGCATTTGTAAAAAGGCTTCTAGCATGCCTAGGGTACACCATAAATGAAAAGAAATCACATCTGGTACCCTCTCAAATAATTACATTCCTGGGTGCAAGATTGAATACAACTGCCCAGATGGCTTACCTCACACGAGACAAACAAATGCAATTGACAATATACTTCAAACAAATGGCAACAAAAACCCAGTTATCTGCAAGACAAATTCTGCAGGCTTTGGGGTTCATGGCATTCTGCATTCTACTAATTCCATACTGCATATGAGGAAACTTCAATGGTAAGAACAAGAAAAACGGCTCAAGAAAAATGCCAGCATCCACAAACAAGCGCTTTTCGTCTATTAATATAAACAGACTTCTTCAGATCAGGTCTGAAGAAGTCTGTTTATATTAACAGACGAAAATCACCTTACACTTGGATTTGTTGATTCTTGTTTGACTTATTTTGGACTTTTTTCCATCACAACATTGGTTTTTAAAGGACATTGATTTTATTAAATACTTGTTTGTGGACGCTGGCATTTTTCCTTAGCCGTTTTTCTTGTTTTTCACATCAGTTTTTCATTCTTGGTGAAACTTCAATGGTACCTAAAAAGTTTATGGAGTCAACATTGTCACAGCCTGGAAACAATGATTCCTCTCATTCCCTGCCTACAACAGGAGTTTCTTTGGTGGGCAGAGACATGTCACCAGAACAAGGGACTGCCATTCACTCTACCCCCTGCCACCCAAACCCTAACTACAGACTCATCAGACTATGCCTTGGGGGCCCACCTGGCAGGGAGATGCATTCAGGGCAAGTGGAGCCCAAACCAAATGCATCTACATATCAACCAGAAAGAAATGCTAGCTGTTCAGAATGCTCTGACAGCCTTCAAGGACTTACTTCATCCAGGACAACTACTGATAAAGACAGACAACACCACTGTTATGTGGTACATAAACAAGCAGGGGGGTACCCATTCCTACCCCCTTTGCAGACTAGCCATGGCCCTGTGGAACACAGCCTTGACTTACCAAATACAGCTTCAAGCTCAATTCCTGCCAGGAAAGTAAAATACTCTGGCAGATGACCTAAGCAGAAATCTTATGGACCCGCACGAATAGAAACTGGATCAACAAATCTCCAGCATGTTAACACAGAAATGGGGAAGCCCAGACATAGATCTATTTGCCTCTCCCCAAAACTATCAGTTGGACAAATTCTGCACAAGAACTCATCACAAAAAAGCATGGAAAGTGGATGCTCCATCCTTCAGCTGGAAGAACCTCAGTCTGTGCCCCCCCCCCCGCCTCTACTCTCCAAGGTCTGTCTTAGTAAAATTCAGACAGGAAAAACCACAAATGATTCTAATTGCTCTGGACTGGCCTCACCAACACTGGTACCCGCTTTTAAGGAATATGCCACGCCTTCCTCCGTGGTACTTGCCTCAAACACTTCATCTATTGTCTCATCAGAACTATGAAATTCTGCATACTCATCTCCAAACTCTGAATCTTGCAGCATGGCTAATCAACTAATTATTCATAGGTTCATAGGTAGGTACTAGGCTATTGGCCCTAGGGCCTATACAAGCCTACCCAAAAAGGTACACTGGCTTTCGCCACCCAAGAAAATTATTTTTTTGTGCACCTGTCAAGCAGAACCACAGAAGTGATCCCCGGGGAGAATTTCCTATTACCCATCCAATCATCAAGATTTTTCTTGATTTTCTTGAAGAGTGCTAATGAGGAGCTCTGTTTGACATAGATAGGTAGTCTGTTCCAGATTATTGGAAGTCTCTGGGACAGTAATCTATCCCTCCAGCATGTTCTGTTTATTGTGGTGACAAGGTTTATGTCCCTAAAGTGTGTATCTCGGAGGGATTGGGATTTCTTTAAGTGGAGCATGCCCAACAGCTCTGGGTTTGACATAGCTTTGTATGTTAGGCAGAGATGACCTCTGAGTAGGTGATATGTGACGGAGTAAAGCTGGATTTTTTGAGACGGTCTGTGTAAGGCATCTGTTTGAGGCCAGTAATCCTCTTTGTGAGGTATTTTTGCGGCCTTTCCAGTTGTTGTAGATGTCTTGTGAGGTACATACCAAAAGGGGTGTTGTACTCTATAAAGGGGATAATGAGTGATGAGTAGAGGGGAACAATGACCTCTTTTTTTCTGGATGAGAAACCTTTTGTGATGAGGTGTGTATCTCGGAGGGATTGGGATTTCTTTAAGTGAAGCATGCCCAACAGCTCTGGGTTTGACATAGCTTTGTATGTTAGGCAGAGATGACCTCTGAGTAGACGATATGCGACAGAGTAAAGCTGGATTTTTTGAGATGGTCTGCGTAAGGCATCTGTTTGAGGCCAGTAATCCTCTTTGTTTGGTATTTTTGCAGCCTTTCCAGTTGTTGTAGATGTCTTGTGAGGTACATACCAAAAGGGGCATTGTACTCTATAAAGGGGCTAATGAGTGATGAGTAGAGGGGAACAATGACCTCTTTTTTTCTGGATGAGAAACCTTTTGTGATGAGGTGTGACACATAGAAGGATTTCCTGACCACTGTGGCAATGTGATTATCAAAGGAGAGACTACTGTCCACCTAATGGTTCAAACCACATCTCTCAGTAAACCTGTGGTGGATGTCAGTTTGAAAGCCAGAAGGCCTGGTACTAGAAAATCTTATGCTGATAAATGGAAGAGATTCTGTGCTTGGAACCAAGCACAAGGAATAGACACAGCAAAGCCCAATATTCCTCGGATTTGAAATACTTAACTGAGATGCTTGACAAGGGCCTATCTTTTTCTTCAATAAAAATCCATGCATCTGCCATTTCGGCTCATTACAACACAGAGCCTCCCCTCTTTTTGCATCCACTGCTAAAACAGTATCTCAGAGGGGCCAAAAATTTAAGGCATCCCAGGAGAGCACCAACTCCTTCATGGGACCTCAATTTTGTGCTGGAAAAACTCACCCTGCCTCCTTTTGAACCAGCAGCTACTGCGGATATAAAATTTCTTTCTTGGAAGACAGCTTTTCTTTTGGCAGTCACTTCAGCTAGAAGGGTTTCAGAACTACAGGCTCTCATGGCAGTGGACCCTTTCATTATTTTTTACCCAGACAGGGTGGCCCTCAGGACCAATCCTTCTTTTATGCCTAAGGTGGTATCCAGTGTGGCTCTTAATCAGACCATTCATCTGCCAACTTTTTTCCCAAATCCGCAGAACAAGGGGGTGCAGATTCTGCATTCATTGGATGTACACAGGCAACTAAGATTGTACTTAAACAGGACAAAATCTCCAAGAAAATCTGAGCAACTACTGGTAGCATTTGCTGCAGGATCAGAGGGGAAGGCTATATCAAAGCAAACTATTTCTAAATGGAAAAGCCATTCCTATTGTTTCTGCTACTTGCACCATGGTAAACCTGTGACCAAGGGGATCAGATCCCATTCCACCAGGGTTGCCTCTACTTCAGCAGCTTTTCTCAGAGGGGTCCCAACCAGGGACATTCTAGAAGCTGCTACTTGGAGCTCTGTTCATACTTTCACAAAGCATTATCATTTACCTCTCTTCTCTAAATCCAGGGCAGACTTTGCCACTGCAGTCCTGCAGGGCCTTATAGCTGCTCCTAATGCTGTTTAGTTCCATCCTCCCATCCATAGCTTTGGGATTCTACCCAAATGTAATGACTGCAACAGTGAAACATGAAGAACATTGTACAGTTGTGCACACTTACCATAAATGTAGATGTTTGAGTGTATTCACTGTTGCAGTCTGGGTTACCCACCCGCCAATCCCCCTTTCTATACCTTTTCTTTCCTTCACTATATTCAAAAGCCTTTGTGGTGTATTTGCTTTTAGTTGAAGGTAAATTTTATGTTTCTAAGGCGCATTTTTATATTTACAGTTTATATATATATATTTTTTCTCCCCATTTGGGGGGCACCTGACATCTGGGGCAAGAAAAACTTATTAAAATGTCGTCGGCTGCGTGTTTTATACCCCTGACGACCTGACGTCATGGAAGAGGAGACAGCAACCGATTCAGGACCCAAGACTTTGTTATTCAGGCCGACTGAGGGCAACCTGCCAGCAGATTACCCAAATGTAATGACTGCAACAGTGAATACACTTGAACATCTACATTTATGGTAAGTGTACACAACTGTACTTTTTTTGCAGGAGAGATAACTGTGGAGTCATCACATGAATGATCTTTTCTGGAGAGTATAAAATCTGAAACTCAATGAAATGTCATTATTTAGTAACTTCAGTTTTCAACGAATTCTCAGAAAAACACAGAAATTTTAAGTGGAACAGATCAAATATCTAAGGCAAAAATCTGGACAGTTGAGAGGAATAAGTATCATGGAGTTTTAGTACCCTCTCTCATGTCACTGTGAGCATGCTGAAAAAAGAATGAAAAGGCAAATATTCTACAGATACAGAAACATCTAGCTATCTATACAGATAGACAAGTACAGTGCAAAACTAGCCCAACTACCAAGAAGAAGAATTAGATTTCTGACTTTATTTTTTTTGTATGGAAAAAAGCAGTGCAGAAATGTTAGATTCACATAGTGAAAGACAAAAACATTAATTGGAACAAAGAGGAAACTAGCTTAAAGCCTCCCTTCCTTGGAAAATCTTACTTTTCCTCTAGTGTTTTTCAAGAGAAGGATAAGAAATGATTCTCAAAAGATTTCTCACATAGTTAATTATTTCTGCAGGTGCGTTTTCAAACAGCTGAATGACCGTTGACTGAATGTGATTATTCTCCTTACCAGAGGATAGAGAGAAAATTTCCGTTTAAATACTTCAACTGGCCTAGAAAGAAAGCCAGCGGAGGCAAAAAAGCAACAAATGAGGGTAGGACTTCCCAACAGGAATAAGATTTGGCTGATGTTAAATATGTTTTTTCTAAGACTGCTGCTGTCCTTTTACCCCTCCCTGTGATTATAACCAAGGGGGAAAGTGATATTTCCAAAATGATGCTTCATTTCCCTCCTAACCCTCTTCTGGACTCACGAGGCAATTGGTTACTTTTTATTGAATTGCTGATGAAGACAAGCAGTGTCGTTCTTTCTTTCAGATTCATGAGGACCTCACTAACCTATCTGCCCAAGAGATCAGTTCTAGTTAAGGGAATATTAGGCAACTCCTGATCACTCTCAGCAGACATCAAAGCAGTGCATGTCCTTATGCAACTCCTGCTCACTCTCAGTAGGCATCACAGCGATGCATGTCCTTATGCAACTCCTGCTCATTCCCAGTAGGCATCACAGTGATGCATGTTCTTATGCAACTCCTGCGCATTCTGAGTAGACATCACAGCGATGCATGTCCTTATGCAACTCCTGCTCATTCTCAGTAGGCATCACAGTGATGCATGTCTTTGTGCAACTGCTGCTCATTCTCAGTAGACAACACAGCGATGCATGTCCTTATGCAACTCCTGCTCATGCTCAGTAGACATGACAGTGATGCATGTCCTTAAGCAACTCCTATGCAACTCCTGTTCATTTTCAGTCAACAAGTCCTGCTCATTCTCAGCCAACATCACAGCAATGAATGTTCTTATGCAACTCATTCTCAGTAGGCATGACAGTGATGCATGTCCTTAAGCAACTCCTAATCATCCTCAGTAGATATGACAGTGAGGCATGTCCTTAAGCAACTCCTGCTCACTCTCAGTAGACATCACAGCAATGCATGTGCCTATGCAACTCCTGCTCATTCTCAGTCGACATCACAGCGATGCATGTCTTTATGTAACTCCTGCTCATTCTCAGTTGGTATTGCAGTGATGCATGTGCCTATGTAACTCCTGCTCATTTTCAGTAGACATTATGGAGATGCATGTCCATAAATGATTTTCAGTGCCTTCCTCAAAGCAGTGGTCCTCGCTTTGGAATCAATAGTGTCAAACATCAATCAAAAAGACAGAGAGACCTCATGTATTTAGGAGTTTATTCTTGGTGTCAGAATTAAGAACAGCATCTATGAGGATGCATCGATGCTTTTTCAGCATCCCTGTATCTAGTGAGATTGATATTATGGTTGGTGATGAAAAAGGCTTGGACAGATGTTGTGAGCATCTTCTTGTCACGGAGGTCTTGCTGCTTAGATTTCTTGCCTAGTGAAGGTATGTGAGACACTGGAAAATGCACTGTCACATGAAACCATGAAGACAGTAGAAATGGTCAACAGCTGCTAAACAAAGAAGTAATCTACTCAAGCAGGATATTATCTGTCCATTATAGAAGCCTTTGTATGAATCTTGTGTAGAAGTCACAAAGTAGAATTCAGAAATGACTGACTATAAAGCCTTAGGTAAAAGTTTTAGTGCAGTCCATATATTACATAATTTCCTCTTTTTTGATATGCACAATGGACACTGAAAGTGTTTGCCTGGAAGGTCATTCTTGCTCACAAGGACATATGGTTGTTATACAAAGATATCTGACAAATTCATGTGAAAAGGCTCACCACGTCTGGTTAATACTTACTACCTCAGTCCAGGAACTGATAATCTTTTCATTTTATATGGGTAGTGCCCCAAATTCAACTTCAAAGCACACATTTGGACAACTACTTTTAAGTCATAAAAAGCAAAACACCAGGACTTGGAGACTGCTGTAGAATCCAGTTATAAAAATCTTTATTCGCACAAGCACTTTCGTGGGTAACCTCACTTCTTCAGATGTCTAATACATTTTAAAAACAGCTCTTAGTTTAAATATTCTTGTTCACACTAGAACAATGTATTGGTTGGTTTTAATCATGTGTCTCAAGAGGTCCTGGTGTTTTGCTTTTTATTCTGGATCTGTTTTATGCAGGACAAGTGAGTTCTAATGCTTTTGTGGCAGTTTTATGTTTTTATTTTTTACTTTTATGTCATGTTTGAAATTGGAACAGCCTGCCTCCCATTCTCTTGAATTGCTAACCTGAATTCTTAAACATGCTACAGCATATTATATATATATATATATATATATATATATATATAGTTCCCTATCAAAAGCCTGAAACACTATAAACTTGAAAATCAAAATCCTGAAACCAAAAGCCTGAAAATTCAAAATCCCGAAAACCCAAAATCCTGAAAACACAAATAATGCTAATATGTCACTATAAAGACACTAACATCTACCAACTGACCCTGACCCTAACCCTAACCCTAAGGTCCGTCACTATCGCACACTCACCTGACCCGCACCCTAACCCTAACTCACTTAAACCGCCCCTAACCCCAATATTTGTCACTATTGCATACATGCCTAACCTGCGCCCTAACCCTAACTCACTTAAACTGCCCCTAACCCTAACATAAAACCAACCGCACACTTACCTGAACCCAACGCATGACCTAACACCACAGGGCTAACAATAGCAAAGCCACAATGACGTCAGTATGTCCATTTTGTGTTTTCAGGATTTTGAGTTTCAGGATTTTGGGTTTTCGGGATTTTGAATTTTCAGGCTTTTGGTTTCAGGATTTTGATTTTCAAGCTTATAGTGTTTCAGGCTTCTGATAGGGAACTATATATATATATATATACACACATACATACAAGCCAGTCATCTTCGTTTTTAATGTAACCCAAATGGTGGATTATACCGAGCACATGGAAGTCATCTGTCATTCTACCAGTGTTCCCAAATCAAATAACCATTCCAAACCTGAATAATATGGACACATAGTTAATCTCCATCCACTCATTAAAATATTTGAAAAAACAGGTTTAACAATCACATTTTCATCTTTTTTATTATTGTTGATCGTACTGCTGATGCCCAATGTGACTTGAGGCCTGACTTCTGTATTTTTACAATAACTAAATGACCATCCTTACACACAGAGCTTCTGGAGCTCTCAGGCATGTTGTGACATCGTCAGTCAATCCTTTGTAAAGCCTAGCTTGCTTCTTCAGGTTTTGAAGTTAGGATCCTCATTTACTTTTTGACCAACTTTCAAGAAAGCACATTAAAGTACAATTTGATAAAATGTTCCCCAACTCAGCTCCCCTTCAGTGTGGGGTTGCATATTCTTGGGTGTCTGGTCATTATATCATACGGTCATACACTTCATCTGGATCATCTCGACTGCAGATGATTCCCTGATCAGGTGACATTCTTATGTCATACAATGATGATGTAAGGACAGCTGACAGCAGTCTAAACTTGTACTAGTGTTAATGTTACTAGGGTAACTATCAGCACTACTACAGCTAAATCGTTGCTCTCTAGAACCTAGAATACCGATCGATTATTTTCCTTGTTAAAAAATATATAGAAAATCTCCTTGCCCATTCCTATAATCCCACCTTTATGTGGTCTTCGTAGGTAAAAAGCCCTTTCTCAACTAAAAGTGTTACACAAATACTAGGCTGGAAACTGCTCATATTGAGCAACAGCCAAACTTGTAATAGCTTAAGTTTGCCTTCCCCAGTCCCACCCTTCCTTACAAATAAATTGCTATTTTTTATTTTCAATGTTGTTTAATATTTTACAATAGCTCTACCTTTTTTCCTCAAACATAGAGACAGCCATTTCCAAACTAGCTCTAGAGATATATCTTCCTTTTGTTTTAGGGAGGTATTATGGCCTTATCTTCCTGCAAATGTCATGCTAAAAATGGCTACCCAACATTAGTTTTAGAATATAGTAAGAAAATATGTCTGATGCATTGTAACTGCTCCTTAAGACATTTTATCAATGTTTTATATTACTAGTTTAAGGTTATTCTATAAAATAATGTTCATACTACTCACGTTGTTCTCAAAAGGCAGCTGTGTTAAGACAGGGTCATTGCTAAAAACTGACCCTTGGACCAGATCACACATCCAGTTAATGAATTTATGAAGAAATTAAGAAATAAATACTTAAACAGCTTCATTCATTAGCAAAAGAATTAACCAGAAACTAAAATTAGACTGAAATATATACTTCTGAAGTACTATTTAGACATTTAATAAAATGAAGAAAAGATCCATATAAAAACATTAGCTTTGCTCAAACTTTCAATAATGTGAGAATGAATTAAAAACGGTGGGGTCTGTGGGTATTTCCTATATGTCATTATCAAAAGGAGGATTCTTGTGAAGAAAAATGCCACACCCAGAGGGAACTACTAAAATTTTCATCCAAGGGTTCGGGCTGCACACAGATGACTAGTTCTACAGGATGGATGCCCCACTGAATCAGACTTCCCAAAGGAGATTGGTGTCAAGAAGGACATAAAGAAACCAATGGTATCAGGACACCTTACTATGGTCCTAGTAATTTTCTTCATATACATTCCAGCACTGACATTAAATTAACACAGACATTGAAAACCATGCTAATTAAATCACCAAGAAGCAACCTCAAACACTGAACCCCCTCATCAAATGATCAGCATACATCAGCTAAAAGAGGAACAACATAAACAAGCTAAATGCATGGTTTTGCAGAGTAGAAGCCTCTATGTATACCACACCCCTGCTACATTTATATACTAACTACAAGATCTCAAACACACACAGAAAGGGCAAAACATGTGTATTGTGTAATACCATCTACTTCTTTTTATCCATGTTTGCCTTATCTGAATTTCAGCCACTATCTCAGTTAGTAGTATCAGTGGAACAAAACCCAGAAGCTGTGGGTTCTATTCCCACTCCAGGTGACTGGATTGCTGGCACTGTAGTACAGCATGGGGGGGGGAGGTCTACTCCTCGGAGTATGTCATCCTTTGGAAGAAATGTTAAAATAAGATCCATCTGCTCGAGTTGGTGGTAACTGATGCTGATGTAAAAGATTCCCATCACCTATTGAAAAGACTATGGGTTCTCTATTTTTATTAAGATATTTACACATAAAACAAATATTTATACAATATTTACAATTTTATACATATAACACTTCCATTTATATTATCCTTTTCTCAAATTTCTATCCTGCCCATTCTTTCCTCCACAACCATTTTAAGTATGTTTTATAGGACCAGAAAGAAATATTTTAAACAATTTTTAAAACAAAATCTCATTTGATCTTACTTTCCACAATTCTCACTCAATGCAAAACATTTTCCTATACAATCTTTAAACAATTTCTTTGCATTTTCATAATATTAACATAATACCATACTCATATTTACAGCACCTATATCACAAATATCCATTATCTCACATTTTAACTCTTACATCCAACAAAACATGTCTTGCCATTTCTAATTCCTTATAATCATAATATAATTTTTGCTCTTCAACCTTTTAAAGCACGTGCTCTTTCAATGACAACTTGTCTAAAGTCAATCTTCATAAGAAGTCCTGTAAATGCAACATTCCCTTCAGTCTATACTTTCTATCTATAACTGCCATTTTTCCATCCTCTCCAAATTTACCCAAAGGTATACATAATAATATTTTATCATTATTACCTCATACCATTCTTTCCTTTTTCACATATCCTTCTTATATTTAAATTCCATAATAATATTTTATGCTGTCATTAACATATTTGAAACTCTTGAGTCTTTCTTATTCTTTTATTTTCTTTCACATTTTGCCAAAAATTAATCAATAAATGCAATAATGCCAAGTGAACCATCAGATTAATCAGCTTGAAGCCCCCTTTTATCGGGGCTAACATACAAAACACCCCTTTAAACGAGGTTAAGGCTCAACTCTTATACTAAAGAAAATGCCATCTGCAAAAAAAATTTCACTTTCTTATGAGGAAGCATAAAAACATCACCTAAATCGCCTAATTTTCCTAATATTACTGACTTTATAAGAATAACCTTTTTTTTTGAAAAGCCAATTTAAATGTTCCTCACCAATTTAGAGTGTTCATAATATCCTTAAACATGAATTCGTATTATTCTTCAGCAACACCTCTCCCCTAACCTCAACCCTAAAATAGCTATCTGTTTCACAGAAAACTTATTTTTTCTTTACTTAAACTTAAGCTTAACATTCCAAGTAACAGTCCTCCAAGTTGCAGTACCTCCTTTATCCATTTTTTTTTATTTTTGGTAATAATCATCAAATCAACTGCATAAGAAAACATTATAGGAATGCCCACCTTCCCACCTAAAATACTTAACCTGCAGTAAGATATTATTCATAACTAAACTAAAAAAGAAATCTCACTCATCAAACATCTTTGTCTAAGCTGCCCTTTTACATCAGAAAACCTTTCACCAAAATTCTTACTCTACTCTTATTATAAACCGATATATTCAAATCTAAAAAGATATCCATGATATACTCTATAATTGTTATACGCTATACCATCAAAGCCTTAACTACATCTGTAACCACCAATTTCATGTCCCCTTGGTTTTAATGATCTCAGCCACCATTTCTTTAAAAATTCATAACATTTCCTAACATTGTTTCCTCTTAACCACATGAATTCCTCCTTCTTCATATTTCTTTATAATCTTTTCAAGTCTTCTCTACATTACCTTCATCAATATTTTAAAAACAGTATTAAGCAAATTTATCTGACACCAGTTCCCTTTATCATTTATTTTTTCCTTCTTCCAAATTAATCTAGTAACTCCTTTGTATACTTTTTCCCTACCAGCACTTTGCATTAATGAATCATTTAAAAATTCCCAAAAAATTAGTTCCACTCTTCGTTTAATTATTTATACATCCTGTATGCAATTCCATCAACCTCTGGCTGAAACTGTATCACAATTAACAAACCCTAACATTTCATTAAATCGTTGCATATTAATATTTTTTTGTAATCACTGCACGCATTCTTCATCCAATCTGTCCCCTTCCCAACACCCTTCCTTCTTATTTTCATTACTAAAAACGTATCCCTAAAATATCTTTCCACAATACTCAATTTTATTTTGTGTAAATGTCTCATACCCCTTTCATCCTTCAAATATCTAATTAAACTTTCTTTATTCCTATCATATTTTGCTAGAAAAGGTGATGCCTCTTCTCTCCTTCCTCTTAAATAATATTGCTGTTAATACAATTTAAACATAATCATCTGATTATTCTTCTCATATAATTCCTTTCTTTTTTTTCAAACAGTAACACGTCACTTCTCCCCATTAAATTTTCCAAATGTTCCAAAACCTGCCCATATTCTTCTTTATTCACTCTTCTCGTTTATTTTTCATCCCTGATTCACACCCTCCTGCACGTTTTTAAATACCACTCTTCACAATATAGAAGTTTGTTATTGTAACATGAACTTTCCATAACTGTGCTATTTCTGACCTAAACCACTCACAATCTATATTTAATACATTTTCCCTACCTAATAACCTTACTGCTTTCTCCAAATTCTGCCCATATGGCTAAATGATCAAAAAAGTGTAACCACAGACCCGCTTTTAACTTCTAATAATTCCTTGGAAAAGAAAACAATCTATTTCTGTTTGCACATTTCCTCTGAAAAAAGGTATATTTATATTCTTACCTAGCACATAACTGTCCCATTTTTATCACCTTATAAATATGTTTAACATCTCTCAAAGCCTTCCTTTTCTTTTTTCTAACATCAAAACCAATCTCCTACCATAATTACCAATCCATTTATAGTAACATTAGGCAAACTATCAAATAACCTTTTTCTTTCTTTAAGCATGCTCACATACTACCCTATAATATTTTCTACCTTTTTAAAAATCTAACACCACCACCCTCCCAGGTTTAATAATTATCCAGTTCATCAACTACATATTTAGTTTCACATTATTGCATCCCTTGAACATTTATCTATCCCCAAACTCCAACCCTTGAACATTTATCTATCCCCAAACTCCACACAATCTTACTGCTTCACGTCTTTTTCTATTTGATTTTTCTCCTTTTGTACCAAAAAACAAATATCCAACAAAATAATAATATCCTGAATCTGCATGGTACACCATTCTAACTCGTGATATTTTCACATATTTTCCATACTATTAACATTTACAAAATAAAAGAAACATTCATACTTTCCTTTTTTTACCTTTTGATAAAGCTTTTGTTTATTTTTCATTACTGCTTCTTTCTGAATTTTTTCAATATTCTTGATCTCCTTTTCTTACCATAATATTGTAGATCTATTTTCCGTAACCTTTTTTCATTTCTTGTAAACCTATTTGTACATTTATCAAATCTTCCTTAGTAGCTTCTTTTTCCTCTTCAGTCATGTTTTCATCTTCTTCCTCTCTCATATCTTCAACTTCCCCGTCTGCCATCTCTTTTTCTCCCTCCATATTAACATTTCATTCACCGTCTTCTTCCGTGCAATCAAACCATAAATGCCCCCCCCCCCTTTTTGCATTTTCTACATTACACTAGACAAGCTTGAAAGGTGTGCCCTTTCTCAGGGCATTGCTGACAGCATTTTTTATCACATTGACTAATTAAATGGGTTGACTAATTAAATGGGACACATTCCCACAAAAAACAGGTTTTCAATTACTCCCCCCAATATTTCAGAACATCGCTACAACCTAAAATAAGTAGTGTACTAGGCAAATACTCTGCTTTCAAAAGCACCTCAAATTCCCTAACCCCTTTCGACATATTTCTTTCTTTCTTTTTTGAGTTTTGAACTTTAAGTTCTTTAGACATCCCTTTCAGAAACTCAGAAACATCAAAATACATCATCAGTTCAAAACTGAAACTATATATATATATATTTAAATACTTGGAGCCTTTGCACAGCAAATACATATTCATTCCAAGGATAGTCATTGTTTTATCATAAATATTCAAATACTTTTGCAAAAGTTCCAGAATCTCAAATGTTATATCACAAAACGTCTCTTTACTCAGATGTATGAAACAATTTACATCTATTGCTTTAAATCTTACATGAATTATCTTATCATCTCATCTCAAATAAAATATCTGTTAATAACAGTACCTTTTCTTCAAGAAATACTTACCACAGGATGTGGTAGTCTTTTCACAAGATGGCCATTCATCTATTGTACAGTTTCTTTAAACCTAACAGTCTCAGCATAAGTCCTTTCCTTGCTTGCTGCCTGGAAACCATTTTCCTAATACTGCATATTACATCTTCCTAATTGCATATTACATTTTCCTAATACTGCATATTACATCTTCCTAATACTGCATATTACATTTCCCTGTACGTTTTCCTACTACTGCATATTACATCTTCCTAATACTGCATATTACATCTTCCTAATACTGCATATTACATTTCCCTAATACTACATATTACGTTTCCCTAATACTACATATTACGTTTTCCTAATATTGTATATTACATTTCCCTAATACTACATATTACGTTTTCCTAATACTACATATTACATTTCCCTAATACTACATATTACGTTCCCTAATACTGCATATTACATCTTCCTAATACTGCATATTACATTTCCCTAATACTACATATTACGTTTTCCTAATACTACATATTACGTTTCCCTAATACTACATATTACGTTTTCCTAATACTACATATTACATTTCCCTAATACTACATATTATGTTTTCCTAATACTACATATTACATTTCCCTAATACTACATATTACATCTTCCTAATACTACATATTACATTTCCCTAATACTGCATATTACATTTCCCTAATATTACATATTACGTTTTCCTAATACTGCATATTACATTTCCCTAATACTGCATATTACGTTTCCCTAATACTGCATATTACGTTTTCCTAATACTGCATATTACATTTCCCTAATACTACATATTACATTTCCCTAATACTACATATTACGTTTTCCTAATACTACATATTACGTTTTCCTAATACTGCATATTACATTTCCCTAATACTACATATTACATTTCCCTAATACTGCATATTACATTTCCCTAATACTACATATTACGTTTTCCTAATACTGCATATTACATTTCCCTAATACTGCATATTACATTTCCCTAATACTACATATTACATTTTCCTAATACTACATATTACATTTCCCTAATACTGCATATTACATTTCCCTAATACTACATATTACATTTTCCTAATACTACATATTACATTTCCCTAATACTGCATATTACATTTCCCTAATACTACATATTACATTTTCCTAATACTACATATTACATTTTCCTAATACTACATATTACATTTCCCTAATACTACATATTACATTTCCCTAATACTACATATTACATTTCCCTAATACTACATATTACGTTTTCCTAATACTACATATTACATCTTCCTAATACTATATTACGTTTCCCTAATACTACATATTATATCTTCCTAATACTACATATTACATTTCCCTAATACTACATATTACATTTCCCTAATACTACATATTACATTTCCCTAATACTACATATTACGTTTCCCTAATACTACATATTACGTTTCCCTTATACTACATATTACACTTCCCTAATACTACATATTACGTTTCCCTAATACTACATATTATATCTTCCTAATACTACATATTACGTTTCCCTAATACTACATATTACGTTTCCCTAATACTACATATTACGTTTCCCTAATACTACATATTACGTTTCCCTAATACTGCATATTACGTTTCCCTAATACTGCATATTACGTTTCCCTAATACTACATATTACGTTTCCCTAATACTGCATATTACGTTTCCCTAATACTGCATATTACGTTTCCCTAATACTACATATTACGTTTCCCTAATACTGCATATTACGTTTCCCTAATACTACATATTATATCTTCCTAATACTGCATATTACGTTTCCCTAATACTACATATTACGTTTCCCTAATACTACATATTATATCTTCCTAATACTACATATTACGTTTCCCTAATACTACATATTACGTTTCCCTAATACTACATATTACGTTTCCCTAATACTACATATCCCTGCTGTTTCCATCCTCTTCTATTACACACTCTTGAAAAAGTCTGTCAGCCATCTTGCCCCTTGACAGGGCTGAATTCTCTCCAGGATCTTCCTTTCTCATCAGTATAATCAATTTCTTTTTCTCTAGCATGCCTGATTAGACTTCAGTAAGTGTAATTCGCTGTGAGTCATTAATACATTGATTGTTTCTCCACTCAAAAAATATCAGTTCATCTGCAAGAACTCTGCCTTTTTCTCCACCTTTTGTATTTTCAGCACAAAATATAATTTCATGCTCACTCAGTATTAGTGACCAACGTGGCACCTCCATCTTGTTCCCTTCTCCAGCTTACCAGCATCCTCCACACCAGTAAGGAAGCAGAATAACATGTTCCCTGATGCCCTAGCCAAATTTCCCGTGCTAGCAGAAATATCACCTTGTATTTCCCATGAAAAGAGGCCACTATCCTAGTGAGATTATCCCAGTCAACAAAGATAAATAAAAATAAATATCTTACAATAGTACTGCCTTGAACTTGATAACTAGGGCATTCAGTGAGTAGGACACAGTTCTTAGGGATTTGCTGATCTGATCCATGTCAAAGTGTCATCTTACCAAATCAGTAGCAGTAATGACATTCAGAGAAGTAAGGCCATCACCACTCCTTGAGAGATGTGTTTAATAGCTTCTTATTAATGTAGGCCACAAGTCACTTCAGTATAAAATGAAATACAAACTCTTAAAATACAGAATTACATCAACCAAAGACACAATGTGGATTTCATGACATTACACTTCATAATTTCATTTATTCAGTGTAAATTATACTCTTTCTTAATCTCTTTGGAATACATCTGGATTAGAATTTGCAACAGCATAAATTCTCATGTGGTTTGTACTGTGTCTAATGACAGCACTGGAAAAAAAATCTACAGCCGGTTGTCATCACAATGGTCAGAAATGGTATAGGGTATCACTTCCATCTGTGCTACAAACTAATCTGGACAATGATGGTGACTTCCTGAGATGGTTATACATTATGGTTGCAAATCTCTGTTGCCACAGTACAAGAGAGAATCTGGTATTTTCCAGTGCAGTGGAATCATGTTTCTTACCGTGTAGAATCACATTACTAAGTGAGACTGCTTTAATCTCATTATAATTGGCTCACACTTTACAACAATATACAATAAATAGATATTTTGTTACTGATATGCAGCAGGAATCCAGCTACTTGATAGCACTACTCTGCATTAGAAAACAAGGGTAGATGTTTATGAATCACTCTTTAAATAAAACATTGCATCAGATGTGCACACATCATTATCTGTTCCTTACCAGTAGTAATTGCTGCCCCTCCTTCAGGCCTGCAAGCTCTGCTGCTGATCCCGGCTGTACTGACTTGATAAAAATACCTCGGTTGTTGCCACCTACTAAGGAAATCTGTTCCATAAGGGCATCTCCATTTAACATGGTGGACTGTACTGGCTTGGATGTGCTAGCAATTCGTCTAACGGATGTAACAGAGGGACGAAAGGGCCTAAATAAAAACAAGGAAGAAGCAAACGTAAGCGTATAGAAGACATTATCACTGCTCATAACAACTGCTTTAAAATCACAGTCAGCACTTGGTCAAGACAACATTGGGTAGCTTGTTTTATTTTAAGTAATTAGGAAACTCAGCTAAAGGTTCATTTTATACAAAATGTAACAGCTTGGATAAAAGTACATTGGTCAGTCAGGTTAGAACGACAGGACTCTGAGTACCAAAAATGACTTTTCTTGCACTGTTTCAAATGCTATTATAAATAGCCTGAATTACCTTTGAGGAGCTTTAAAATGTACATTATGTTCAAGAAAGATGCAATAAGATCAAAACAAAATACCGTGACTCTTTGAACAGTTGGCTAAATCCTTAAAAGACTAAAATGAAAAGTTCATAATAGGAAGCCCATTACTAATCTCTCTGTGAAATGTGAACTGTAGTTTAAAACAAAATAGTTTTTAGTTTTCAACTAGTAAATTTAACTTTAAAATGTTTGCACGAAAACTCAAGTAATAATATATAATTTTCCCAAATGTGAAAATGCAGCTGCATAATTTTGCAAACCGACAGACAAAATTCGAATAGAGCTGTAATGTTTTCCCAAGAATGAGTTAGTAAAGTACGACTGCCTCACATATTTTACAAAATTCCATTCCATATTTTTACTGCTTGAAGCTGAGAAATAAACTGTTCTACTTATAAAAAATGGAACAGTAATCAATTGTGAATTGATGTTTTTACTGTATGATGCTAAGAAATTATCTAGTCTCAGTTATGAGCAACAGAATGTCAATCGAATATAGAAGTGACTTCAGTTTTTTTGGACACAAGTTTCCATACATGTATTTCTGAAAGGTCTAACTTTTTTTTTTTTTTTAAGTCATACCTTTCTGCTTAACAGTCAATACTCAGTAGTCAAATCAATACTGAGTACGTGAATCAAATGGTTCCAGAGGCGAAACAGCTGTTACACGCTTTGTATCTTTATATCCTGTAGTACGCCAATATTTCAGAGACCAATCAAATGTGGAGAAGACTTAGTTTGTTTAATATACTTCACAGAAGATCAGGAAATTATCTTTTGTCACTTTAGACTGCTCTGTTATTTATTGTACTAACAAATGGTGTGTGTTATTTATCGTGCTAACAAATGTGTGTTATTTATCATACTAGTGCCATCATACTAACATATGCTTTTTGTTTGCACTTTTCTTCCGCAGTGGTACTCTTTCCTACTAAACACTGATGATGATGTAAATAAATGCATTAAACCTAAGAAATGGGGTCTACAGACTGTGAAATATCTCTATGTTCCCAGACTTTGCAAAGAAAATTAGATTAATTTTGATACATAGAAAATGAAGTTTCTGATAAATGCTTTCTGTGAACAGTGCTCTGTCAATCCTTTAGATCAATGGAAATGAATATAAAAACAATAAAATGATTGAAAAACCATGGTCTGTTACACAGCTCTGTACATGGGTTCTGCACCCACACTCAATCTCTAATAATTCCAAACCTTAAAGTCACAAAAGAAAGAATAACACATTTATTTATACCCCTTTCTCTACACTGATGTGACCTTAGATGTAGATAGAGGAGAGCTGGTGGGGGAGGGGAGCACAGGCTTTAGCAGTCAGCAGAAAAAAATAATTTTAGAATTATTCTTATTAATACATTCATTCTGAGAAAAGAGTAAATGAGACAGTGAATAACAAGAAAGTCCTTGCTGTAAAGTGAGCAGTGTTAAGGTAACACAGACCTGAAATTACAAGTAAGTAAATATTCATCTTGGTACAACAGAATGTGCACATACTACTACTGACTTGTATACTGCAATGCAAGATTCCAATAGCAGTTATGATAGAAATGTTCAGGACTGCATCCATATATCTGTGACTTGTAAATATACTGGTAACCAAACTCTTCTGTAAGAACTAAAAAAAAAAAAGCAGAACTAATAAATAAAAAAAAACAAGTTTACCCTTCCAAAGAATTCTTGCATAAGTAAATCAAAATCTTATTAATATGTATAAAGTTCGATGAGTAGTAAAACTGAAGGTAACTGCAAGGTACCTTTTAATTATGTGTCAAAAAACGAAAGGACAAAAGATGATAATATTCCCAACAGTTTCATATACAGCAGAAGGGATATTCAAACCTGCACATATTCTGATTAGCAAACATCTTCTGGACAAGGTCTAAAAGTTTGGCACCATGCTACAATTGCCCCCATAATGAAAGGGGTCTACAAATACCTTAACATCTAAAGACCAGCCAGCTTTACAGGTATCCTATGTAAGTTTAACAAGCATGTGATACTCAGTTATCTTAAAACACACTGATGTCCTCCCACTAAAAGATTCAGAAAAATATATGATTTTTGTTAGGAGAAGATAAGCTTCGCTTAATTCCATGACTTTTTTCAAGGAAATTAATGGACACACTTAATGGTGAACTGACCTTACAGACTGCGTAGAGTACAGTTGTGTACACTTACCATAAATGTAGATGTTCGAGTGTATTCACTGTTGCAATCATTACATTTGGGTTATCTGCTTGCAGTAGCCCTCAGTCTGCCTGATTAACAAAGTCTTGGGTCCTGCGTCGGTTGCTGTCCCTTCTTCCACGACGTCAGGTCGTCAGGGGTATAAAACATGCAGCCAATGCCATTACATCAGTTTTTCTTGCCCCAGATGTCAGGTGCCCCCTAATGGGAAGCAATTAAATATAAAAGTACAATGATATACCTCCAACAAAAAACAGCAAATACACCAAAAAGCTTTTAAGCATAGTAAAGGAAAGTAGAGATATAGCCAAAAGAAGTTAGGGGGCTGGAGGGAGGGTAACCAGGACTGCAACAGTGAATACACTTGAACATCTACATTTATGGTAAATGTACACAACTGTACTATGTTCTTAGTGTTTCACTGTTGCAGTCATTACATTTGGGTAGATTTCCAAAGCTATGGTTGGGAGGAGGAATTTAAATAGCATTAGGACCAGCTATAAGGCCCTGCAAGACTGCAGTGGCAAACCCAGCTCTGGATTTAGAGAAAATTGGCAAATGATAATGCTTGGTGAAAGTATGTACAGAATTCCAGGTAGCAGCTTCTAGGATGTCCCTGGTAGGGATGCCTCTGAGAAAGGCTGTAGAGGTAGATGCAACCCTGGTGCAGTGAGGTCTGATCCCCTGGGGGATAGGTTTTCCATGGTGCTTATAGCAGAAATGAATGCAATGGCCTATCCATTTAGAAATGGTTTGCTTTGAAATAGCCTTCCCCTCTGCCCCTGCAGCAAATGCCACCAGCAGTTCAGATTTCCTTTGAGGTTGAGTCCTGTCCAAGTAGAATCTAAGTTATCTGTGCACATCTAAGGAATGCAGTATCCATTCCCCTTTGTTCTGTGGATTGGGAAAGAAGGTTGGCAAATGAATGGACTGATTAAGAGCCACATTGGATACCACCTTAGGCATGAAGGATGGATTTGTTCTGAAGGAAACCCTGTACGCGTGAAAGATGATGAAAGGCTCCACTGCCATAAGGGCCTGTAATTCAGATATCCTTCTAGCTGAAGTGATAGCTAAAAAGGAAAGCTGTTTTCCAAGAAAGAAATTTTAAGTCTGCAGTAGCAGCTGGCTCAAAAGGAGGTAGAGTGAGTTTCTCCAAAACAAAGCTAAGGTCCCAGGCTGGGGTTGGAGCTCTCTTGGGTGGTCTCAGATTTTTGGCCCCTTTCTCCAAAACAAAGCTAAGGTCCCAGGCTGGGGTTGGAGCTCTCTTGGGTGGTCTCAGATTTTTGGCCCCTCTGAGGAACTGCTTGAGCAGTGGATAACAGAAGAGGGTAGGTTCTGTGTTATAATGAGCTGAAATGGCTGAGGCGTGGATTTTAATGGAGGAAAAAGAGCATCACAGTTAAGTATTGTAAAAGTTTAGGTAAATTGTGTGCTGCTGTGCTCATCCCTTGAGATTGGTTCCAGGCACAGAATCTTTTCCATTTTTCAGCATAAGATTTTCTAGTACTAGGCCTTCTTGTCTCTAAAATGATATCCATCACAGGTTTACTGAGGGATGGTAAAGGAGAGATTAGGTAATTAGCCAGGCTGCAAGGTTCAGTGTTAGAAGCTGAGTGTGCAGAATCTGGTTCTTCTGCTAGGACAACAGGGAAGGAGTCTGAGGCAGGTGTCATGGGGATAACCATGAGGCACTGCACAGGAGGGGGTACCAGTGTTGGCATGGCCAGTCTGGAGCAATCAAAATCATCCTTGGTTTGTCCTGTTGGATTTTTAGTAGTACTTTGGAGAGCAGAGGCAGAGGGGGGGAAGGCATAAACTGATAGGTTTTTCCAGCTGAAGGACAGAGCATCCACTTTCCAGGCTTGTTTGTGGGGAGTCCTTGTGCAAAATGTGTCCAATTGGTAGTACTGGGGAGAGGCAAACAGGTCTATATCTGGCCTCCCCCATTTGCTTGTCAACATGTTGAAAATCCTTGGTTCCAGTTTTCACTCGTGTGGGTCCATGAGGTTTCTGCTTAGTCCGTCTGCCAGTGTATTTAATTTTCCTGGCAGGAATTGAGCTTGTAGATGCACTTGGTAGCTCAAGGCTGTATTCCACAACGCCATGGCTAGTCTGCAGAGGGGGGTAAGAATGTGTACCCCCCCTGCTTGTTTATGTACCACATAACAGTGGTGTTGTCCGTCTTTATCATTAGTTGTCCTGGAAGAATGTAGTCCTCGAAGGCTGTCAGAGCATTCTGTACAGCTAGCATTTCTTTTTAATTGATATGCAGGTGCATTTGACTTGGGTTCCATTTGCCCTGAATACACTTCCGTGCCAGGTGAGCCCCCCATGCATAGTCTGATGTGTCTGTTATTAGGGTTTGAGTGGCAGGGGTTGGTGTGAAAGGTAGTTCCTTGTTTTGGTGGCAGGCCTCTACCCACCAAAGGATCTCTAGGCGTAGGCAAGGTATGATAGGACTCATTGCTTCTAGATCCTGGGAATGTTGACACCATAGGCTTTTTAGATACCACTGTAGTTTCCTCATATGTAGTCTTGCATATGGAATTAGAAGAATGCAGGAGGCCATGAACCCCAAAGCTTGCAGTATTTGTCTTGCAGATAGCAGGGATTTTGTGGCCACTTGTTTGAAGTTGGTTGTCAAATGAATTTGTTTCTCTGGCGTGAGGTAAGCCATCTGGGAAGTTGTATTCAAGCTTGCTCCCAGGAATATAATTTGTTGACAGGGTACCAGGCGAGATTTCCTTTCATTTATGGTGTACCCCAGACAAGTTAGAACCCTTTGTACAAAGGCCAGATGATTCAAAAGTATGCCCTGGCTTTCTACCTGAATTAGACAATCATTCCAAGTATGGGTATATTTGAATATTTCTTTGCCTGCAAAATGCAATAACTGGAGCTAGGCACTTTGTGAATACCCTGGGCATAGTAGATAAGCCAAAGGGCAGTGCAGAGAACTGATAGTGCATGTAGCCTGCTTTGAAGCAAAGGTATCTTCTGCAAGATTCCCTGATTGGGATGTGCAGGTATGCTTCTTTTAAATCTAGTGTTGCCAACCAGGCATCTTTATCTAGCATAGGAAGCAACTGGTGAAGAGACAGCATCTTTAATTTTGGACTCTCCAAAAAGGTGTTTAGAGTAGACAGGTCCAGGATAGGACGCCATGAATTGTCTTTTCTGGGTACCAGGAAAAGTCTCGAGTAGAAACCTTGTCCCTTTTCCTCTTCTGGTACCAACTGAATAGCCCCCATGCTTAAGAGAGAAAGTACTTGTTTTTGAGCCTCTGCTCACTGATTTGGGGGTAGGTCCGGCCACCCACTTAGCATTGGCAACATGTTGAAGTGAAATCTGTATCCCTGGGACACTATATTTAAAACCCATTTGTCCTGGGTAACGAGTTCCCATTTCTTTGCATGAAGAGCAATCTTTCCCCCCAAATGAGCAGTCAGTTGATAAGTGCTTGGAAATTTTAAAAGGAAGTCATTGAGACAGTTTACCATAGGGGGGAGTCTTATTACTCCCAGATTTGGAAGTGGAGGCCCCCCACTGCTTAGCCCTGTGTGTCCCCTGGGACTGAAACTTGGGGTTTCTGCTGTGTCTGGGTTTGGCTTGAGAAGACCTGGAAGGGGCTGGAAAGGACCAATTTTAGAGGGCCAGTGCCTACTAAATCTAGGAGACTGAACTTGTAAGAAATCTTTAACAGTTTGCATAGATTTAGCTTTATCTTCCATCTTTTTAAGAACTTCCTCAGCCTTGTTGCCAAACAGGTGGTCCTGATTTAAGGGAGCATCCAACAATTTAGCTTTAACATGATCAGGTAAAGATTGCTCCTTAAGCCAAGCATGCCTTCTAAGCACAGACCCAGTAATAGCAACCCTGCAAGAGGCTTCTAAAGAATCAAAACCACATTGCAAAGTTTTTCCAACCTGTTCAGCAGAATGCATTAAATCCTGTAATCCTTTATTTTCCACACAATTAGGAATCAACATAATTTTCTGTTTAAGTAATCTAGTAACATGTTGCTGATACTTTAACATATGAAACTGGCAGTTTAAAGCCCTAATGGCCGAGATTGCAGAAGTGTAAACCTTCTTACCTCATCTATCCAGCACCCTGGATGCTCTGTCAGAGGGGGTAGGATTTTTAGCAGTAGAAACCTTAATGCCCTTGGGCCCCTGTGAAATAGTCTCTGGATCCGCAATAGGATTTTTAAAAAGGAACTTGTGTGACTCAGCGACCCTGTAGTATCTGTCAGGTTTACTGGAAGCAGGAGGCAAGGAACCAGGGGCCAAACTAGATTCCAAAAAAGCATCATCAGCAATGTCTAGTACAGGAGGAATAGCTAAAGGCCTATGCTGAGGCAGGAGTAAGAAATCCCTAAGCCTCTTGTTTGAATCAGAAAAATCCTGGCTTTCCCAGTGGAAATGCTCCCTTAGAGTATGTAAGGTTTCACCTAAAGAAAAATCCTCTGGAGGGGAAGAAGGAAAAGAGTCCTCTGCATCAGAATCCTCATAAGTAGATAAGGGCAAATCCAGATCATCAGAAGAATCAGAAAAAACAAAATCCTGGTCAGAAGATTCATAAACAACTTCAGTCCTAGGCCTCTTAGAAGGGGGAGGGTGGTTTGGCTACCCCTGATTACAGTTATTAGATCTTCAGCCATTCTTATCATTTGTGTTTTAGGCATAGAGGCCTGAGCATGTGGCCTGGGCATTGTTTTTTTAGGCATGGTTCGAGATTTAGGCCTAAGTGAAGAAGGAGGCATTTGTTTAATATGCAAGTCCGTAGGCCTGCATACACCTTCAGAAGCCAGTGCCTGCACAGCGGCTCTGGACTCATCCAACGTAGAGACATCTGCTGGTTCCATAGTTGAAGCATCTCGCGGCATACCGGACTCTGATTGGGTCTCAGCAGAGGCCTGCGAATCAGAAGTAGCGGGTATCAGGGGCTGCGAAAGCGCCTCACTGAGTACCGATGGACTGGCGACTGGCTTAGGAGAAGCATCATCGGCAGTTTTGGACCTCGGTGGCCTGTCTCTGTCTTTATCTTTGCATTTTTTTCAGAATCCCAGTAGTCGGATGGCTAACCGATGACATTTCTGGATAATTAAACCAAGAACCGAAATATTTAGAGGCGAAAATATACTGACGATGGATAGTGCACTGATTAAATAAAGCACAAAACCGACAGCAAGGTACGTCGTGGTCAGGGCCTAGGCAAGGAATACAGTATGAATGAAAATCTTTATGAGGTATTTGCTTTCTACAAGTAATGCAATTATTAACTTTTATGAGGAAAAAGATTTAAACTCTCAATACGAAATTAAAATGGGTATACTAAAAGTGCATAATTAAGTCAAAAGTTTAGGTGCCATTGCAAACAATAAGATGATCTCAGATTAGTGCGTCACACAAATAAATAAATAAAATATTATATAACTCATCTGATGTTCAGTGATTTGTTCAACAGCTTATAGGAAGCCACTGTTCCTCTGAGTACCTCATTGATTACAATAATAAATGAATACACTGTGACAATCTGTGGCCTGAAAAAAGTGATGTAACGTGGCTTGAGAAAACGTAGAGAGGTTCTTCATAAAGAAAATGGAGGAAATGGAACAGATGAACTAATGTGAGGGAGTATAGCGAGTGTGCAAGTGAACTTATGCAAAGTCATAGCAGATGAAGTTCAATGCAAAAACCTCAGATTAGGATAAACAATGAATGATCGCAATGCATGTTCTTAGAATGCAATGTTAAAAACAAACACTGAAAAAACTGACAACTTCATTACTAGTAACGTTGAAAACTGTGAAAGAAATCTGATACTCACAACAATGTGAGGCCTTTAATAAAAGCTTTCAGAAATAACGCTGACGTGAATTTAGATAAGTAACAAAATGGCATCAGCGGCAGAGAAGCTTCCAGCATATCAATAAACCTTAAGCATGACACCAAGTCCTAAGAAGTTAATAAGTGTATTTTACAGTACATTTTTATATAGAAATTTAAACTGAGTTTTTTGACGGCTTAAACCTACACAGCAAAGAAAAAATATATCTAAAAACAGAAATAACAATAAATCAAAAATAAAAAGAGAAAATATGATACATTCTAGCAATAATATGAATAAGGTACAATATTTCATGAATATCAAAGTAAATTCTTGATAACTACAATATACACCTATTTGTATAATAGCAAATCTAAGGATGATACCAAAATGCTGAAATAAAGGTGTCCTAATGGACTTCAAGAATACAAATCTGTACTGTTTAATTTTACTGTGATTTCATTCACCTGGGCTGTACCTGAATTTGGTCAATTTTGATCACAGCATTATCCTTGTAAGCAAATTCAAATAAACAAACAATGAGGAAAAGCATAACAACATTAAAAACAAAGCTGTAAGTTGCAAAGGTGTTGGGCCTAAAACATAAATCAGCACATTCCAGCATGTTCACCGGTAGCTGATGGCTGATGGAGCAGAGAGCACATACTAGACAATATGAGAAAATCAGCATTTCCAGGAGGGGGTCCATGTCATGTAGGTCAAGTACATCAGGATCAGAAATTCAAAGGTTATACATAACTGAACAGGTGGCCTTTCAAGGCTTCAGACAACCATATTAATGTTAAAGTCACAAGGAGTAGAAGGGTTTGATTCTCACCAAGGGAAATTGGCTAGACTTACTATGACTCACAAGGGCAGCTAGCCTAGTACTTCTCTCCGAGTCTCTGTACATTTATTTTACCTGTTTATCCTTGCAACAGAAACAGTGTGGCAGGACTCTTCAAAATTTTTATTTATAGCACAATGTGTGTATATGTGTTCCGTCATCTGCTTTAGATGTATCTCACATCCCAAACTGCCAAAAGATATACATGTCAAAAGAATGATAAGAGTGACTGCTCATCCTGAGATGTCCTGGCATCTTGTTCAGGATTAGAACCTTTCTATATCATAGCCATTGATTGGTTAGATTGGCTGCAGTGCCCAGAAGGCACTGAAATGCATTAGAGGTTCCTAGGTATATACCAGGTTAATGACCACCAGGGTCTTTATAAGCCTAACCCACACGGACCAGCCCATTTGTGTCCCCATCTAATATGGGCATCTATTTAGAGGGGCAGAAGTGTAGCTGGTTCAATTAGCAACTTGGGCCGGTGCTATGAAACAGTGTCCCAACCCCTTAGCTCTTTAAGTCAAGAGCAAAAAAAAAAAAAAAGTCATAAGTGGCCATGTGGCCAAATGAAAGAAACACATACCCTACCCTCACTCCAGCCCCAGCCTGTTTTTTTACCATCTCCAACCCTCCGTTAACACATTTTATTAAATGAAAGCATTTTTTTTTTCTTTTAAACAGTAGCAAACAGTTGCTACAATTTATACTCTGCCTGCACAGATTGTTACAGTGCTCATGTTTTAGTTTAAATAAAAAAATATATATTTTTAAACCGTCACAAACAGCTTCTACTGTTTTTACTTTTAAACTGTAGCAAATTGTTTGCTGCAATGTAGCAAGCAGTTACTACAGTTCCAGACCACACAAGGAGCGCTAGCTAGAGTACTCATGTTTGACTGCAAATGCAAAACCGGCTTTTAAAAGGTAGTATTACATTAAAGAGCAATTAGGATTGACTGATTGCACCCCCAAACACTTTGTGTCTGGGGCTGTTGCCCCAATTATTTCATCCTAGCTATGCTACTGGCTAAAGTTTAGTAGAGGAGTATGTTTTTTAGAGGATATTTACTGTCATCCACTGTCTATCAGAGACATGGAGGCCAGACTGGCAATGAATTCTGAATTTCCTATTCGATGGCCAAGGTTATATTTGAATAGGGTTGGGGTGGACTCTGCTTCGCATGGACATACAGCATATTCCAGAATGCGGGGATTCTTTGAGACACATATCTGTCTTGCCAGCATGTTCTACTTCTTTTGCAAGCAAAGTTTAAATCCTTGGATCTAGTGTTTCTGGTGCTGTTCATTTTGTGGATGCGCAAAAGGTCCATCAAGGTTGGATCTGAGATGCCTTACATGCCAGGCATAATTGCCTCTCAGTAACCTGTTAGAGACCGAGTACAGAGATAGTGCTTTAAGCTGATCTGTAGAGGACAATGTATTAATACCCTGGATTCTCTTGGTAAGGAACTTCTGTGGGTGTTCCATCTGTTTCACATGCTTTGTCAGGTATATGCCAAAGGGAACATTGTATTCAGTGATGGGTCTGAAAAGGGTTGAGTAAAATGGTGTTATAACTTCCTTGGACCTGGATGTCATACCCTTACTTACATGATGGCAGATGTAAACCAGAAAGCTCGAGTCAGGTCTCGTATCCCACCTGTGACCCAGAGGAGGATAGGACTAACGATAGAGTACAAATCATTAATCCAGATAAAATCATTCTCCCTCTGATGCCGTCCCTGTGGGAAGAATGGCAATACCTTGTTGAAGTTTCAGGTAGTTTATTTAGCTAAATAGGTGGATAGACCATTTTTTTTTTTTTTTTTTTTTTTTTTTTTTAAGGTAAGCACTGGGCTAACTTCCCTTGTGTGCATTTTGTGAATTATGTCGGGATTTGTGTCTAGTTCAGTGAATCTGTCAATGATACCCGAATGGAGTATTGTACTGAATGCCTTAGGCAGGTCTATGTAGGCAGTAAGCACCATTTTGTCCTCATTCATTGCCTTGGTGCCCTTCTTAAAGAAGTCTACCAGGTTAAGTAGGCATGACGTTCCTTTGACAAAACCAGACTGGGACAGGTCCAGTGTCTGTTGGTTGCCAATGCTTTTGTTGATTATTTCATTGAGGGCGGCACAGTGGTGCAGTGGTTAACGTTGTCGCCTCACAGCAAGAGGTTCTCCGGTTCGATTCTCGGCTGGGGTGCCTTCTGTGTGGAGTTTGCATTTTCTCCCTGTGTTCGCGTGGGTTTCCTCCGGGTACTCCGGTTTCCTCCCACATTCCAAAGACATGCATCTGGAGCATTTCTCCCCAGGCCTCCACTGAAAACAGGCTCTGTGGAACCTAGTCGGACATTCCCGGTCAACAAATGTTAAATAAATAAATAAATAAATTGATAATTCATTCCATGGCTTTCCATATTAGACTAGTCAGACTAATGGGTCTGTAGTTTCTTGGGTCAGTTGATGGTCCATCTCTGTGAAGAGGAATAACCATTGCAGTCCTCCATTCACATGGTATGCACATAACCGGCTTTAGGCACCAGTGAACCCAGCGGTCGCTGGGGGCCCCCTGATCCTGGGGGGGGCCCCCAACCACAGCAAGTTATTTTATCTTGATATTTTGTAACGTGTCTGTAAAACCAACAAAAGCTAATACAACAATCTTGTATACTTAATAAACCAGCTGGGTAATGACTCTTATATCTCCTATAAAATTCAAATATATCTCTGGTTAAATTAACAGTGTTTTATCAAGTAACAGGCTTCACAATTCCATTAAATATTTCACCACTAACATAGTGTCCCTAGCGTAGTTAAACCCTACTGGTTGACGTTCTTTCCACTAAAATTAACATATGAAAAAACAAATGAAAAAACAAACGGTGTACTCGAGTCAAGGTCCCAAAAAGATCAGAAACGCACTTTATTCAAATGAAATAAAAACACAGCGTTTTTCGCCCCTGTGAAACAGGAGCTTCATCAGCATTAAACTTTTACAAGTTGCAATGTTTTTTAAAAACAGAGAAAGCGGAAATGAACCATGAATGATGTCATGTCCTCCTCCAAGAGATAAAGCATTTAAAGGTATATATATGCCGAAGCATATATGTGTATGTTTCTGGCTGGAAAACCTTCATAACATCGCTAAAATGCAAGACAAATTGAACTGCATTTTTAAACATATCAAATTGTACCCTTAGGCTATGATAATAATAATAATAATAATAAATACAGCACTAACCAAGGAATAAAATGTGATGCTTGTATAAAAAATATACCCTATAACAGGTGTGTTAAAAATTGTTAGTATTACACTTGCCAAAAGGCTTACCAATTTACTTAGAACAAGTATAGTTAAAGAGCTAAAATTAACATAGTCATCTTTAGGGACCCACAATACCTGTGGCTGCAGGGGTCCCTTACTCATCCTTGGCTGTGGGGGGGCCACAAAAGCTGTTTCTGGTTGGGAAAAAATGAAGAGGAAAAAATGTATTAATTTCCTTAATATGCTCTTTAAACTGAACAGGGCTGTGATATGACCATACTAGGATAAAGTTAATGATAAACATGACCAAGGTAAGCACTAGAGAGATCAACAGCCAAGAGGACTGATCTCAGAGCAAACCTTGGATTTCAAGAAGAGCTGATGCTTCTGAATTTCAGGGATGATTTTCTCTTTCTGGAGGTTTTATAAATACTGGCAGAACACCAAATACTATAACCCTCAACTTCTTTGCTGAAGAATTCAGCCAGTACCATAAATAATAGCAGAATAAAGGCTCAACATCAGAAACATGTCTTAAATATTATTCTAATTCACTTAAAAAGTTAATAGAATAACACCTTTTGCATCAACATGCATTTATTGGACAATAAGAACTATAAAACTCTGTCTGGATTTATTGATTGTATGTAATCCTGAATGATTTATCAGCAAATCAAACTTTTTATGATGGACAGAGCAAAATGTGTGAAATCAGGGACAGTGACATGTATGCATTACTCCTCAATGAGGTAAATAAAAATGAGTTAACCCTGCTGCTGTCTGGTAACCATAAACAGCAGTCACTGATCCGGTGTGACAGTACCAGTATTGTAAACGACTTAACCCTGCTGCTCTCTGGTAACCATAAACAGCAGTCACTGATCCGGTGTGGCAGTACCAGTGTTGCAAACGACCTGCTGCTGTCTGGTAACCATAAACAGCAGTCACTGATCCAGTGAGGCAGTACCAGTGTTGCAAACGACTTAACCCTGCTGCTGTCTGGTAACCATAAACAGCAGTCACTGATCCGGTGTGGCAGTACCAGTGTTGCAAACGACTTAACCCTGCTGCTGTCTGGTAACCATAAACAGCAGTCACTGATCCGATGTGACAGTACCAGTGTTGTAAACGACTTAACCCTGCTGCTGTCTGGTAACCATAAACAGCAGTGACTGATCCGATGTGGCAGTACCAGTGTTGCAAACAACTTAACCCTGCTGCTGTCTGGTAACCATAAACAGCAGTCACTGATCCGGTGTGGCAGTACCAGTGTTGCAGACGACTTAACCCTGCTGCTGTCTGGTAACCATAAACAGCAGTCACTGATCCGGTGTGGCAGTACCAGTGTTGCACAATGTATTGCTATTGGTAAAAGAGGTATGAAACTGGTGTTGTTATGGATTGTGCGTGTCTAAAAATATCAATGATTTTTATCTGTGTACACACCAAATAATGCCAGGACATATACATTGTTCTACTGGGTATCAAAAAAAAAATGCAGATAACAAGTAATTTTATTTATTTATTTGACATTTGGTAACCGGTAAAGTCTGACTGGGTCAAAAACCCATTTTTATCAGAGGCCCGGGGAGAAAAGCTCCACAATCGCAAATCAAGAACATGCGGAGCATTATATTTCATTTTCAAAGCTATGGCATAAAACATATCACAGAATATTTAGACACCTGGAGCTTCTAGAAGTTCGGTGGCCCTCACTCCCCAGACTATATAAATGGATTCAAGGAGCTCCCTTAATCATCCTTGACTGGGTGGGCGGGGCCCCACAAAAGCTGTTGCTGTTTGGAGAAATGTATTACATTTCCTGATTATACTCTCTATCCTGAACAGGGCTATGATATGATCCTGTTAAGATAAAGCTGATAATTACCTCTGCTCTCCTATTCTAAAACCAGCCCTGCTCACATGTGTATTTACAGAAAGCTGCTGTAGGTTATATGGGGGGGGGTGTAGTTATTACTTCTTTAATTTTCATCACAGTCAAACTTTACAGGTGTGCACAGGAGGTCATTTTAGCTTGTTTTTGGGTTGAAGACAGTATAGTCATTGTTTCTTTTACTTTTCTCGCAGACATCAGAAGTGTACAAAGGTTATTATAGCTTGTGTAAGGCACTATACTGTGCAGGACTAACAAAGTAGAATACATTACTGCAATCATTATTTTTTTTCACTTTCCTCACAATTACCTTAATCATAATTTCTTTTCATCCTATCATTGGTGAAACGATTGCGTAAAAAGAAAAAAAAACTTTAAATTGCATTTCAAAGCATATAGAAAGTTATGGCTTATTGAAAAAGCTGAAGAGTAAAGCAAAATGTGAGAAAAGGAAGGGAAAAAGTAATGTGCATGGTGTAAGGACCCCAAGATGACAGAAAACATGGGAGAAGACTAGAGGGTGTCTGTGTGTGGGGGTGAGGGGGCTGAAATGGTAGACCTAGGGCTCCATTTCACCTAAGTCTAGACATGTACATAGAGTTGTCATAATGTATCACTGTTGCAAGTAAATTCCAGCAACTGTAAATCTCCCTTTGTGAGATAGGCCAACATAGTGTGGTACACAGGCCTGTTGTAATGCAATAGTATTGTTGCTACAGGTCAGTCTCTGCATACTACACCTAAAAGTTTGCAGTATGAATTAAAAGGTTGCTTAGAAGGGGTGTCAGTGACAGGGTGATACCTGGGCAGGAAGTGGCTAGGGAGCCCCCAAATTAAGATTTGCTGGGGGCCCTCAAATTGCTAACACCGGCCCTGGGTATGTAGCCACTTTTGAAGCTGTAGTTGAAAAGTGATTCAAGTGGTCCTGACTGGTCATGTTTAAAGGTATTTAAGAGGCAATCTAGGATATTGTCTGGGCCCCCTGAGGTTGTGTTTCGATGAGTATTGCCATGACCTGCTTCCCTGCTAATAGTTGTGGGATTCTGCTAGTAGGGATATCATGGGGGAAGCAGGTGGAGAGTGGTGTGTGGGGGGGGGGGGGCTGAAGTTAGGGCTGAATTTGTCAGCCAGCAGATATGCCATGTCACTGTTCTTGTTAAAGGTGGTACCATTTACCACCAGTTCAACACACCACTGATTATTACCTTTAAGGTTTCACACACAGAAGGCCTTGTGGTTGTCTTTAGCCTGAAAGACTATCTTGACTTGTTATTGGCCTCATTGCATTTACTCAGTCCTCTTGTCATTATGACAGTTGCTCTTTCTGATTTTGGCCATGACTTTTTTCCTTATGTTATACCCTCGTTTAAGGTTAGGATTCCAACAGTGTGAATTGTTTGGGGGGTTTTTTCTGGTAGGTACATCAGCCTCTATGCAGCTAGTTAAATGACTGCACAGGATTTCTCTGAACAATTCCAGATAGGTTGATATAAACTAGAGGTTTGTAGGGGCATTGAATTTTGACAATCACTTAATAGGATATAGTTTGCTGTAGAATAGTTTCCTAACTGTTACAGGTTTTGATGGGTTTTCCTTTCCATGTTTATTTTTACTTCAAAGGAGACAGCTTTGTGATCCGACCTCACCAGTAAGGATGTGACATGGAGGTTGGGGCGGTGCTCTCCCATACTGGTGAGTACTAGGTCCAGTATGTTTAGACCTACATTTGGAGCATGCACAATCTGATCAAGGATATTTGTTTTAATTAAGTCCAGGAAATGTGCCTGCAAGCAGGAGGCAGTGTTATGTTTCCCTCTCTATAGAGGAGTAGTAAAAGTCTCACATGAATACGGTATTTGGCTGGATGGAGAGTGCCTCCAGCAGGTCAAGGTATGCATTATGGGATTCTTTAGGCATAGATGGTGACCTATAGCTTGCTGGGATATGCCAAGTGACTTTATCTATGGTGATTTGCACACGGATGAAATCATCCTGTTTAACCAACCATGAGGTGTACTTGCTGCTAATGTAGCTCGAGACACTGCACTGTTTTGTCTCTGTCTGTGTAGCTGATGGCCTAAATGTGCAGGTAGCACTGAAGCCTTGCAATGCCAGAGCACGTTCTGTGGATTTAAACCGTATCTCTGTAATGGCAGCAATCTCTCTATTCTCCAGAGTGAGGACAGCTTACAGGGTGTGGAGTTCTTCTTAAAGTTCCTAGTATTGAATAGTAACACCTTTAAATTCCTTTAGATTTTATTTGCAAAGCTGGTGGTCCCATCAATTTGGCATTGCCTAAAATAGGCTCTAAGAGGGTGAATAAAGTTTAGGCCAATACCTGGAAGCCCAAGGGGCACAGGTGCAGACCATCCTTGGCAAAGCAACGTGGCCTGTTAACCATACCTTCCCATGCTGAGAAAATGTTGAATCTTCCTGAAATGACACCAGAAACTAAGCCAGTTGTTAAAGTCAATATTTTTTCATACTGAGGCATCATCCTTGGTGAGGGTAGAATGCTTCTCACTGCAAGACACTTACCTGTCTGAGACACATGTTCAGATGGTTTATATTAGATCATCAAGACGGCTGAATTTCGAATGATCTAATATTGAACCCAATATCTCGAATGCTGAAAACAGTGAAACTGCACAAAACCAAATTCTTTCCTAGGGAAAGAATTCGGTTGGCTGTTGTTGTGGCTTCACTGTTTTCAGCGATGCAGTGGAAAGTTACGGGTTGGGTTAAGGTAAGTGTGTGATTGTGTGGATGTTCGGGTTAGGGCGCAGATCAGGTAAGTGTGCGATTGTGACAGACATTAGGGTTAGGGGCGGGTTAAGTGAAATAGGGTTAGGGCGCGAGTGAGGTGAGTGTTCGATAGTGAGAATTTGGGGTTAGAGGCAGGTTAAGTGAGTTAGGGTTAGGGCATGGGTGTGGTGAGTGTGTGATAGTGACGGACCTTAGGGTTAGGGTCTGGGTTAAGGTAAGTGGATAGATAGTAGTGTATGTGCAGTGTAGTGTAGGGTTAGATGTAGCTTTTAAGTGTATGCGTGTGAATTGCTGCTCTTTCGTGTGCTTGTAGTGTGTGTGTGTGTTTCTTGGAACAGAAAATTTTTTCCCTGGGAAAAAATTTGCTGTTTTGAGGTTTTGATATTGTTAGGGTTCGGGTTTTGCAGTTCGACGTTATGGCATTCGATAATGAGCCGTTTCGATAAGCTGATATAGACCCTGTTCAGAGAGATTCATAAGTATAGCTGAGTGAGTTATGTCTCAGATTATTTACACCAACACGGACTATGAAAGAATGATACTGGTATCTGTGGTGCACTGACATGAGTGCATGCATAGCCTGGTGGGTCCTGGCTCCAGATAACTAACTAACTAACCATTATCTTCTTCTTATACAGCCTGGTGAATGGGGCATCTGTATGTTGTAGAATGGAGTCCCTATGGCAAGAGTCCTGGGTAAAGTGTTTGCTTGTCTTATGGGCTTCATTCTTGGGGTCCATTGGGCATAGGCATATGTGTGTTTGGTGTTGCTTTTGGTGTGTGATTTAGAGATTGCTGATGACAGGTGCTGTCATTTGTAGGCTTATGAGATCTTAAACATTTGATGGACAAATGACTGAAAGGTTTCTTTCAAATTTCTAACACAAAGTATTTTAAAACCTCAGAATTCTGATCTTTCCAGCAGGATGAAAATATTCTTTTGGTATACAGGTTCACAATTAAGTATTAGGCTAACTGTATTTGACAGCCATTTTATGCCTACATAATTTCCCTTTCACAGGCAAGAATCAAACCCTGTACCTTGAATCTGTGGCATAAACACCTTAACCATTATGCCAACCCCAAACCCCTAAGTGCACTTTTGTCATACTCCTGTCTCTCAAATGTTTATTCTCTTTTGGCATACCAAGGCTGCATGGATATCAAATATTTTCAAATTATTTTATTTTATTTATTTTACATTTGTTGACCGGGATAGTCCGACTGGATGCATGTCCATTTTCAGCGGAGGCCCGGGGAGAAAAGCTCCAAGGGTAAGCAGATACAGCATTACATAATACCAACATTACATATTACAAACAGACTATTTACAGAGATTACATAAGTAAGCAGTTAAACAAGTTCCACAGGTTACAGTTAGTCCTGAGCACAAGTCAGGATTAAATTAAATTACACAGTAAACTGGTTAACAGATTTTTACGTGTATAACAAACATTAGCTTTTTGGAATGTTCATACAGTTGTTCAGAATACCTCATCTTTTTTTACGAGCCAGTCAATGTGTCACTTTCTTTCTGAATGCAGTTTGGTCAAATGTTAATGACCAAAAATGACTTTCTGTAATCGGTGAAGTCACTGAGGTTGTACTTTCCTCCATTATATTTGCAATTTCAGAGTTCATATTTATCAGCTTGAGGTCTTGAGGGTCTCCCTCACATGGGGTGTGCTAGGCGACGTTCCCCACTGCAGAAAGCAGTTTTCAGCCATTAGTATTCGATGCATTCAGCATATCAAGATGATTCCTTATTTGCATGTGAAAAATCAGTTGTAACATGTGCGCTTACATACACCTTTTAGTTTTGACATGAAGTAATTCATCCAAAGTTTCAGTGTATGCGTAAGTAATGAATTGATATTCATAGCTACATATACAGTTTAGTTCTGGAAGAAAACAATTGATCATAAAACTAAACACTTAAATGTCAGTAAAATGACGATTTCCGCACTACAGTATTTTTATGGTACAGAATGTATGATACAAGTATAGCCTGATATAAATATATAAATTCAGCTGCAAGAAGGTTTGAGAGGA
Source organism: Protopterus annectens (assembly GCF_019279795.1). NCBI lineage: Eukaryota > Metazoa > Chordata > Ceratodontiformes > Protopteridae > Protopterus > Protopterus annectens. Next base: position 90,304,948 of record NC_056746.1, on the reverse strand, counting down.
CACTGTCAAATCTAACGAATTTAAACTGCAACTAAATGCAATTAACAATTAAAAATACATTTTTAAAAAAATATAAAGAAGACTGTAAGCTCACCTGGTGTGTGTGTGTGTGTGTGTGTGTGTGTGTGTGTGTGTGTGAGTGAAAGTGTGCATGTGTGTGTGTGAAAGTGTGCGTGTGTGTGTGTGAAAGTGTGCATGTGTGCGTGTGTGTGTGTGCCTGTGAAAGTGTGCATCAGTGTGTGTTTGTGAATGTGTGCATCTGTGTGTGCGTGAAAGTGTGCATCTGTGTGTGTGTGTGTGTGTGTGTGTGTGCGTGTGAATGTGTGCATCTGTGTGTGCGTGTGTGAAAGTGTGCATCTGTGTGTGCGTGTGCGTGAACGTGTGCATCTTTGTGTGTGTGTGAAAGTGTGCATCTGTGTGTGCGTGTGTGTGAAAGTGTGCATGTGTGTGTGTGTGCGTGTGCACACGCGTGGTGGCCTTTACACCGTCACAAACTAAATACTGTACAGAGACTGTAACTTAAAGACGGACGGAGCACTTCATTTTTTCAGCTGTTCGAATGGAATTTAGATTCGTGTGTTCAGCCCCAAAACCAAAGAAAATAAGGACATATCTACTGCACTCCTTCAAACAACTTGCAGTTACATGAATATAGTTTAGTGACAGCTATATTTATATGAATTTTCTGAAGCTTAAGTTACCTGTTAAAATCCTTCAATTAGACAGGTCTGTTTCACTAATTTTAAGAACAAAGGAGTATTTTAAAACTGCTTCCTATGTTTTTAACTCATGACGTTTGCTAATTGATATTTAGAGATGAGTGTCCTTTAAGCTCAAACACTGGCTTTAATTCTTATTGCACTATAGACCTATCTGAATGCTAAATGTCAGCTATGCAAAGTCATGTGAAACACAAAATTATAGCAAGAGAGTGGCACTGTTGGACTCCATTTTGCATCTTGGTAGGATGTGTGCCTTCTGTGTTGAATTTTTCACGGGGTTGCCTAGTTTGCTCGAATATCCTATAGACATAACTATGGACATAAGGCAGATGACTATTCATTGTTATCACACAAACAATTTCCTAGGGTGTTCTTCATGATCCTAAACAAAATTAACCTGACATCTGAAAATATATGAAATATATACATCATTTTTTTAATTTATTTTATTTCATTTTATTTTATTTATTTGTTTATTTATTTCAGGTAAGTGGACTGGCCGATAGATCTCTTTTAGCCACAGCCCAGGTCCAGGGACACAAATAATGTAGTACAACAATGTGCTGAGAACAACATAATTTGAAATAGCTATATATACCAAAGGCAAGAATAACATATACATTGTTGAGAGAGAAATGTGCAGCTAACACAGAAAAGTGATTCCAATATATGCCATACTGACAGGTGTAGACAGATGTATACACTTCGCATTTAGTAAAGTTAGTATAGTTAAGTAAACAATATGATGTAATTACATTAGTTACACTGTTTTAGTAATGCTAGTATTGTTGATATGTAGGAGCTGTGATGCAGAAACAATTAATTTAGCCTGAAATTTGAGATGATACATGGGATCTGAATGACTTGAGCATGAGCTGTGTAGATTAACTCTTTTCTTCATAGTAAGTGCATTTAGAATCTTTGTAAATGAATGAATCATCTACATCTGCAGTATTTGTGGGCAAGTTTCATTACAGAATATACTAAAGCTGGTTTGTAGGTTAAACTTAAAAGCATAGGCTTAGAATGCATCATCTGCACTCTTTTGTTTATTTATTCACGTAAATGTGTTTGATTTTGTGGCACTGATATAATTAAAGTAGGTTTTGTTTTGTCTATTTTTGACATCTACAGAGTCAATTTAAAAAGCTTTGCCCATCTGGCAAATGAAAATCACTAGGCAAAGAAAAAGAAAACACACTCATTCCTCCCCCATCTGGCTTTATCATGATCAGATATGATAAGACTAGGTGAATGACAGGCATTCTTTCCTGAATCCAAGAAATTGTGCTTTTAGACAGCCTTTCTAAATACCTGTTGTTTATTTCTTTTGTAACACAGGAAAACGTACTTATATGTGCATCATTAAGCAATTATATGGTTTAGCTAGAATTACAACATCTGAAATGTAATGAATTTGTTAGAAATGGATGGATCATAAATGTCAGAAGGGAAAGTACAATTACAATTAATTTTCTTTTTTTTTTTTGCATTATGCTGTCTGCCATTTCTGTTGATTGTGAATTCGTTTTGCGGTTCTTTAAAGTGTATTGTTACGCTTCTCATGCATTTGTATTTTACAGTTAATTTTATTTCCGGGAATAGTTCTGATGACTATATGGGTGGTACAGGAGTTAACATTGTTGGTTCACAGCAAGAGGTACTCTGGTTCAATTCTCAGCTGGGGTGCTTTCTGTGTGGAGTCCGTATGTCCTCTCTGTGTTTGAGTGGGGTTCCTCCAGGTGCTCCAGTTTCCTCCACACAAGATGTGTCTGGAGTGTTCCTCCATGGGCCTCTGCTGAAAACAGGCTCTGCCCTAGTCAGACTTTCACGGTTAGCAAACAAATAAAATGACAAAAAACTGCAAGTGGTTTAAAAATAAAGCAAAGATTATGACATGTTTTGTGATGTTTCACTTTCACTGTGAACTCAGTTATTTTATTTATGATAACCACACCCCACAAAATGACATCAACTTAGGTACTGGCAATTATTTACATATTCTAGCGAAGTGCTTTGTTTAGAGAAAAAGCTACTTGGTTATATTATGATTTAACTAATAAATTATCATATACGCAAATTTTCAATGTAGGGAGTTTCATCTGTGAGACATAGCTATCTGACAACTTGTCTTTCTACAATATAAGAATTCCCTGTTGCTGAAATTAACATGCAAAATAGCTTGTACACCTAATGCAGATAGTGAAGCACTGAGCCCACCCAACATTTTGCGCCCAAGGCAGTTGTCCCTCTCTTCCCACTCTAGCCATGCTACTGCATACTGTAGTCTGAACGTGTGCAATTAGCCATTGTTTGTACCCCATCTTAAAAGATATGCACTCTTGTACTGGAATTTTCATAAAAAGGTTAGAAAAAGAATACATCTATATGAGTACATTCTCTATATACTGTAGTGGCATCAAGATAACCCTTAATATTAGGTATCCTGTTCCAGTATATACATATAAAAATACAAATATATATATGTGATGAAGTTATATGGTGATCTATGGTGGTGTGTACAACATTGGTATGCTTGCACATGAGTATCCCACACTGTAGAAAAGTAATGTTGTGACACTGGCATTTACCAGTGTGTGTACCCTGACACTGGAATCATAGATGATTGCATTAACCTGTCCAATCATGTATGGCCTAACAAACTGAATAAGCCCTGCGCTGAGTGTATATGCACCATTATGTGTCAAGTGCACCTGCTCTATGCATTCCCATATCTGTTCTTCTCACCTTGCTAACACTGTGAATATATTATGGTATGTCTGTCCTGGTAAAATCGGGGGATAAAGCCCCTGACTGGGGGTGGGAGGTTGGCATAATGGTTAAGGTATTTACCTTACAGACACAATGTGCAGGGTTTCATTCTCACATGGGGTAATTGGCTAGGCTTAAAATGATCCACAAGGGCAGTTAGCTAGTAGCAGTCTATGACCCTGTAAAGTATACCCCCATGCAAACCCAGTTAAAAGAGTGTTTCAGGCTCTTGACAGTGCAGACAAGGAAAATGGACATGCCCATGCTGGGGGGTGGGATGGTGGTTGTCACCAAGCTTGCACCACTGCCCCAGTGACAGGGACCCACATGAAAATGGAAAGTCATTACATGGTATGGGTTTGGGTCAAGAGTATGGGTTTTGGCTGCCCAAGCTGACGAAGGTAGTGCTGTTTCATGGATGTAAAGGGGGGGGGCATGCAAGTACTGACTGATCGGATGTGTAAAGATCCACGTGCTCACTTGACTAAAAGGGAGAGAGAGGGTTAGGTTCATAAAAGAAAGATGCTCTCATTATCAAGATGTTGACAAACAGCACAATGCAACATCTTGGCTGCCTGAGTGACAGTCCCTTACAGGACTAACATTCAACAGGCATGGGTGAGGGGGCAAAACCACAAAAGTACAAAAAAAAAACTATATTATGGTATAACTATGTGACAGCTTTGCCCATAGCTGTTGTACTGTCAGTCTCACTTGCATACAGTCTACAGCTGCATGTCGTGTGTTCATAGGCATGTGCTTGCCTGAAGGAGGATATGCTTTAAAGGTGTTAGACAGTTTCAGCCCTGCTGGAAATAACATCTTGTCAGAGGCACTCAAGACACACTGATAGTGTCTGCTAGCCAAAGGGAGTGTTAACCAGCTTTTCCAGCAGCAGGTTTGGCAGGGATCAGTCATCCATGACATGAATGTTGAGATAGGGAGGCAACAGATGCAGCGTTGTGTGTTACCTGCATACATTTGAGATGACGTCTTCTAGAATAAGATGACCAAAGGTTGATGAGCTGAGGTCTGCATCCTGTAAGGAAGCTACTTATTTCATATTGGTTATTGCCATGGTCGAGAATTCAGTAATTGGGAAAACATTTCTGCATGTCTTAGTACAGCACAAATAGTAACTCAGAGCAGGCCACACATGAAAAGTATGGAACAATTCTCCTTGACCTAACAATCTCTGAATGACAAACAGCACGGTGGCAGAATTATTAGCAACTCAGAATGTGTGAAGACAAGCTAGTTAAGGTGCAAAGACACTTTCTCTGGAAAATACTTCATTTGTTATTTCTGTATGACAGCCTGCAGCTTGAAATGTTTAAGCTGATTTAGCAGCAACTAAAAATAATAATTTTCATGACAAATGTATCTTATTAGAGGATTATGAAATAATGACAGATATTCTAAAACCTTGATTGTCTAGACAAAAGCAAGAGAGACCAGATTACTAATCTGTCATTATGGAAAGCAACTCTATTGTAAAACTGATGACCATGGCTGACTGTCCCTTGACAGGCCCTAAACCATCGTTACTTGATCTTTGAAAACTTGTGACGTAAGCACTGACTCTTCAAAGGAGTTATGAATGATGTCAGCAGGACTGATTGGAAATGAAGAAATACTCACCTTATCCTAAAGTTCTACACAGTAGTAGTTCTTCTGAGACTGCTGTACCGTAAACAGGCCAAATATGGCAGCAAACTGAAGTGATTTTTTAGCTACATTTCCTCCTTCTGTCAGTATGTATACTCAATATCCACACAAGATGGTATTATGTAAACCATCTCTCCCCTTTAGTTTACTCAGTCCATCCATTTGAAACAGCAGTAACAAGAATTACTGCTTACGTTAACAATATCTGGGGAGAATGCTGTTAAACAAGGGAAACTAGTTATGCAACCCAATACCCTTCCATCAATGGTCTAGTCAAAGGCACAAAGTCTTCAAATGCAGTTTCTTTTAATCTAAGGAGTCAAGAGTATGCTAAAATGCCCTGCTTGTAGAATATAAAAGATCTAGAAAGGGCGATACCTGACAAACAAAGTGATAGCAAGTTTTTCAAAGGAAAATGTTCCTTTGAGTGCAAGGATCAGGAGTGAGGTAAATATGTTACTGCCTCTAAAATATGTAATGTTAAAGAAAAAGGAGCTAGTTTCTGTATTTTCCTTGTAATTGTGTTACTGTATGAGACTGCACTCTAGGAAAATCAAAGTAATCGACAGATCAAAAAGAAAATTCAGAAGTGGCAAATATAGTTAGCATTTATGGAAGTGAAAATAAAGCATACCAGCATGGATGAAAAAAAATGCTGTTAGGTCCTGAGTACCTGTCAATGTGGCCATCAGGAGTAATGACCATGATAAAGAGAGATCTGCCATTAATGGAGGATAAAGAGAGATCTGCCATTCACTAGATGCTTAGGAAAACGCTACTGTGTGGTCTCTGTGAGCATCTATTGCTAAAACATGACAGTGTGCTTAACAAAAGAAGAAAAGTTTGGGTATGAGGACAGGCTTTAGCAAGAAATCTGAAGTTCAAATCCTTTGTGGATAATCTGTTCATAATGCAGAATCAAATGAAGCACAGTGTGTAGAAGAATCAAGCCTCATGTGCTACTTCTACCTGTGAACTACTCAGACAAAAGGCTGAGTATGGACCTCAGAACATAAACTGACTGGTGAGGAAATATATATTGATAGTTTAAACCTCTATTATGAGTGAGCATCTTAGAGTAACATTGAGATGTATGTAAGAAGAAAAAACAGAGTCAACCAGATTAGGAAGTTTTGCTTGCCTGTCTTAAATGAATCGGCAACCAACAACATCCTCTGCTCTGAAATCAAATGCAAACTCCACAGAAGAGGCTATACAGAAAAATGAAATCATCAAAACAGAGTAACCAGTTCCATGGATGAGAAAAATCGCACCTTCTTACGCTTCCAGAGTTATCAACCTATTCATCATGCAACTGACCCATTATATTCACCCCCTTTACAACTTATTACCACCTTCCTCACTTTGGTAACTTCAACAAACAAAATAGTTATAGGTTCATAGGAGGTTCCTATGCTAATGGCCCTACGGCCTTTGCAAACTTAGCCATGTTATACCCTTGTGCCCTAATTGATCTTGGTTAGGTTCATAGATTCATACTAGGCTATCTGCCCTAGGGCATTTATAAGCCTAGCCAGAATGTGTTTGGCTTTCGCCACCCATTTTAAATTTATTTTGCTATGCCCTTTTTCGAGGTTAGTATACTGTGCCTCTGTCTAACAGTGACACAGAAGTGATACCCGGGGTAAACCTACGATCTCCCATCCACTCATCAAGATTCCTCTTGAAGAGAGTCAATGAGGGACTCTGCCTAACCTGGACTGGGATTTTATTCCAGAGTGAAGGGAGCCTCTGGGTTATGAATCTGTCCCTCCAGCATGTCCTATTTATTTCACTGCTGAGGTTCAAGCCTCTCGAGCGCGTAGCTCGATGGGATTTGGATTTTCTGAGGTGCAGCATGTCCATTAATTCCGGGTTGGACATGGCTTTATACGTCAGGCACAGATCGCCTCTGAACAGGCGGTATGCCACTGAGTAGAGCTGGAGTTTCTTTAACCGGGCAGCATATGGCATCTGTTTGAGCCCTTTGATCCTCTTGGTGAGGTACACTTTTGGGGTCTTTCCAGTTGCTGTAGGTGTCTGGTAAGGTACATCCCAAAAGGGGCATTGTACTCAATTATGGGCCTGAAGAGGCACGATGACCTCCCCTGATCTAGATGTGAATCCCTTCATGATTAGGTGGGCTATATAAAATGTTTTTCTAACCACTTTGGCCACGTGGTTGTCAAATGAGAGATTGCTATCAACTTGGGTCCCCAGGTCCCTAATTACTTCTTCTGTACTTAATGGATTACCACCTATGTGGTAATTTGTGGGCACTTTGTTTTTGCCAAAGGGGATGACTATACACTTTTTGGCATTTAGGCCATGGCTCTGGCACCAGTTGTCTGTTTCTATGAGGCCCTTTAGGAGGATGCTTGTGTCGGCTGGAGAGTCGATTATGGCGCCCAGTTTGCAGTCATCTGCGAACTTGGTCAGCCACAGTCCTTCCGTGTTGGCCTGTACCTCCGAGAAATATATACCGAACAAGAGAGGTCCCAGGACTGAGCCTTGTGGGACACCACTTGTAACTGGTTTGAAGTCTGACATGGCTCCAGCAATTCTAACCATGTGGGTTCTGTCCTTGAGCCAGTTTGCAATCCATCTAGTGACATAGGGGTTTATATTTAAGCTGGTGAGCTTATCTATAATGCCCGAGTGGGGTATTGTATCGAAGGCTTTTGAGGTCCAGGTAGGCTGTGTGGACCACCTTCCCTCGTCAATGGCCTTGGTGACTGTTTCAAAGAAATCAACCAGGTTTAAGAGGCAGGATCTGCCCTTAACAAAGCCGAACTGGGTAGGATCCAGTGTCTGTAGGTCCCCAATATCTTTATTTATGAGGTCCATGATGATCCTTTCCATAGCTTTGCAGACCAAGCTAGTCAGGCTTATGGGGCGATAGTTTCCAGGATCCGTTGAGGCACCACCTTTATGGAGAGGGACCACTGTTGCTGTACGCCACTCTTTGGGCACATATCTTGTAGTAAGGCTGAGATTGAACAGTAGTTTTATGTTTGGGTTTAGCTCTTCTTGGAGTTCATGTAGGACGCAGCCTGAGACACCGTCTGGTCCCATTGATGCTGTGTTTTTTTTGCTTTGGAGAGGGTGGCTTTTACCTGAGCATCTGAGATGTCAGGGGGGCAGCACTCTGCTGGGATAGATATTTGCCCTTTTGGTGGGGGGGGGGGGCGGGGTTTGCGCTGAACCTGTCAGCTAGGATGTTGGCAATGTTTGTGGGTTCAGTGTATTTTTTGTCATTTTGGACTAATTCTGAGCATATCTGGGAATTACCACCCAGGTTCCTAATTTAACTAAAGAAAGCCTTGTGATTATCCTTAGTGTCCTGGACAGGGTCATTATTCACAGAGTGAGTCTATGATCAGCATTGACTGCCCCTGCCCATGAGGGACATAGGTGCCACCTCCCAGCATGAATTTACAGTCTCCCATCCAATTGTCTAGGGTGTGCTAGACTAGGGTTACTGAGGAGCTCTGCTTCACATGAATTGGGAATTTACTCCAGAGGAGCAGCAATCTCTGGGAGACATATCTGTCTCTCCAGCATGTTCTGTTAATGTCATAGACTAGGTTGAGATCACTGGAATGAGTGACTCTTGTCCCATTTGATTTATGGATGTGCAGCATTTCCATTAGGGAGGGTCAGAGACTGCTCTGTAGGAAAGGCACAAGTTGCCTTTCAGCAGCCTGTAGGATATAGAGTACAGTGACAGGGCTTTCCGTCTTTCCATGTAGGTTATGTTTTGCAGGGCCTGAATTTCTTGGTGAGAGACCTCTGTGGTCTCTCCAGCTGCTGCAGGTGCCTGGTGAGATACATGCAAAAGGGAGCATTGTACTCTATTAGTGGTCTGATGAGGGTTGAGTACAGAGCAATTATAACATCCTTAGTCTTGGATGCGATGCCCTTACTTATGAGGTGCGCAAAATAGAAGGCTTTCCTTGTCTTTGTGGACACATGGTGGTTGAAGTTTAGATTGCTATCAATCTGTGTTCCTACATCTCACTCCACTGGGTTTGAGCTTAAGGGGGTGCTGTCAAATATTGTGGATAATAATGCATTTTTGTGTGTTTAATTTTAGTTCGTGGCTTTGGCACCAATCATTTGTCTGAGTTAGCCCCTTTTGTAATATGTTAACATCACTGGGGGATTCAATGATTGCACCCAGTTTGCAATCATCCATAAACCTGGTAAGCCAAAGGCCATGTACTTTAGCCTAAAGTTCTGAGAAATTTAATCCAAACAGTAGAGGGAGCAGCACAGACCCTTGTGGTACACTACTGGTAAATGGTCTACTGATAGAGGTGGAGTCACCAACTTTGACAGTGTGGAAACTGTCAGTGAGACAGTTGACTACCCATCTAGCGATTTATGGGTTAATCCCCAGCTGGGAGAGTTTCTCAATGATACCTGAGTGAGGGATTGTTTCAGAAGCCTTGGCTAAGTCAAGACAGGCACTATGTACTATTTTGTCTTCATCCTGGGCCTTGTTGCCATTCTTGAGGAAATCTACCAGGTTCAACAAGCATGACTTACCCTTAACGAAGCCAAATTGGGTCAGGTCAAGAGTCTGAAGGTCACCTATGTTCTTGTTAATACGGTCCATGATGATTCTTTCCATGGCCTTGCAGATAAGGCTGGTTAGGCTTATGGGTCTATAGTTTCCAGGGTTGGTTCATGGACCCCCTTTGTGCAAGGGGATTACTATTGCTGTTCACCACTTTGCTTGAACAAAGCCAGTGCTCAGGCTGAGGTTAAAGAGAGTGCTGGGTCTTGTTTTAGATTGTTTAGTTAGCAGCCTTGAATGTTATCTGATCCCAGAAAGGACATGTTTTTGGCCTTGGAGAGTGTGGATATGACCTGCTCTTTGGAGATACCAGGTAGAAGACCGGTGTCAGTTATACTTTGAGGTATGGCTGGTGGGGATGAGGGTGGAGTTTGTGCCAAATCTGACAGCTAGCAGATTGCCAATTTCCTCAGGCTCAGTGCTGCCCACTATAAGTTCGGCGCATAGTTGGGCATACCCTTTTAGATTTTGAACACAGCTAAAGAATGCCTTATGATTATTCTTAGCTAGAGATGCTAATTTAGCTTCATAACTAGCTTTAGAGGACTTTACAAGATATCTGATTTGCTTGTTCAAGCTGTGGAGGGTATTCTTCCTCTGTTGAGTAACGATCCCTCTTGTTCTTAGACATCAGTTTCTTCCTTTTGTTATATAGCCTATTTACACTTCAGGTCCACCAGGGTGGCCGTTTTTTTTGGGAGGACCTGGTTTTGATCCGGTCAGGTACAGCTGAGTCTCTACAGTTGTTTAGGTAGTTATACAGGGCATTTGTGTATACCATCACCTGATATTCTGTAGTTTGCTTTGGAGGAATTTTTCAGTTTTTTTTGCAGCTTTGGGAGTGTCAAGTCTGATGGTTACTTCGAATGAGACAGATTTATGGTCTGACCTTACCAGGGAGGACAGCACACAGGAGGTACTGCAGTGCTCCCCATGTTGGTGAGTACTAAGTTTAGGACATTTGAGCCCATTGTGGGAGTGCAAACTAGCTGTTCCAGGGCATTTGTATTGACAAAGTCCAGGAACTTCAGGGCTTGTATGTCTGTGATCGTGTTTGCCACCCACTCGATGGAAAGATAGTTGAAATCAGACACAACCAAAGTGTTTGGCTGTATACTGAGTGACTCTAATAAGTCCAGGTAGGCTGTTTGCTTCTCTTGGTTAATGGTGGGGGACCTGTAGCTAGCAATGATGTGGTATGGTGCTCTACCTTTAGTTAGTTGGCCCTGGAGTAGTTCAAGGGAGTTATACTGTTTAACCAGTTTTGAGGTGTATTTGGCTTTAATGAAGATGGCTACACCTCCACCTTTGGTTATTTCACACCCATTTGAGGTTCGAATGTGTGGAAGGTGTTGTAGCCTTGCATGACCAGGTTACTGTCTACAGCCTTGAACCATGTCTCAGTGACTGCACCGACGTCAGCATCTTCCAAGGTGAGGAGTCCTTCCAGGGACTGCAGTTTCCTATTTAGGATCCTATCATTAAGCAGCATTACCTTGAGTTTGTTTCCAGTGGATTTTTTTACGTTGGAAATTTTATTGTTTTGACATTGACAAAGAAGGCACTATGGAGGAGGCATGTGCCTTTGCCATTATCCTATAGGAGACAGGTGAAGAACCTTTGGCAAAGCAGCATTGTTTCTCAACCATGTCTTCTCAGGCTGACAGACCCTGGATTCCCCCTGGATTAACACCACATGGTGTCCAGCATTTGAATTAAAAAAGATAGTTGCATCAAAGAGTAAACCCAACACCACCCCAGTAGTTTTTATCACTGTCTGTTGCTGTCCACTGAGCCAGGCCTAAAATAAACATATATTTTACATTCCACCCTCACATGTTTCATCTTCAACATCAGTTTCTAGAGTGGGATGAAATGAAATGCTTTGATGAAGTATGCACACAGACTACATCCATCTAGTATCCCTTGATTTGAGAGGTGAGTTAACAATCAAATCATATTAGGCTGTTTCAGCTTCCACCAAGACGTCATACTAACAGGGATGAAGAAACCAGCAAAACAAATCTTTAGAATATAGTGTTTCCCTATCCCACAAGACTCTCTCAAACTAAAAAAAAAATCTTTAAACCTACTCTCCTTGATAACCAAAATTTACTTTAGGCCTCCACTGTACTATACTGAGCCAAACTGTACGCCCAACCCATCAGTGTGCCCGTGTGTATGTAAATATATATATGTAACAAACAAAGAAGCAGACAAGATGTGGCTTATTACCATATTGTTTTACTTTTGATTTGCAATTAAATACACAGGATTAGCAGTCATCTTTTTATGTATTTATATTTGTTTACTTGTATAGAGCACTTTGAAATCAGCTCTGCAGCACTGTCTAGTTAAGTGACTTAGTCACAATCACAAAGTTAGGCAATGGAGGATGGGGCACTCAAACCCTGAATGACTGCATCATGGGAAACAACTTAACATCTCATTATTCCTCTACTCCAACTGGCAGACCAGTCCTTCCCCTCCACTTGATCAAACCACACAGAAAAACATTAGAAAATGGTTCATAACTCATGCACACACAGTTTTCTATCTTCAGACTTGAACAGATCTGCCCAGAAAGCTGAAACACTGGTACTCCCCCAACTACCCTAAGGAGGCTGGTCCTCCCCAAGGACCTCCCTAAGGAGGCTAATCTTAGCATTTGCTAAACAGTTCCTTAGAAGCATCTTTGTACCTTTACTGTATTTGCTAAGCTCTCTTCAGACAAAGCCTTTGTGTAAGGCCCACTCACAAATATCTTGAAAAAAAACCCAAAAACATAATTACATTGAAAATAACAAGTGAGCAGGTCTGCGATGTAAAAGGTCTAACTGACTGCTTGCAGCATACACCGAACTAAAAGGATGAACTATGTCAATTAAGCACCAATCATGTGTCCAATGAGGAATCAATAGCAATATCAATAACTTCATCAATACTTCCAAAACTCTCCATCAGGAACTAACAATGGTCTAATATCCACAACAACAGAGGAAAGTACTCAACAGCAGATCTGAATGTCTCCAGCTTCATTATGTTACTGAAATAAAACACTGTAACACCTTTTGAAGCCCACTCCTGATGAAGGACAGCAGTGACTAATTCACTAACATGACCACATTTCCTGTTGCAAAGTTTGAAGCCAGAGTCCTCCCACAGGTGGGAGTTACAGCACGGCCTCAGAAGAAGTTATAAACAGACTTTTAATGGCTGCTTACATAAAGACAGCTGATTGCGTGTGTGTGATACTGAGGATGTAGAGTATGTGGGATAAGTAGCAGCCACAGCTGAATAACTGATGTAGGAGAGTACAGTCAATGTTCACACGCAGTGTGATGGGATGAAGGAGGTATCATTCAACCTGATCCATGTTCTATAACTGGGTTACAGATGAACTGGATAGGAGAACAGTAGACACAGCCTAGCTAGACTTCTGTGAGGTCTTTGACCCTGTCTAACACAAGTGGTTGATAGTAGCACACAGTGGTGACAATGACAATATCAAAAATTGGATAAGTGTCTAGCACAGCAATGCAGGGGTCTCTCCTATGGCCAATACTGTTCATGTGTTTGTCACTAACATATCTGAGGTAAAAGAGAACAGCAAACAGCGGCTTTGGTAATGACAACAATGTAACATCATTGGGGGATTTGGGGAAGAACCTCCTGAAGCATTTGGAAAGTCAGAAAGGTGGCAGTGGAAGTTTAGATCAGGTACTGCACCTTGGCACAACAGCCCAGATCATCATCATTACCATGATCATCAACCCCCTTTTTTCCCATTTTTATACATGGGGTTGGGGTGCCGAGTCAACTGTTGCCATCTCTGTCTATTCAATGCCACTGCCCTAACTTCTTCAACTCTCATGACTGACTGTCAGAGGTCTTCTCTAACACAGTCCATCCACCTCTTTGTTGGATGCCCTTATTTTCTCTTACCTTCTTCCTGTCTGTCCCAAATTATCTTAACCAGATTGTCTTCTGCTTTTCTGCACGTGTCCAAACCACTGTAATCTGTTCTCTTTGACCTTAACAGACCCAATGTATTGTATCGACTGGAATGATGGTTAACTGCACCTTGGCACAATAGGGCTGATGTGCTCTATTAGCTGGGATGACGGTTAACTGCACCTTGATACAACAGCTCTGGTGTATTGCATCAGCTGGGATAAGGGTTACTGATGACAACATAGCAACGCAGCAGAGGAAGGAACAGTGAGTGTTGATCACATCTGGAAAGGACCACTCCTTACAGAGTAAGAGCTTTGTGACAGCAGAAAACAGAATTTAAGGGTATATTCTAATGGGATAGATTCTACAAGGATTTTGGCATAGTACACCATGAGTAATGCATGCAGTTCTAGAGAACATATAAGGAAAAATACATCACACTACTGGAAAAAAGTCAAAGTATCTATAAACTTATGAACCAATGGAAAGCTACCAGAAATGTTCACTTGAAACCAGAAGAGAATAGGGGGATACAGTATTGGTGCCCAAGACCATATTAAAGATATGTGAAGGTGTGATTCTGAACCAAGAGAACAGAGGGGGGGGGGCAGATTAAGGCAGTAGATTATACAGACTAATTATGCCATTGATTTCCAAACAGGGGGGATAACAAGAGTACAGGCAGCAAATTACAGGGACTGGCTACTCCCAGGGTCTTCAAAAGTCCTTTTTTCTAGAATGGGTCATGGACACAAGGAATACACTACTATTATGGTTGAATTTTGAAAGGTACTTATGATAGCAAAAGACGGGGAGAAAAGGTAACAGGTAGTAAGACTGGAGGGCTAGGGTCAATGTTAAATACATTATAGGGATGAGCTTATGGTCTCCTGTTGTCAGACTGATATCATACAACTGTGTGCCCTGTCCCAGATATAGCTCTCAACATCTTTGCGCAAGAAGTAGAGGTCAAAGCTAAATATAATAGCAGGATAAAGGCTTTAAATCAGGGACTATTTTTAAATACTACTCTAATTCACTTAAAAAGTTAATAGAACAAGAGCTTTGTATCAATATACATTTAATGAACAAAATAAAAGTATGAAACTAATGTTTGGCATCATTGTCGGATTCAAATCCTCGATTATTTACCAGAAAATTAAAGATTTCATGATGGATGGGGCAAAAAATATGTGGCAAAGATTGGCACTTTCTGCAAAATTAAGGACATTTGAGAAGTACAGTTTCATGAGATGAGGAAAAAAAAAACATTCTAGATGGGATTGTGCACTTGTTTTTCATTAATTACAATGACCTCAGACACTACATAGTCTGCCAGTTGGGTCTTTTTCACAATAAGCAGACTAAGACAAAGGAGGAGTCGGTGGATATGACATGCAGACTAAGGAGGAGTCCGATGATATGACATGCTGACTAAGGAGGAGTCGGGGATATGACATGCAGACTAAGGAGGAGTCAGGGGATATGACATGCAGAGTAAGGAGGAGTCAGATGATATGATATGCAGACTAAGGAGGAGTCAGATGATATGATATGCAGACTAAGGAGGAGTCAGATGATATGACACGGTGACTAAGGAGGAGTCAGATGATATGACACACTGTCTAAGGAGGAGTAAGGGGATATGACATGCAGACTAAGGAGGAGTCAGGGGATATGACATGCAGACTAAGGTGGAGTCGGGGGATATGACATGCAGACTAAGGTGGAGTCAGGGGATATGACATGCAGACTAAGGAGGAGTCGGGGGATATGGCATGCAGACTAAAGAGGAGTCGGGGGATATGGCATGCAGACTAAAGAGGAGTCGGGGGATATGACATGCAGAATAGAGAGGAGCCAGATGATATGACGTAGACTAATGAGGAGTCTGGGGATATGACATATAGACTAAGTCAGACAGTAACAGAAAAAAGCAACGGAATAAAAGGAACTGCATTGTGATTCAGGTTTATCAAGAGCAGACTTGTGAAAACCATCTTGAGGTATAAAATATATGTTAAATTGATAAGAAAAAGTAAAAAAATAATTAAATCAAACCACAGAGTTTCAGGTTTCAAAAGATATACTGAAAAATCTATAATAAACAAAATATGAAGTGGTACAGAAGCAGGGAACCTATAACGGTGTTGCAGCAGAAATGCTTGGCTGCGGATTTCTGGAGCAGAGTTTTGCATTCACTAATATCGAGAGCACTATGTAAGGAAGTACTGGCAGTAACCATGATGGAACAGCAATCACACACACACACACACACATGCATGCATATATACACGTACATACACACAGACATATAGAGACACACGCACACATGCATGCACACACACACACACACACACACACACACACACACACACACAGGATTACCAAGGTAAATTAGAAACCCTGTAGGACTTTTTCATCTGGGAAACCATATATAAGCAACTCACAAAAGTGTTACAGAAATTACATATGCAGAAGACAGTATATGAAGTAAGTTTTGGCTCTATTAAAAAGGAGGATTAGAATGCCCATCTGAAATGTAATATCTAGGCTGTATCTAATGAAAAGTATAATAGTTAGTAATTTACCTTATAAAATAAGGATCTCTCTTTCTCTCCCTAGCCTTTTCCAAACCTTTTAAAGGCTGAGCAGAGTGTACATTGCCTGCATAGACAATATGTGATAATTTACACAGTTCTGAGAAGGGGTGGCTCCATAAAACCATTAAAAAAAACTGAGTACAGTTTTACAGAACTGCATTTTATGCAGTATCTGCAGGATCCGTGGTTCTGGAAAATGGCACATATAATAAGTGTAGCAAATGTTACGGGTTTCCAAATGACATACTTAACAGAGATAATTTGATTCCTTTCAAAGACGGGGGTTAGAAGTTCTGATATGATGATAGCGTGTGCCAGATGCATTCCATTGTTCAGTGATACATTGCAACGGTAAGGGTAGTTGCTAGATCAAATCCCTAATGCAGAATATAATCTGACAATAGGGGACAAAGCAATTAACCAGGATTGAAAAGAATGGCAATTTAACTTAGAGACAGTCTTTAAGAAAGTAGATAATGCTTAACACTAAAAACTTGTAATAAAAGACTAGTAGTGCCTGTGCTGGTGACTTAATTTAAACAGTTGACATTACATCTTTGCACTGGAACAATTTCAGTTATGATTTCTGTCTTTAGATTTACCCACTAGCTACAGATATATGTTTTTTTATAAAAATGAAGAGCGTGGAGAGAACATTTTGTATGCAATTAAATTAAGTCTAGAGATCTGTAACTATGCAGGGCTTCATATCTGTATACATACTGTTTAAAATAAAAAGTGCATTCACATTTTCAGCATCAGTTACAACCATTAAAGAAAAAATCTTAACTATTTTATGACAGTATTAAGCATGCATAACGATTCCTTATTATTAGTTTCATAATGTAAAGTTATCATTTGATTTAAAATGCTATACTCTTTCTTGTCATCTAGTCTGACTTTTAGACCACTGCTGTGATTTTTTTACTGATTATTGCAAGAAAGGTTTAGTATATGGTGTCTGCACACCATGAATTTCTTCCCGAACTGGAGTCATTTATGAAGCAGCAGCATATTCGCCAGGGTGGAAACAGCTGCTGAAATTCAGTGCTCAGTGCTGTGTCTGTCACACACAATATCATGCCTACACATCCACCTGCAATAGCCCAGGAGAGCTGAGAGCCAACTTCAAGCAAATGATAAGCAACAGGGACCATGACAGCCTTAATCAGCTGCTCCTAAAAAAAAAATAAAAAACAGCATGCGGTGTTACACAGAAAATGAAACATCTTAATTTGCAGCAATCAAAAGATTATGTCACTAAAAATAGATCAAAGTTATTTTGCCATGACCTTGCTGGAATCTATGCTGATCAGAAGTTCTGGGAATGCAGCCATGTCTTAGTGCCAGAATCACAAAAGATACTGAAAACCTGAAGAACTTTCTGGTTAATTTGTTAGCAGTTTGGCACCCACTGTGCAGAAACATGACAGCATTACTTCTCCTAGCACGCAGAAATATTGCCCAACTGCCAGTAAACCTCTATTAAAAAAGATATTTTGAGCTGTGATTACACGACTTGCCCATCAGTAGACGAACACACCTGAAGTCTAAGCATGTCCAAGTATGCAGGGGCAAAGTTGGTTTGCATACATTCCACTAAAAATCAAAGCGAAAAGGCACAGTTTTGTTACATCAGCTATGTTTTAGCAGTGCAACGTTTACCTACAAAATAAAAATGTGATAGCCGTGTTGTTTTAATATGACAGGGCACTCAGGACATACCTCTCAACTGTCCACATTTTTGCCTCATATTTTACATCTGCTCCTC
Source organism: Protopterus annectens (assembly GCF_019279795.1). Taxonomy (NCBI): domain Eukaryota; kingdom Metazoa; phylum Chordata; order Ceratodontiformes; family Protopteridae; genus Protopterus; species Protopterus annectens. The sequence continues at coordinate 90,286,873 of NC_056746.1, read as the reverse complement.
ATAAAATTTTGGTTCTCTGGCAAATTATTGAGAATGGAATTCAAAATAATGAAAGGAATTTGAGTTTCAGACATTATACCCTTCAGAAAATTCATGCTAATAGAAAGCCTTTTATTCTATCAACTTTCCAAGTTTGTAAAAGGAATATTTAACAATTGTCAGTATTTTGGGGGGGGGTTTGTCCCCATTATTTATGACTGTGTCCAGATTTCTTGTTCTAAGAGGTTAAGAGGTATGACTCAGGATATTTCGGAGGTGAGATAGAAGAATATCCACTCTGCAACCAATAATCAAAAAAATTACAGCAAAGTACAGAAAGCTTTCCCTGCCAATCATAGCAGGTACTGGATGGAGAGTGCTGGAACAACACTTTAATTTGGTAATTTTCACTGAGATATAGTTACATATTTTTTAGTTTACAGAAATACAGGCATCTGTTAATTATATAGGTGTTCCCAAAGAGGATGACAGAGCATTACAGTCCATACTTATAACGACTCACTGAGGAGATGGCATAACATGAAGAAATAAAAAAAAAAGAGTACATTTTTTGTTTAGTCATGGCCAAATCTAGAACATGCACAGAGTTATAAATTAATTGTCTACAATTTCATATTAGCGTCATGATGAAACAATTTAGATATAATTTACATGTTAGTGAAATGTCTGATCATATATCTATAAGTGCTTCTTGCAACAAGACAGTCTAAATTGCAAAAATGCCACTAGAAGCCACCTGTTATCAATAATTTCCCTTAGTGGGTAGTGAATAATTAATGGCAACATGCAAAGAGAAAGCTTGTTTGTACACCTGATGAATGTCCTGGCTTGACAGTGAACGTCAAATGCATCTGTCATGTCACAGTAACTGTGTTTGAGACTCCTTACATCATAATGCTTTTTTTTCTGTTAAAAACATTTATAATTAGCATTTTTAAGTGTTTGTCCTCACATGATCTGGAACATTATTTGTAGAGTACTGCTAAAAATCAACTGATACAAAATTGTTCTCAGAATAACAGCTTAAATTTGTTTCGCAAATGGCTGAAATAATATTTTGGATGTTTATAAAGCTTTTGAGTATTAACAGCAATCTAACTAGGTCCAAAGTTATTTCATGCTCTTCCCAGCCAAGGTCATAAATAGTAAAGTGACATAGGTTCATTGGTTCATAGGAGATTACTAGGCTAATGTCTCATGAGCTCTTACATGCCTAGCCAGTTTTTCCCAGATTTTACCCAATTTTCTATCCCTAAGGGGGAAACATAACAAGGGTCAGGAAGCGGGGTTTTGACAATTTTTACAGACTGCTTCTGTCCAAAAGGGACATGGATACCACCCCAGGAGTGAATCTGTGATTTTCTATCCATCAGTCCAGATTGTGATCGAAGATGGTCAGGGAAGGGTTGTGTTTTACGTGAACAGGAAGCCTATTCCAGAGGAGGAGGAATCTCTGGGACACATTTGTCTCTCCGGCATGATGTAGTCATGTAATAGATCAGGTTTAGATCTTTGGCATGGGTAACCCTCGAGCATTGGTTTTGCAAATAAGCATTTCCATCAGGACTGAGTTAGAGACTGCTTTGTAGGTCAGGTACAGATCACCTCGGTAATCGGTAGGAAACTGAATACAGTGATTGGCCCCCTTCTTCATATCTGACTTCCCGCCCTTAGTCTTTATAGTGACGCTGTTACCTGTGGTCCCCTTTTTAAATATTCACCTAACCTGCTCTGCTCTGTCTTACCGTAGGCTGCTCCTCCTCACCCACTGTCTGCACCACGGCAACTCCGGGTGCTTCCATCCCTCTCTATCACTCTGCAAAGACAACTCCCTGAAAGGAAATCTCCTCCAGGACTCCCAAAGTGCTTCCTCAAGTTTCATTTCTATATAGTGTATATACCTGTGTCTAACTGTTATTCGGTGCTCCCACTACAGTAGATCATGTGCTCCCCCCGTGCCTGAAAAGCTGCCTACCTTGATCCTTTATCTTTATTTGTTTTTCCCCTCATAACTCCCTGTATTTTACTCCCATTTTCTGGCCAAACTAGGTCATAAGCTGTCATTCTCCATATTAGCCACTAGGTGGCAATATCCACCAACCTATACTCTCTTCCTAAACTTTACAGTACACCAGTGATCCTGCTGAAGCAGACCCTCCCTTATCATAAATCCCTTACTGCTGGCTTGCAAGCTTTATGTACATCCTACATTTATTCCTGCTGGCTTGCTTCCTCTCTAGTATATCTTACTTTGACTTACCTCTGCTACCTGCCCCTGCAATCCCTCCAGATTTCCTTGCTCCAGACTCCACTGATTGACTTCTCTCTTGGCTCTCACTCTTCCTCACTTTCTTACTTTCCCAGAGACCCCTCCCCTCTTCCTGTTACCTCCCTCTCCTCGTCCGATCTCTCCCCGCCCCTTCTTCATACCTGCCTTCCCGCCCTTAGTCTTTATATTGATGCGGTTACCTGTGCCACCATTTCTAAATATTCCCCTGACCTGCTCTGCCCTGCTGTAGGCTGCTCCTCCTCACCCAGTAAGTACTGCTCTGCATGCATTTGGCTTATATCTTACTTTGACTTACCTGTGCTACCTACCCATGCAATCCCTCCAGGTTTCCTTGCTCCAGACTCCACTGATTGACTCCAGCCATCTTCTCTCTTGGCTCTACCCACTCCATTCACCCTGCGGGCTCACTTTGCTCCCCTACCCCCAATTCTCACCTGCCCCCACTATTTCTACTTTAATTCTGGCCATTGTTCCCTCCCTTTCCTCTCTCAACCAATCCATTCAATTTCTTATTATCCCCTCCCCATCTTCCAATACTTAACTGCCCCTCCCCATCCCACACCATAAGTCCTATATTCAAATCTATATTCCTCCCTCTTTCACTCTCACTACCCCCTACCATCCAGCTACTTACAATTAACTCATAGCATGCTTCCCCCCCTGTCTCAAACCCTTTCTCGTCCCCTCCCTCACCTTACTTCTTCTAACCCCTCTATGCCATTCTACCTCCTATTCCTCTTACAAACTCCCCCCCTCTTTCCTATCCCCCACCACCACCCCCAACACCCATCCTCATCTTTCCAGGTCTCACTTTCACACTATATCCTCCTCTCTAGTTCAACCAAACCCACTTCACTACTTAAAACCAAAACTCCTACCCTCCTCAATAAAACAACACATACCTAAATCAATACTGCACTTCCCACAAAGCCCAAGGAGCAAACCCAAGCCCCTGCTCCCATTCCCCTTTAAGTGCCGAAGCTTAGCAGGAGACATACACCCAACCCCGGTCCTATCACCAGAAACAATCCTACTCCTCCCACCACAAGAAATATTACCAACTCTAAATATCTCAAACTACTAACCATTAATGCCCAAAGTCTAAAAAACAAAACAACCCACTTCCATGCCTGGCTATGCCATACCCTACCTGGCATAGTAGCTGTCACTGAGACATGGCTAAAACCCCACATTTCTGACTCTGAAATCTTTCCCCCTGGGTTTCAGGCTCTCAGAAATGGCCACCAAAACAGGAAAGGAGGAGGAGTGGCCTTAATCTTCTCTAGCCTAGTGTCCATCGCTCCCTACCAAATCCTGTTCCCCAATTCAATAACGCTGAACTAGTCATAGGAATACTCAAATTGAATAACTATAAAAGCATTTGTGTTATGATTCTCTGTATCCCCCCTGGAAACAATACAACCACACTAGAAGTAATTCTTCTATGGGTTTCAACTAATATTAAGCTTGAAACTTACCTACTAGGAGATGTAAACATTGACTGGAACAAAATCAATACCAATAATCCCTCCATAGTGATCAATCTATTTAATTTCACTCAGCTTACAAATGCCATTACCAGACCTAATAAAAGTAACCCCCAGGCTCCACACTTAACTGGATCTTAGTATCACACCCAAATAAAATCACACACACAGGCATCTTACCAGACTCCATTAGTGACCACTTACCAGCCTTCATCCATAGAGCAATCCCCTCCAGTCCTCACCTACACCAATATACTCATACAAGAAACCTTACTAACTTTAACCCCACAACTTTGTCCAATTCACTCAAACTTAGAAACTGGGACAATCTAACTACTCTTCCCCTAGTCAACGCTGTGGAACTCTTCAACTCAACCTTCTTAAAAACCCTAAACTCCCAAGCCCAACCAAGAACAAAACATATAAAGCCCAATTCTGCCCCATGACTAACTAAAGACACCAAATCACTTATATTCTAAGAGACAAGACCTGGAAACTTTACCATCACAATAAGCACCCTGACACCCTTCTTAAATATAAGCAACTCTGTAACCTTGCCAAAAAAACAAATTATGCAGGATAATACATTTTATTATACCAAACTCCAGTTTAATCATTTGAAGAACCCGAAACAATTCTGGAACTCCAACTCTCTCCTCAACCCAGGTACCAAAAATAATCCCTGCCCTGACACCACTGAATCTGACATAGAAATAGCTACTCTATTCAACTCCTTCTTTACTAACTCTAAAGCAGAACTCATCAAGACGTTCCCAAACAACCCCTCCTCCCATCCCAAACCCTTTACCCAATCCTCCATCCCTAATCTTCTTCTTCTTTTGGCTGCTCCCATCAGGGGTTGCCACAGCAGATCAACTGTTTCCATTTCTTCCTGTTCTCTGCATATTTCAATCCAACCACCTGCATGTCCTCTCTCACCACATCCATAAACCTTATCTTAGGCCTTCCTCTTTTCCTGTTACCTGACAGCTTCATCCTTAACATCTTTTTTCCCAATATACTCTGCATCCCTCCTCAGCACATGTCTAAACCAATGTAATCTTGTCTCTGGCTTTGTCTCCAACCTGGGCTGACCCTCTAATATACTTATTCCTAATCCTGTCCATCCTTGTCACACCCAGTGCAACTCTGCCACATCAAGCTCTGACTCCTGCCTTTTTGTCAATGCCACTGTCTCCAACCCATATAACATAGCTGGTCTCACTACCCTCTTGTAGACCTTCCCTTTCACTCTTACTGGTACTCTTCTGTCACAAATCACTCCTGACACTATTCTCCACCCACTCATTCCTGCCTGTACTCTCTTCTTCACCTCTCTTCTACACTCACCATTACTCTGAACTGTTGATCCCAAGTACTTAAACTCATCCACCTTCACCACCTCTACTCCCTGCATCCTCACCATTCCTCTATCTTCCCTCTCATTCACACACATATATTCTGTCTTAGTCTTGCTGACCTTCATTCCTCTTCTCTCTAGAGCATATCGCCACCTATCCAGGGTCTCCTCCACCTGTTCCCTACTCTCACTACAGATCACAATGTCATCTGCAAACATCATAGTCCACGGGGACTCCTGTCTGATCTCGTCTGTCAACCTATCCATCACCATTACAAATAAGAAAGGGCTCAGAGCTGAACCTTGATGTAATCCCACCTCCACCTTAAATGCATCCGTCACTCCCACCACAGACCTCACCGTTGTCACACTACCCTCGTACATATCCTGTACCATTCTTACATACTTCTCTGACACTCCTGACTTCCTCTTACAATACCACAACTCCTCTCTAGGCACCCTGTCATATGCTTTCTCTAAATCCACTAAGACACAATGCAACTCCTTCTGACATTCTCTGTACTTCCCCATCAACAATCTCAAAGCAAACATCGCATCTGTAGTGCTCTTTCCTGGCATGAAACCATACTGCTGATCATTAATCATCATGTCCCTTCTTAACCTAGCTTCTACTACTCTTTCCCATAACTTCATGCTGTGACTGATCACTTTAATCCCTCTGTAGTTACTGCAGCTCTGCACATCACCCTTATTCTTAAAAATCGGTACCAAAATACTTTTTCTCCATTCCTCAGGCATCCTCTCACTTTCCAAGATTTCATTGAACAATCTGGTTAAAAACTCCACTGCCATTTCACCTAAACACCTCCATGCTTCCACAGGTATGTCATCTGTAATGCTCCTCCCATATTTCATCTCAAACCCATCTCCACCTCATAGATAAAAAAAAAACCTTTTCTCTAAGCTTAAGCCATGCTCCAGTGCTCCTGAAAATATCCCCTCATTCTTTCTAAAACTAGCAGAAGACGGTATCGCCATCCCCATCGGTATTATCATTAATAGATCCATACAGGAATCATATGTCCTCAAACTGTGGCGTGCAGCCTTCATCCTACCTCTCCACAAAGGAGGCAAGAATAATAACATTTATAACTTCTGACCTATAGCTATACTCTCCACAGTTTCAAAAATCCTTGAGAAATGTATCCACCTCCAGCTCATGCCTTTCCTTACCAAAAACCAACTCCTCACGCCCACACAACATGGTTTCCATCCTGGCCATAGCACAAGAACTGCTCTTTCCTTGACATAGTAAACCATGCCCATGACTCAGGAGAACTTGTATCCACTGTCCGTCTTGATCTCTCCAAGGCTTTTGACACAGTCTCCCATGCCCACCTTCTAATCTACCCCTCTCACCTTAATCTCTCTCAAAATACCCTTACCTGGTTCAACAGCTACCTCTCTGACAGATCTCAGGCCATGAAATGGAAAACTGGCACCTCATCCTTCCTTCCTATGCCAACCGGGGTACCCCAAGGATCCATACTCGGCCCAATGCTCTTTAATATATTTATTAATGATTTCCATGCAGCCATTCTTAATACTAAGATTGTACAGTACACAGACGACTCAACCCTAGCCTGCTCTGCTTCCAACCTTCCCGACCTCCAAACAAAAACTCAAACTGCCTTCTCAACTACTGAGAACTGGATGCTTCAAAATCACCTCTCTCTGAATGCCAAGAAATCTAAAATTCTACTATTCTCTCCCCCAAAATCCCTCCATCTTGACAAAACCTCTTTCAATATTATCAGCCATGCCAACTCCACTATAGAAGTTGTTTCTTTTGCTAAACTCCTTGGGGTTACTATTGATGAACATCTAAAATTCGACCCTCGCATTCAGCTAAAATATTAAGAAAACACATCAGAAACTTGGCATGCTGTACAGAAACTCCCACTTTCTATCCCCTTCAACAAGACAGACACTCGCCACTACCTACTTACTACCATCACTATTGTACAGCGCTCCCGTACTAACCAACCTATCTTCCTCTATTTCCTCCAAACTGGAAATCTGTTACAATAAAATCTCAAAATTTACCACTAAATCCAAATACTCCACCCACCACTGCATGTCTCTCCACCTGCTGAATTGCCTAGAGCTTCCCAACTACCTTGACTACCTCCAACTCACTACAGCCCACAAGCTAATCTTTAAACCTACTAAATGTCCAGCTCTAACAAACATCCTACCATCATACATCACACGCAGATCTGCCCACCATAGGTTCATAGGTTGGTACTAGGCTATCAGCCCTAGGGGCCTATACAAGCCTAGCCATAACAATTCCCTGGCGATTTCTTCCCACACTATTTACTTCCCTGGACCGCTGTCTAACAGGACGACTGACGTGATCCCCGGGGTGAATTTCCTTTCTCCCATCCAAATGTCAAGGTTCCTTTTGAAGAGGGCCAAAGAGGCATTCTGCTTGACATGTATGGGCAATCTATTCCAGAGTCTGGGGAGTCTCTGGGTCAGGAACCTATCCCTCCAGCATGTTTTGTTTATTGTGATGACAAGGTTTAGATCCCTGGAGCATGTGGCTCTGAGGGATTGGGATTTCTTTAAGTGTAGCATGTCCAACAGCTCTGGGTTTGACATGGCCTTGTATGTTAAGCAGAGATCGCCTCTGAGTAGATGATATGCGACAGAGTATAGCTGGAGTTTTTTAAGGCAGTCAGCATAGGGCATCTGCTTTAGGCCTGTGATTCTTTTAGTGAGGTATTTCTGCGGCCTTTCCAGTTGTTGCAGATGTCTTGAGAGGTACATACCAAATGGGGCATTGTATTCTACAATGGGTCTAATGAGCGATGAGTACAGTGGGACAATGACCTTCTTTTTTCTGGATGAAAAGCCCTTAGTGATGAGGTGTGCCACACAGAAGGATTTCCTGACTGCTGTGGCGATGTGGTTATCGAAGGTGAGACCACTGTCCACCTGTGTTCCTAAGTCTCTTATCACACTTTCGGTGTTTAGCGTACTGCCACCTATATGGTAATTCATGGGTACATGTTTTTTTCCAAAGGGGATAACTATACATTTCTTGGCACTGAGCTTGAGCCCATGGCTCTGGCACCAAGCATCTGTTTCTGTAAGGCCCTTTTGTAGAGTATCTACATCATTTGGGGATTCAGTAATGGCTCCCAGTTTGCAGTCATCTGCGAACTTTGTTAGCCAGAGCCCCTTAGTGTTGGCCTGTACTTCAGAGAAGTAGATGCCAAACAAGAGCGGTCCCAGGACTGAACCCTGAGTTACTCCACTTGTCACTTGTCTGGAGCTGGATTTGGAGTCGGCTACTTTTACAGTGTGGGTTCTATCAGTAAGCCAGTTAGCAACCCATTGGGTGACGTAGGGATTAATGCCGAGCTTAGTAAGTTTATCTATGATTCCAGAGTAGGGATGGTGTCAAAGGCCTTGGCAAGGTCTAAATAGGCTGTGTGAACCACCTTACCCTTGTCCATGGCTCTGGAGACTGATTCAAAGAAGTCAATCAGGTTCAGGAGACAAGATTGGCCCTTCACAAACCCAAACTGGGTGAGGTCCAGTGTTTCGAGGTTGCCAATGTCTTTGTATATAAGTTCCATGATAATACGCTCCAAGGCCTTGCAGATAAGGCTCGTCAGATTGATGGGATGGTAGTTTCTGGGATCCAAGGTGGATCTCCCTTGTGGAGTGGGATAACTGCAGCTCTGCGCCACTTAGTGGGCACGAATCCTGAGGTAAGGCTATGATTAAACATGACACTTAGGTGAGGTGCCAGTTCATATTGTTGTTCATGTAGAACACAGCCCGGGATGTCATCTGGTCCCATGGATGCTGTATTCTTAGCTTTGGAGAGTGCATTTTTTACCTGTGTGGCCGTTATTACCAGAATTTGGCAATCTTCCCGTACTGAGATGGACCATTTAGGGGGTGAGAGGGGGTGAAGTTGGCACTGAATTGATCTGCCATGATACTGGCAATATCCTTGGGATCAGTATATTTAATGCCATTCTGTTTTAGCTCAGAGCAGATCTGAGCATTGCCATTTAGATTCTTGACATAGTTATAGAATGCCTTGAGGTTGTCTTTGGAATCTTTGGCAATTTTATTTTCGTAACTAGCTTTGGAGGATTTTATGAAGAATCTCAGTTTCTTACTGAGGCTGGTAAGGGAGTTTTTTACATCCTGGGATTTTCCTCTTTTATGCAACAGTTTCTTCCTTTTGTTGTAAAGTTTGTTTATGGCAGGGGACCACCAGATTGGCTTCATTTTTTTGGATGAGAGCATCTTGGTTCTATTTGGGATGGCACGATTCATGCATTAGTGGATGTGCTCGTACAGTGCCTTAGTGCAGGATTCAGCAGTCGAACTTTCAGTTCCCGTCTGCATGGGTGTCATGAAGTTTGTCACTTCTGACTTGAGTAGCATGAAGTTGGCTTTGGAGAAGTTTTTTATGGAGGTTTCCTTACCGGGGGCTGGGGGTGGGATGTGGATGTTAAGGGTGATTAGCTTATGGTCAGACCTGACTAATGAGGGAGTGATCATAGGTGTGGAGCATCGATTTCCCATGTTGGTAATGACCAGGTCTAGGATATTGGAGCCCTAATTCTAATTTCTGTATACAAACCAAATCGCCCCCCAGGTCAGCTTCTTCTATCCTTTTCCTTAGCCAAAACATGGAACTCTATCCCTCCCTGTCTAAGAATTTCTGAAAACTTTGAACATTTTAAAACCCAGCTCCATTCCTACCTCTCCCATAATTGGAAATGCAATTGTACTGTACCTACCTAACCTGCTTCTTACATTAATGGACTCATTGTACTTAATGTACATCCCACCTTATTCTCCCCTTTCCTGGGATTAATCTTATTTACTGCCATCTTACAAATGTTAGTTTGTATAGGTTTATAGGTTCATAGGTTTATACTAGGCTATCTGCCCTAAGGCATTTATAAGCCTAGCCCAAATTTTTGTGGCTTACGCCATCCCTTATATGAAAAAATACTGTGCCCATTAGTTTGTTGTGCCTCTGTCCAGCAGTGACACAGAGATGATTCCTGGGATAAACCTACGATCTCCCATCCACAGGTCAAGATTTCTCTTGAACAGAGCCAGCGAGGTGCTCTGCCTCACATGGATCGGGATTTTATTCCATAGCATAGGGAGTCTCTGAGTGATAAATCTATCCCTCCAGCACGTCCTATTTATATCAGTGCTAAGGTTTAAGTCGCTTGCTCTAGTGGTTTTGGTGGATTTGGATTTTTTGAGGTGGAGCATGTCTATTAATTCTGGGTTGGACATGGCCTTGTATGTCAGGCACATGTCACCTCTGAGCAGATGGTATGCAACTGAATAGAGCTGGAGTTTCTTCAATCTGGCAGCATATGACAGATTGTGGAGTCCCTTTATCCTTTTGGTGAGGAACTTTTGGGGTCTCTCCAATTGCTGCAGATGTCGGGGGAGATACATCCCGAATGGGGCATTGTACTCGATCATTGGTCTGATAAGTGAAGAGTACAGGAGAACAATGACCTCACTAGATCTGGATGTGAATCCCTTCATGATCAGGTAGGCAATGTAGAAGGTCTTTCTAACCACTTTAGCAACGTGAGTGTCAAAAGAAAGGCCACTGTCAACCTGGGTCCCCAGGTCCCTGATAACCTCTTCTGCGCTTAGTGGATTGCCACCTATATGGTAGCTTGGGGTTACCTTGTTTTTCCCAAAGGGTATGACTATACATTTTTTGGCGTTTAACTTCAGGCCATGGCTCTGGCACCAGCTATCTGTTTCCGTGAGTCCCTTCTGAAGGATATCCGTGTCCAATGCACTTTCCACAATGCCGTCCAGTTTGCAGTCGTCTGCAAACTTTGTCAGCCAAAGTCCTCCCATGTTGGCCTGTACTTCTGAGAAGTAGATGCCGAACAATAGGGGGCCAAGGACCGAGCCCTGTGGGACACCACTTGTGACCGGCTTGGAGTCTGACATAGCGCCAGCAACTCTAACCCTGTGGGTTCTGTCCTTAAGCCAGTTTGCAACCCATCTTGTGACATATGGGTTTACATTTAAGCTGGTAAGTTTTTCTACAATACCCAAGTGGGGTATTGTGTCGAAGGCCTTTGCAAGGTCAAGGTAGGCTGTATGGACTGCCTTTCCCTCATCAATGGCCTTGGTGACTTTTCGAAGTCGACCAAGTTCAAAAGGCATGATCTGCCCTTGACGAAGCCAAACTGGGTCGGGTCCAATGTCTGCAAGTCCCCTATATCTTTGTTTATGAGCTCCATTATGATCCTCTCCATAGCTTTGCAGACTAGACTTGTTAAGCTTATGGGGCGGTAATTACCAGGGTCGGTAGAGGCACCGCCTTTGTGGAGTGGGACCACAGTTGCCGTACGCCACTCCTTGGGCACGTATCCTGTGGTAAGGCTGAGATTAAACAGCTGCCTTATGTGCGGGTTTAATTCCTCATTTAGCTCGTGTAGCACACAGCCGGGGACACCATCCAGTCCCATTGATGGTGTGTTTTTAGCTTTAGAGAGAGCAGCTTTCACCTGCACATTTGAGATGTCTGGGAGGCTACACTCTGCTGGGATAGTTATCTCTCCTTTAGGGGGGGAGAGGGAGGTGAAGTTTGCACTGAACCTGTCTGCCAGTATGTTGGCAATGTCTGTGGGTTCAGTGATTTTTGTATCATTTTGGACTAATTCTGAGCATATCTGGGAGTTTCCACCCAGGTTCCTAACATAGCTGAAAAAGGCCTTATGATTGTCCTTTGAATCCATGGCAATTTTTCTCTCAAAATTGGCCTTAATTGATTTTATGAGTGCTCGTATTTTTACTAATAATGATCAGGGGTGACTTCCCTTTTATGGATTTTGTTCTATCATGTAATAGCTTTCTCCTCTTATTGTAAAGTTTGTTAATGGCTGGGGTCCACCAGACTGGACGCTTGCCCTTTGTGGAAAGAGTCTTGGTTTTATTTGGGATTGCCTGATCCATGCAGTCCTGGAGGTGTTCATAGAAGGCATTTGTAAGGGCTTCCGCAGCTTGGGTTGTGGTTTCCACTGGCTCAGGGGCCTTGAAGGATACCACACCAGTCTTGAGTAGTGTGAAGTTTGCTTTAGAGAAGTTCTTCACTGTGGTCTTTTTGTTTGGGGTGGGGGCGGGATGTGGATTTCCAGTGAGATTAGTTTATGATCAGATCTCACCAATGAGGGATATACTTCCGTGTGGAGCATTTTGTCCCCATGTTTGTGATAATGAGATCTAGTATATTTTCTCCTCTCGTGGGAACAGTGACTAGCTGTTCCATGGCATTTGAATTTATGAACTCCAGGAACCGTTGGGCTAGAAAGTTAGGGCTTGAGTAATGTTCCCAGTCTATATTCGGGTAGTTGAAGTCACCCAATATGATGGTGTTTGGAGATACATTTATACCCTCCAGTGTCTTCAGGAAGGCTGTGTGGGGTTCCTGAGTTTGAGAGGGTGGCCTGTAACATGCTACAATTTGTAGAGCAGTTTTGCCTATGGTTAGTTGCACCTGGATGGTTTCAAGCGTGATGCGTTGCCACCAACCTGGAGGTGTGGGTATCCTTTATGAATATGGATACACCCCCTCCTTTTGTGGTGTGGTCCGGGTTTTGGGGCCGGAACGCATGATATGAGGTAAAACCTAATAGTGCCGGGGTGGTCTCAGGAGCCTTGAACCAGGTTTCAGTTACAGCACAGACATCGATGTTCTCCATACTGAGAAGGGCCTCGAGTGCGTGCATTTTGAGATTTAGACTTCTGGCATTGAGCAGCATTACCCTCAGTTTCTTCCCATTTTGGTTTTCTAGGGTGGTAGGTTTAGAATTTGAGCCTTGCCTAAAAAAGGCACATACCATCCACTGATGATTTACAACCTCTGTACAACTTAAACCTTGTACTACCTCTCTAATCTGTCATCATGTAGGTATGTAATGTATATTCATCTATTTTGCTGTTATACTTCTACTATGCAATATTACTATTTGCTTAACTGTACTATTTTTACTATGTAATATGGAGCTTTTCTCCCTGGGCCTCCACTGAAAACTGGCTCCTTGAGCCCAGTGGACCTCCCCGGTCATCAAACTGGAAATAAATAAATAAATAAATACATTTTAATCGGTCCACCTATGACATGTTGGTAATACCCTGTAATTGTTTTGTGAGAAACCTCTGTGGACACTCCAGCTGTTGCAGGTACCTAGTGAAGTACATGCCAAAGGGTGCATTGTACTCTATTAATGGTCTGATGAGGGCTGAGTACAACAGAGCCACACAGAAGGATTTCCTTACCACTGTGGACACATGGTGCTCAAAGTACAGATTACCATCTATCTGCGTACCCAGATCTTTCACCACTGGGTCCACTCTTAGAGGGGGTGCTATCAATGTTGCAGTTTGCAGCGGTATTTTACTACCAAAGGGTATTATTATGCACTTTTTTCAAATTTATTTTGAGACCACAGATCTGACACCAATTATTAGTCGGCATCGATCCTTTCTGTAGGATATCAACATTATTTTGGGAGTCAGTGTTTGTCCCAAACTTACAGCCATTAGCAAACCTGGTCATGCAAAATCCATCTACATTTGCCTTACCATCTAAGAAGTATATCCCAAACAAGAAAGGGGCCATCACTGAGCCCTGTGGTATTCCACTGGTGACTGGTCTCTTGCTGGATGAAGATTTCCCCACTGTAACAACATTGGTCCTATCAGTGAGCCATGTGGATATCCATCTGGTGATGTAAATGTTTATGCCCTATCCATCTGGTGAAACAGAGGTTTATGCCCAATTTTGTGAGTTTATCTATAATACCTAAATGAGGTATTGTGTTGGATGCCTTGGCCAAGTCAAGGTAGCTGATATGCACTGTCTGACCCCCATCCATGGCCTTAGTGAACTTCTCAAAGAAGTCTACCAGATTGTGCAGGCAGGACCTGCTTTGATGAGGCTAAACTGGGTTGGGTCTACAGTCTGGAGATTTCCTATCTTATTGCTTATCAGGTCCATAATTATCCTTTCCATAGCCTTATATATGAGGCTAGTCAGACTTATAGGTTGGTAGTTTCCTGGGTCAGTTGATGGTCCCCCCTTGTGCAGAGGGATGACTGTTGCTGTCAAAGTAAACTTTATTGTCACTTTGATTCACACAAGTGTGAACTGAGCAAAATTATGTTTCTTTGGGCTCAATGTGCATACAATACATACACTCCATTTAACATGACAATACACAAACGACAACACAACTATAATAAATACTCGTATTATTGTACTGATTTAACAACTTGTCACTCATTACTAGGTTATTAGCTTATTTGCACTGAAAAAAATGCACTTAAGTGATTAATTTATGGCCTACATTTATACTGCACAGTAAGACAGTTCAGTTCGATTAATGCTGACTTTGCTGACTGGGTGCAGGTAAGACCTTGTTACATATTGCACTATAGAGACTTTTCAGTATTGTTGGATTACTGCCTTAATGTCCATCATGAAGGGTACTGTTCCTAGAGTTCAGTAACCTGATGGCTAGTGGAAAGAAGCTGTTCCTGAATCTCATGGTTTTGCAGCGTATGCATTGAAAGCAGCTTCCTGATATTAAATGTGAGAACAGCTTGTAAGCAGGATGAGTGCTACCTCCTTGCCCTACTGAGACATCTGGACATGTGCAGGTCTCAGGATGGGAGGGAGCTCCTGGTAATCCTCTCAGCTGCTTTCACTACCCTCTGGTGAGGCTGGTGCTCAGAAGCAGAGCAGCTTCCAAACCATACTATAAAGCTGTTTGTCAGTATACCTTCGATGGTGCCTCTGTAGAAGGTTGTGAGATCCATTGATGGTACATTTGCTTTCCTCAACCTTTGCAAGAAGTGAAGCCATTGGTAAGTCTTCTTAATGATGGCATTTGTGTTGGCTGACCACGTCAAGTCTTCTGCAATGTGTACTCTCAGAAATTTTGTGCTTTTTACTCTCTCAACTGTTTCTTCATTGATTACGAGTGACGAGTGGTCTCTGTTGTTCTTCCAGTAGTCCACAATTACTTCTTTGGTCTTGTTGACACTTAGTGCAAGATTATTGCTGTAACACCAACTTATGAACTGATTCACCTCCTCTCTGTAGGCTGTCTCGTTGTCTTTCCTGATGAGGCCCACAACTGTCGTATCATCTGCAAATTTGGATGATATGGCTTGAGCTGTGCTTGGCAGTACAGTCATGGATTAGTATGGTGAAAAGCAGGGGGCTTAGAACACATCCCTGTAGTACTCCAGTGTTCAGGGTGATGCCCTCTGATGTATTCTTGCCTATGCACACTTTCTGGGGTCTATCTATAAGAAAGTCCAGAATCCAGTTGCATAGTGGAGTGCTGATGCCCAGTTGAACCAGCTTTCTGATCAGATTTTGCGGGATGACTGTATTGAAAGCTGAATTGAAGTCAATGAAAAGTAGTCTCACATAGCTATTCTTGTTCTCCAGGTGATCCAGTGATAAGTGAAGTGCCAAAGAAATATCATCTCCTGTGGATCGATTGGGTCTGTATGCAGACTGGAGTGGATCGACGTCTGCAGGTAGTTTGGACATTATTACATCTTTGACCAGTCTCTCAAAGCATTTTATCACAGTGGAGGTGAGAGCTACTGGATGACAGTCATTTAGGCTAGCAGTTGGTGACTTCTTTGGCAGTGGTAGAATGTTTGTGTACTTGAAACATTTGTCCTCCCCCCTACTGACACAAAGCCTATCTGGGCACTGTGGTTAAATAGAGATCTGAGTAGGTCTGATAGATCATGTTTCAAGCTATTTAATAGGCACCCTGGAATTCCATCAGGACCCACTAATGCCATGTTTCTAGCTTTGGAGAGTACAGTGATGACCTGTTCTTTTCTGATTACAGGCAAAGGAATGGTTGGGGGTATCTCATGGAGAGTGACTGGAGGTGATAAGGGGTAAAATATGAGCTGAATTTATCAGCCAGCAGGTTTGCTATTTCTTTTGGATGAGTATAGGTAGTGCCATCTACAGCAAGTATATTTCTGCATAAGCCTCCATGTGTTCAGGGTTAAGGGGAGCTTTAACACTACCTCTGCTATTACTTAATAGGAGTTAATTTGCCTTAGAAACATTATTTAGGCTTTTTTAGGTTTGATGGGAGTTACATTTATTTCAAAGGAGACCAATTTATAATCAGATCTTGACAATGGCAGCATTACACTGGGAGGGGGTGCAATGTTCCCCCATGTTTGTGTGTACTATGTCAAGGATATTTCAGCCCATATTGGGAGTGTAGACCAGGTGGTCCAGAGCATCTGAATTGACAAATTCCAGGAATCTCTGAGCCTGCATGTTAGTGGTCATGTATGTTTCCCAGTTTATGGAGGGGTAGTTAAAATCACCCATGATTAGTGTGTTGGGCTGAATGGTAAGTGATTCTAGTAACTTCAGGTATGCAGAGTGGTGTTCATTGTTGGGAATGTGTAGCTAGCGATGATATGGATGGGGATTTTGCCTATGGTTGCTGGACAAGGAGTAGGTCAAGTGAGTCTTCCTGCTTGACCACTCTAGAAGTGTGATTTGTTTTTTAGGTAAATGGAAACATCTCCTCCTTTCATTTGTTCCTTTTCAGAGGGTGGTCTGAATGTGTGATAAGCATTGTAGCCTTGGACTGCTGGGGTGCTTTCCACAGCCTTGAACCACATCTCTGTAACTGCACAGACGTCAGCATTCTCCAGGCTGAGGTGAGTTTCCTGGGAGTGCAGCTTCTTGTTAAGACTTCTAGCAGTGAGGAGTAAAACCTTCAGCTTGGCATTAGAAACATTTGTTACGCTGTTAGGTCTGCTGGTTTGGCACGGTCTAAAAAGGGCACTATGGGGCTGGCTAATCCCTTGACCAGTATTTGAATGCCTAGTGGCAACATGTGAAGGTCATCTATGGCAAAAGCAGCATGGCCTGTTAATCCCATTATTCCAGACTAACAAATATTGGATCACCTTGGAATGACACCAGTAGCTAAGGCAGTTATTGAAGTCCATCATTTTCTGTTTGCATTATGGTATCATTTCTGGTGAGGGTAGAATGCTGCTCAATGCAAGGCTCATATCAGCCTGTGATACGTATTCAGAGAGGTCCAGTATCTCTCTTCATATAGTCTAGTGAAGTACATCTCAGGTCCTTCACATTCACATGGACTATGACTGAGTTACACTGGCACTTGGGGTTGACTGAATTGAGTGATTTCATGATCTAGCAAATTTTGGCTACTGACAGGCAGTTGACTGTAACCCGCTCTTTATCCAACTTGGTGAGGTGGGCATTTGTGTGTCTCATAATGGAGTTTGCTATGACCAACATATTTCAATTTGTGGTGTTTTGCCTTGGGGGCTTGCCTCTGGAGACACTGTGATGTGTACTTTTATTTGTAGTGGTTGGTGTTGACTTGGTTTTGTTTGCATGTGGTTTCTGGGGGTAGCATTTGGGATGCCTCTGAGATTTTGGGAAGTTACTTGTGGGTATCTCTGCATATGCGGGTTTATGGGTCAAGACCTTATTTAGTGAGGGAAATGTTGTTTGTGTGCTGACAAAGTGTTTGTCATTTTATCTGTCAGTAATTGAGAGTCATGTCTCAATTTCCATAATGTAACTACACCTCTCACATACTGTTTGTTTCAGGGTTAAGTGTTTGTCAGTACACATGAAAAAATTGTTACATTGCCTCAGGATGCCCATGTCCACCAGGCTGGTCAGAGAGATAGTAATAAAGTGCCTAGCTATAGTTTCAGGTTTTTTACTATAGGTTTAACCAGAGTGAAGTGTGGGGAGATTTAACTGGACTGGGATGACAGCACATGGACGAAGAATGGGTGCTATACTCAGTGTGAACTGCAGCTATCCAACAAGGTAATGCTGCTCTGTCTGAACTCAGATGCTCCTAGAGCAGCAAGGGTCTAATGAAAGTTGCAGAGTTAGTTATTCTAATGGAAATTTTACCTTGATAATGTTAGCATCTATACAGGGCACTGCCAGCCACAGCTGCATGGATGGCAGCCTAGCACAAACACTTATCTTATATAGAATCAGAAAAACAAGTGTTACAACAGCAAGGCCTTCAGACCAATCTGGACAACACACAATAAGCTTTCAGCCTGAAGTCCCCAACTCAGATAGGTTTGCAACAGCACACTTCTGCCACAAGAGTGCAGCCAGAAAACTCTCTTAATATAAAAATGCTGGTTTTGGAGCTCAGCTGCAGGAAAACCACACAATCTAGACACTACAGTCCTGTAAAACTTGCAGACACAATGTAATTAAGTACTACAGCAGCAGTGGAAACATTTCAGCTTTGAAACTCTAGTAAAGTGCAAGAAATGTTACAAACAATATATGATTCTTATGAAAACACACTAAAAATAATCAGCAGAAATGCAGAATTATACTAGTTGTTTTAGCAGCAGATGGATTTACATGCGGCAGATTATCTGTAACTCTAAGGAGAAGTAACCAAACCAAAAGAAGCTCTGCAAAATTTAACTGTTATTCAAATAAGCTCTGAAAAATAATTTGAATATTTCACAAAATTTATTATTCTGTTTATACACATCTAATGCTGCTAGGAAATGTGATTTTTTTTCATAAATACTTGCAGTAAAATTCAGCATAATTGGCTATCTGGCTGGCTACCTGGCTTAAGGGAGAACATTTAAGATAAAACTGTACAAACAACTCCCACCTCTTACGTTTCAAAGTGAGTTGTGATATCCCCCTTGAGATAAAAATTCAGACATCTCTGTTTACCTTGCTTGTGCAATTCAGCAAACTAGGACGTTAAAAAGATTGCGTGGGTCTTTTCACTTCTTCACAACTATTGTTCTAATATACTAGTTTTCAAGTGCATGTACTGCCTTATGGGTGACAAGGTAATGCAGCAATTGGTAAAGTTCTGTCAAAGCACTTAGTTGTTTCCTGGCTGGGATGCCTTCAGTGTGAATTCAGTCATTAAGTCATCCATGTGTCCATGTCGTTTGTAGATGTGATTCCATTTCTTTTGATACTTTTGAAAGAAATGCAGTGAGTCAGACGGCTATCCACCAAATTATCCACAGATACACATGAGATGAATATGTGTGTGCATGTGAGTGTTTGCATCTTATCCAGGATTACTTATTTGTTTCTCTTCCATGCCAGGATAGGCTCTGGATAAAGCAGTTATTGGAATACAAATGTATGACAATGTACTGCATTACCATAATCTGTGCAAACTCAATATTGGACTAACATGTCTGCATCTGTTTTAAACTAAACCACTGCCAAATATCCATGCCTGGAACTTCTAGATTAAGCTCTGCAAATATACAATTAAAGTTGTCCCATACCGAGATGACAAAATAATGTGCACATCTGCAGTATATTAGAAGTCATACTGCAATGCACTAACCAAATGATCAGTAGTTATTACTAATTTAAAATACAATGGAAAATCTAAAAAAGCTACTACTGCATACATGTGTGGGTTTGTCTATAGCTGGGAAAATACATATATTCACCTAATGTCTTAACCATATGGATTACAGGAAGAAAAAGGGGGCTACTATTGTTTTTTTTTTCTTTGTGATACATACTTTGTTTTTTTCCATTATTTAGATTTTGAATCTGAGTATTTGCTCGATTACCAAACAGAATGATGATAATGTAAATTTAAAGGGTGAGGTAAGAATAAACTAATGTAGCTTAGTCCTGTAAGGTAATCATATCAAAATATTTCTGCTAAATATGCATCAGTCTACAAACTCAATGCAGGGAATAACATTACTTGGAGGATGATTTGCTATTCGTCTATCTGGATATAATCATTAAAATAAACTAAATTATATTCACTGTTTGCAATCTGTTTATGTAAGCATTAAGTTTTAATGTGAAACTCTTAATGAGGCAATGAATTAACATATGTCATATTATCAGTCATGTCATAATGTACACAAACAGGTGTCCCACATACCAAGTCATTTGGAAAGTGTACCCAGATGTGCAGAGTAGCCACTACCTATTTTTTATTAACCAAGTCTCTACTTCATTTTGAAATATTTTATGTGTATAAAGGAAGCATTCTGCAGCTGGCCACGTTATACTTTAATTTAGAGTTAGACTGTTCTTAATGCATGAACTCTCAAAACAAAAATGAAGCAGATTTTCTGAATGCTCTTTCTCTTTGTTTTTATCTTCAAGAATGCATGTTTATTTAGTGAAACAGCTTTGGTAAGGCAGAAGACCTGTCAGTAAATAAATAAGCAACAAATGCTAGATGTAATTCTGTTTAAATTTCTTCTACAAATGATTACAAAAGCACACCTTGGCTCTATAGTTCAAGCCTCCCTGTTGCAGCTCTCTGCTATTAAATGCTTAACTTGGATATGCACAGTTAGCGCTTCCTTTGCTTTGTATGCTTTGCTTGGTAGAATCTTTACTTTTTTAACATCTTAAGTGATTTCTCAGAGAATAACCAAACCAACTACTTATGCTATGTGACACCCCTGCACTAGCCTCAATCCTCACCACTAGCACCAGTGAGGGACGTGCAAATTGGGAGGATAACAAGTACACAGACAGTAAAGTACAATTTCCCTTAAGAGCACACAGAGAACACAGTCAGTCTGGGATGGTTTCTCTCTCTCTCTCTCCAGAACCACAATAAGACTCCCCACTGGCACAACTATAGGGTTAAGATCTCAGCCAAGTGGTCAAGCCAAAATCTCGAGCACCCTCTCTATCCAATCAGTGCTTCATGCCCCTGCCCAAGTAGCTGACACACACACACACACACACACACACACACACACACACACACACACACACACACACACACACACACACACACACACACACACACACACACACACACACACACACACACACACACACACACACACACACACACACACACACTTTGCAATTTGATTTATATACAAAAACACAGACACTCCTGGGGAAGGCTGGCACACGTTCACTAGCTATGCCCCCTTCTGTCCAGACTATAAGGTAGTACCAGCTGCCATTACCCACTCTTATCAACTACTATAAGACCCTTCCCAAAGGGTGACCAATTCTACTGTGTAATGTTACTATTATCCAAATGGTAAGTGTGTCCAAGACTTTTAAGGCTATTTAAGAGTGGTTTAATAATGGCCTGTACAGTGTCACCAAATACACGCAAGTACGCTAATATCCCTAAACAAACCAACCACAATTAAACAGTTTAAATATATGTAATAATAAATAATAAAAGAACAAGACAATACTCAGTAACTCAACACAGTGACAGAGTTCCAAATCACTGGAAATATTTTAAAACAACATTGCAGGACAGTCTCACATAAATACAGAAAACATCTAAACTAATCTTACTAAGTTCTTATATATTTCCAAGAGAAACTATGTTCTAAATAACCTACTTACAGAGCAAGACAAAAAGTGCTGACGAGAGAATGTTGTCAGATCCAAAGACAAATGCACTGAGTCACTCCCTGAGATAGTTCTTAAATTACTATCAGACATTTCTGCTGGGCTATCTCAGATTACATCATTCTTGTCACCTCTGCCTTTAGTTCCCAGAATAACAGGAACTTAATATATAACACCTCTGTGTAAAAATACTTGTCTCTCAGAAGTTTTGCCTAGAACTGGAAGTCATAAACCTGTTAAACACTTTTACCTTGAAAACCTGTAATTATTTCTGTTTCCAGAATTTCTAGCTGCAGACATTCTGTCTCCAAGCTGAGATAAACACCACTGTAAACAATTCAACTTATTTTGTTCTTTTCCAGTAGGGTGCACTGTGGTTAAATTTTTGAAGCTCAGCACATAACATATACTTTTCTTACATTTGTAAGACAAGCCTATGGATCATATTAATATTTACAAATGGCATAGGATTATTTATATAATTCTAGCTAGCTGGGCTGGCAGCCATACACAGTGTATGTTTATCTTCCTGTAAGGTATCATGGCTGTAATGTATGTGTACTGGTATGGTGCATGTTTACCTTCCCGTAAGTATCACCGCTGTAATGTAGGTGTACTGGTACAGTGTATGTTTACCTTCCTGTAAGGTATCATTGTTGCAATGTAGGTGTACTGGTACAGTGTATGTTTACCTTCCTGTAAGGTAACATCGCTGTAATGTAGGTATACTGGTACAGTGTATGTTTACCTTCCTGTAAGGTACCATTGCTGCAGTGTAAGTGTGCTGGTACAGTGTATGTTTCCCTTCATGTAAGGTATCATCATTATAATGTTGTTATATAGGTACAATGTATATTTACCTTCCCGTAAGGTAACACCATTGTAATGCAGGTGTACTGGTAGAGTGTAAGTTTATCTTTCTGTAAGGTATCATTGTTGTAATGTAGGTGTTCTGGTACAGTGTATATATACCTTTCTGCAAGGTATCATTGTTGTAATGTAGGTGTACTGGTACAGTGTATGTTTACCTTCCTGTAGGTATCGTTGCACTCTAGGTGTTCTTGTACAGTGTATGTTTATGTTCCCATAAGGTATCATTGTTGTAATATAGGTGTACTGCTACAGTTTATGTTTATCTTCCTGTAAGGTATCATCTTTGTAATGTAGGTGTGCTGGTACAGTGTATGTTTACCTTATCATCACTGCAATGTAGAGGTGCTGGCCCAGTGTATGTTTACCTGCATGTAAGGTATTATTGTTGTAATGTAGGTGTACTGGTACAGTTTATGTTTATCTTCCTGTAAGGTATCATCTTTGTAATGTAGGTGTTCTGGTACAGTGTATGTTTACTTTCCTGTAGGTATTACCATTGTAATGTGTGTGTACTGGTACAGTATATGTTTACCTTATAGTTGTATTGGTACAATACTGCCTTGTGCTGCCATGTTATGTATCATCCACTCGCAAGATATATGCACAAAAGGTGGAGGCAATTGAGTTGATTCCATCATTGTTCATGTTCTACTTGTGAGTTGTGCATTATGCAGGGATTTATATGCTCTCTGCCTTTGCACATGCTGGCATTCATTAATTTTTATTACTCATATATGTATCACTTTTTACTTTCTATTCCATGTCATTAGTGTAGGTATGTTTGATGAGCCTTGTTTCTGTCTTTTTAATTTCTTCAAGTCTTTTGGATTTCTCATGCTATGACGGGAATGGACCCCATTCCTAAGTCAAAGTACAATTAAAGTTCGTGAAATTATTATTGTTTCAATCTCTGATGTCAGCCAGAAGTGCTCTTCACAGTACCTCCAATGTGCCCACCAATGAATCCTCCTACAATTTCTATGGGGTTACATGTACTGGTAATATATCTAAATATGACTGTAGATTCTTTTTTATAGGACCCATTGTTCCTACTACTATTGGATCTGTCTGGGTATCTTTCTTCCACAATGCTCTCATTTCTGCCTACAAATCCTGATATTTTATGACTGTGTCTCTCTGTTTGCAAGACACTGTAGCTACTGGGTGTGGCAATTTCAATGATCAGTGCTACTTTTGTCTTCTTTTCATAAACCACTATGTCTGGTATTCTAGCATCTATCTTTTGAACTGTTGGTAATGGGCGATTCCATGTGATGTAAACTTAATCATTTTCTATGATGTTTTGTGGCTCATGTTTCCAGTGTTTCTCAGCCACTTCAGTGTCATAATATTTGCACAATCCCCAGTGCAACAGTCTTGCCACATTATTTTGCCTTTCAGTGTACAGTCCTTCTGCCATTAGTATGTGACAACCAGCAATGAGATGTGCAATTGTTTCCAGTTCTGTTTTACAAAACCTTCATTTGTCTGTTTCTCTTACACGTTCAATGGACTTTGTAAACCAAAGTGTACATAGCTCACTATACTGGGCCATCAATATTAACCTTTCATCTCTTGGTTTGAATTCGACTCTCCTTAACCATGCCTGCATTCATTCCTGATCAGTATGAGGTTCTTCCAGAAGTTTTCTATACTTGCAACTATACTTATGCTTTCCCCACATTTCTTGCCTTCTCATCTGATCCTTCACCTTATATTCTCTCTCTTGTTTTTTGGCACATTCAGTTGATTCTTATCTGTTTCTGGTTTGATTTCCATTCCTGCTTGATGCTGATAAGCTTCTGCAAGATTAAACAGAAAAGTCATCTTAGATCTCTTCTCATATTTCAAAGCTTTCACTATGTTTGGGTCTTGTGAGGTCAGCAGATGAGTGTGGAGTCCCGCAACTGCAGATCTATACATAAAATCAATTCCAAGGAGGACCATCCCACCTTCAGAATGGGGAATATATAATCTTGGTATACACTGATTTTTATAAATCATTTGATAAGTGTGAAGCATCCTTCTTGTTTTCCTATCTAATCTATCCAATACATTTTAGGGCCAGTCAGTCACTCCCAAACTGCAAGTTAGGACAGGAAGAGGAAATTGGTTTATAGCTTGGATTTTGTTCCTAGATGTCATTGCAGTTTTCAGGATTAATTTAAGTCTTCTGAAGTATTCCTTACTAAGTTTTATTCGCATTTGTTCGTGTTTTATTGTTGATTCTTCATCAGTTCCCAAATATTTATACACTCCTTACTCAAGTTCTTTTATATCACATTCTTGTCCCAAACATATGTATTCCTGGCGTTGCAGTTTTCCTGCTTTAAAGGTTGCTTTTGCACATTTATCAAGACCAAATGACATTAGATCATCTGAAGAAGTTTTGACAACTTGCAGTTGTGCTTTCACTTCCTCATCTCATGAGCTATACAGTTTTAAATCATCAACAGATAGAAGGTGAGAAGTAATTAGACTTTGTTGTTTTCTAGGAGCCAAATGACCTAAGCTGTTAAGTAGACAGCTTAATGGGTTAAGGGCAAGGCAGAAAAGCAGCGGTGACAGAGAGTCACCCTGGAATATCCCCATTTGAATGTTTATCTCTAGGATAACAATTTGTCCTTTATAATGGCTTAATTGCAAATTGGTCTGCCACTGTTTCATGGTCACTGTAATATAGTTGATCAGTGTGGGGTGTATCTTATACATTATTAAGCACTTTTTTAACCATGAATGACGGATACTATCAAATTCTTTTTTGTAGTCAGTCCATGCCATACTTAGATTCTTCCCCTTTCTACAGTTCTCCACTATGACTTTATTTAACAAATGATCCTTTGTTCAATATGAGATATGGTATGAGACCAGAAGGTTTAGTGGTTAAGGTCTTCGCCTCCAATGCACAAGGTTCGATCCTGACCTCCGACTAATGCCTGTTTGGAGTTTGCATGTTCTCTCTGTGTCTCCGTGGGGTTTCTCCCATGTTCGAAAAACATGCTGAGTGTTTCCATCTCAAACTCACCAATGAATGGAGCTGTGGGCAGCAGCACAGACTCTACATGGTGCCCAATGGGGGAAGAGTTGTAAAAAGACCAACCGCTTTGGGCATCTATTGTGGTGCGCAGTATCCTCA
This sequence comes from Protopterus annectens, assembly GCF_019279795.1. NCBI lineage: Eukaryota > Metazoa > Chordata > Ceratodontiformes > Protopteridae > Protopterus > Protopterus annectens. Next base: position 90,261,244 of record NC_056746.1, on the reverse strand, counting down.
AGACAGGAGAACACGGATCACAAACTGTGCACCGTGGCAGGGCTAGACACTTGATGGTGTAAAATATGGCTCTAGGTGATTCGGTCATGTTGACTGTCGCCAAAAAATGGGCATGGGTAATTACCAGTGATAAGTGGGTTGAGGACCCGGCCTACTCTCTGACCCACGCCAGGGACCCATGCTAACGGTGGGAGGGGTATATGTGCCCCTATTGGCCAGTGTGTGCCCGCCATAAAAGCCCAGCAGCCCTGGGTCAATAGGCTACTGGCTGGCCGGTGTCTAGTTGCCCAGCCTGGGTTACCTGGGATAGCTCTGTTGAGTGAAAGCTGGACATAAAACCAACCAACCTGCCAAACACGAACTAAGAATTGCTACCCTTAATGTAGGTTCACTGACAGGACGCAACTTAGAAGTGGATGACATGATGATACGGAGGAGGTTGGACATCCTATGTATCCAAGAGACGAGATGGAAGGGCAGTGCAACAAAGCCACTTGGCTTGGGATCCAGACTCTACTACTCAGGTGGTGGACAGGCTAGAAATGGTGTAGGAATTGTTGTGAGACAGAGGCTTCAGAAGTCAGTGAGGGATATCACCAGAATTAATGACAGACTCATGGCAATCAGACTCCAGTGTAATGATAGGACAGTATTCGTAATCTCTGCCTATGCCCCACAGCAGGGTTGTGATAGTGAGGAAAAGAGTGCATTCAGGCAGCAGTTGCAGGACCTACTAGATAAAGCAGGACAGCATGAATTGGTGTTGATAATGGGTGACTTAAATGCACATATCGGGACAGACAGAACAGGATATGAGGACTGCCTGGGTCCACATGGGTGGAGCAACAGGAATAAAGAAGGAGAAGCCATTCTAGACTTCTGTCTGGCAAATGGCTTGATAGTAGCCAACACATGGTTCAGAAAGAGAGACAGTCACACGATCACATACAACAGCAGTCAACATGCAACTCAAGTAGACTTCCTCCTAGTAAGGAAAAGGCAGTGGGGTAGAATCCATGATTGCAAAGTCATCCCCAGTGAACAGTCGGTTCACAGCATAAACCAGTAGTTGCCACAATCAGCTGCAAGCAGTGGTCAGAGAAGGCTCTAAGGTCAACAGAGGCCATGCTGAAGACCTAGAAGTTGACTGGAGAGAAAGTACAGCAGTTCAAGGAATTACTCAGGGCTCTCGCACCTCAAGAAGAGGAGGAAATAGGTGGAGTTGAAGAAGAGTGGCAGCGCCTAAAAGCATCATGTGTTAGGACTACAGAAAAGATATGTGGCCGAGCCAGGTATGGAAATAAGGTACATAAGGAAAGCTGCTGGTGGAATGCAGAAGTGCAGGAAGTAATCAAAAAAAAGAAGGAGTGCAGGAAGAAGTGGGAGATTGAAAAGACTGACCAAGCTAGGAAGGACTACTGGTTGGCTAACAAAGAAACTAAGAACTAAGAAATAAGTTGCAATAGCAAAGAATAGGGCATCAGAGGCACTCTATAAGCTTCTGGAAAGTGACTCAGTAAGGGGCACAAAGAAACTATACCAGGTTGCAAGGCAAAGACAGAAAGATAAAGAAGATAGTCATACACCCTTCATAAGGGATTCCAGCAACAACCTGCTTACCAGCCCACAGGACATCAAAGGCAGATGGAAGGAGTATTTCCAGCAGCTTCTGAATGAAGAAAACCCCACAGAAGCGGTACTGCCCCAGAAACAGCCTACAATGAGAGTAGAAGAGGAGCCCAGCTTAGAAGAAGTAAATGCAGCACTAAGGAAAGTGAAGTCAGGGAAAGCAGCAGGCTCAGATGAGGTCACAGCAGATATGATAAAGATGCTGGGTGAGCTAGGGGAGAAATGGCTCCTGTGGGTACTAATTGCAGTGTGGAGAGAAAGGCATATTCCAGATGACTGGAGAATAAGCATACTCGTGCCAGAGTACAAGAACAAAGGGGACATCCACAACTGTAGACAGTACAGAGGCATCAAACTCCTACCACATTGCATGAAAGTTCTGGAGAGGGTGATTGATAAATGGATACTCAGAATAGTAGAATGTAAGATGGGAGATGAAGAGTTCAGATTCAGATCAGGGTGCAGCACAACTGACCTGATGTTTGCATTGAGACAGATACTTGAGAAGAAACTAGAGAAGAGGAGAGAGTCAAACTGGGCTTTCCTAGACTTGGAGGAAGCATATGACAAGGTCCCAAGAAAGCTGATCTGGGCAGTACTGCGGTGGTTTGAAGTCCCAGAAATATTGGTAGAATTAGTACAGGCTATGCACAAGGACCCAGTGACTCAAGTACGAACAGTGTTTGGCCTCACTGAGGGGTTCCCAGTGGGAGTGGGTGTACACCAGGGTTCAGCTCTGAGCCCACTGCTGTTCATACTGGTAATGGACTACATCAGCAAACAGGTTGGAGGGGTCACAGCAACAAAGCTGCTGTATGCAGACGATGTGGCAGTACAGGCAGACTCTGATCTAGAACTTCAGCAAAGGATAGGAGAATGGAATGCAAATCTGAAAGCACATGGGATGAAACTAAGCACAGATAAGATAGTGGTAATGGCAGCAGATTGGGGAAATCAGAAGAAGCTGAGAAAAGAGATAGATGGGAAGATAGTGGAACAGATAAACAGCTTCAAGTATCTGGGAGAGGTGGTTGAGGAGAAGGGTAGACTGAATGAAGAGGTCATAGCTAGAATCAGAGGGGCTGCAGCCAAATGGCATAGAGTATCAGGTGTAGTATATGACAGAAGAATGCCAAATAAGCTGAAAAGTAAGGTGTACAAGACAGTGGTGTGACCAGTACTACTGTATGGTACAGAACCCTGGGCAGTAAAGGCAGAACAGTTGAAGAAGCTAGAGGTGATGGAAATGAAGTGCCTGAGAAAGGTGGTAGGATGCATCCTGTGGGACACGCGAAGAAATGAGGACATAAGAGCAGAAGCCAAAGTAGCTCCAATTGCAGAAAAGATCAAAGAGAACAGATTACGATGGTATGGGCACATGTGTAGAAAAGCAGACGACAATCTGGTGAGGGAGATTTGGGACAGACAGGAAGAAGGTAAGAGGAAGCGAGGGCATCCAGCAAAGAGGTGGATGGATTGTGTGAAAGAAGATCTGCGACAGTCAGGCATGAGTGTTGAAGAAGGCAGGAGAGTGGTACTGAATCGAGAGAGTTGGCGACAGTTAATACGATACCCCGACCCCATGTAAATGGGAAAAAGGGGATGATGATGATGACTTTCTTTTATTGCCCTTTTGTTCTACTGCCATATTTGAGTTTTCTTCTAAATGACTATAAACTCTGTCGGCATCATTCCCGTGCATAGTTTATACGTCATCGGAAGGTGAGTTATTGCAGATTCACTCTTAAGTAGGAGCATTGCTTTTCCTGTTGTTATCCAAATTGGTGTCTGTTCTGGATGTGCATAAAAATAGTTCTTACTCATGGCTAAATCTTCGTGCAAAGATGTTAATACTTTTAACCTAACTGCATCTGGGCCCGGGGTTTTCGAATTAGAACATTTCCTTAACTTTGTTTCAATCTCTCTGGCTGTTACTTCATCCCATTTCATATCCTGTACCTTTAAACTTCTTATTCTTTTTTTTACTTTTTCTGTCCATTTAGCATCTTTACATTCCACAGGATCTTCATAGATATTTCTCCAAAATGTATCTATTTCTTCTTTTTTTGGTGGTCTTTCAACTCCTTTTACCTTATTTCCCAGTTATCTATAAAACCCTTTTGGGTCATCAATAACGTGCTTATTTTGCAATTTGCCTTTATATTTATCTTCGTATCTTCTGCGTTTTTCCACTTGTGCTGAAATTTTTAGTTTATTTGCGATAGTGCATGATAGATCCTAGTCTGTTCTAATATTGTGCATTGCTTTTTATCACATCTATCTTTCTTAGTATTTTTTTTCTCTTGTATAGTCTTACAACAGTGACACTTCTTGTCTTAATTGCTTTATAGTTTTCTCTATTCGATACTTCCATGATGGTATTCAATTTTTCCCCTTCCTTTCCCTCACTACCCTGTGTTTTTGTGGTAGAACTTTATCTGTTATTAATTTAGCTGCACAGTAATATATACCGTGTACTTTGGTTATAGCGCATGGATCTCTATGGACAGTCCTAATTACTATGTTCATTTGTTTTATCAAACTTCTGACTTTTTGGGTTTTATTAACCTTCTGCAGTCTATTTCTTTCATTGATCGTGATATATCTGTTCATGTCTACTAAATCAAGTAATTCTTCTCTTAGCTCATTTTCTTCCACACTGAGGGCACATCCCTTGTTTTCCAAATCCTGTGGGCATTCTCTAGAAGGTTCTATAGCATCTTCCTGCGACCCATTCTCATAAATTTCATTCTGTGCCGTCTGTTGCTCTATCATATGGGAACTCTCTGGCCTATCTCCCCTCAACATTGACTGCATCACAGTTTCCTGTTCCTTCCCTTCCTGTCTAGCTTCAAGTGAATGTTTATACTGGTTTCCTGTGGAAATCTCCAAATGATCTTCATATGGCATCGGACCAATTGTTTCCTGTTCCACTGGTTTTCCCTTAATTTGGATATCCATTGCTCTATCATGTTGTGGTACTTCTGAATTAGATTTTCTACACTGAATCCTTCACTTTGTAGGTACTCCATAACCTCAGTTTCTATTTCTTTAACTTCTCCAATACTGATCTCCTTTTCTACGTTTCTTTTTTGTCTTCCTATTTTTTGTTTTGTAAAGTTTTCCATGTCTGGATTCCATTGTCTGTATTTCTCTTCATATAACTTTGGTACTGTTCTTTTTGTATTCATTAGTTTTGCTTTCTCCTTGGCATAAATATTATATCATATTAAATCTCTTTTTCTTTCTCAATGTCCATATTTCTTCTTCAGATGTTTCCTGATGTTCCTGTTTCTCCCTGCTTTGAAAACTCACTCCATCATGCTGTGATGTAACCTGTGTTAGACCTTCTATATCAAATCCTTCACTTTGCAGGCACTCCATAACTTCAACTTCTATTTTTTTTAATGTCTACTTTACTCAGTGATATTTTTTTTTATTGCGAAATTTTCCATATCCAGATGCCTTCGCCTGTATTTCTCTTCAAATATCTTGGGGCTGCCTTCTTTACACTGATTAATTTGGCTGTATCCTTTGCATAAATGAACACGAAGATAGTTGCACAAAAACAGATAACATCCACTGTTAAACTACTAGGACCATTCCAACTTGCTGAAAATGTACGGACACCACATTAGCACTTTCATTCACTTTATTCACTGCGAACTTCCTCAGAAACAGTTTGAACTCCACCCAAAGCACTTTTTATAGTAAAAAAAGTCACGATAATTAATTACATACCAATTGTAACATAACATAAATAATGTAAAAATTATGATAAAAGTCAATATTAAACATTTGTATTCTTGTGTATAAACTGTTGTTCATTATTTCATCTGTAAAAAACATTTTATATTAAAAGTTTCATTTAACCCAGGAGCATAATCAGCTCCCAAATGCAACTGCCATAAAGATTTCTTACACTCTAAAATAACTTTGCTGTCTCCCATAAATATGTGTTTACTAACACTATTTAAAATAGAGAAGGTGAACTTCTTAAAGTCTCTACAAATAGTAGAATGTCTACCTAGTGCATTTGTTTGATCTTTTTTTCTTTATTGCCAAAATGTACTCATTCTTTTCTTTAAACATCTTGTAGTCGTGCCTATATAATAACTGGGACATGACAGACATTGGGTAAGATATATTTCCATTTTGCTATTACATGTATAGCAACTTTTACACCAAAAAGTTTTATTAATATGTATAAAATGAACAGACGAGGAGTTACTTATAAACCTACAGTATCTGCAATTATTACAAGCATATGTCCCCTTAGTCATAAAATTTCCTTTCCTACTTGTATTTTTGTAGTTATTCATTCCCCGTTCTAGTAAACTTTTAATGTTATTAACCCTTTTAAATGTAAAATGTGGTCTTTCACCAATGACGTTTATAAGGTCCTGATTACCCATCAAAACTTTCCAATTCTCTACAATGATGTTTTTAATACACCACATTTCATTTGTAATAGGTAACACAAATGCACATAAAATTATGTGTCAATACTTACAAAGTTTCTAGTTTGTAAATTGTTTTCTATTAGGGCTTCCTTTTGATAATGTAAAATAGGACTAGCCCTACCATTTCTTAGGCCTAACACTTCATTTTCTATAGTATTTAATAATGACATCTCATAACCTTTTGCTAAAAGAATGTTCTTAAAGTATGCATTTCTTTAATGAAAATGTCATCTTGAGATGTTAATCTACTCAGTCTAATTAGCTGTCCCTTGATGACTCCTTTTTTCATATGAAATGGATGTAAACTTTTGTTATGTAGATATTGATTTACAAAGGTTGATTTTCTAAAAATGTTGCTAACAAAATTTTTATATGCCAGATGTAAATCAAGGAAATTTATACTGTAACCATAACCTGCTATAGTTAACTTTAAGAAATCAGCGGTGTTGTTTAGATATTCAACAAACTTTCCAAAGTCTTCAGGGGTGCCGTGCCAAAGGAAGAAGAAATCGTCACTGTATCGACGATAAAATAAAATGTTTTCTTCAAAAATACAATTCTCAATAAATTTGTCATCCCAATTGGCCATTACTAAATTGCATAGGCTGGAGCAACTTTTGCATCCATAGCCACTCCTGACTTTTGTTTGTAAAACCGGTTATTGAATTTAAAAAAAATTATTATCTAACACCAATTCAATTACATAAGGGTACAGATTATGTTAATCTTAGAATTGTCAAACACACTTTTTTTAGTTAAATATTCCCTTAGATACTCAATTCCTTTCTCATGTTCAATACATGTATATAATGAAGTAACATCTAATGATGCAAAACAAAAATCTACATCCATCATATTTAACTCTCACAAATATTCCAACTGCCAAAAGTCTTTTAAATACAAGTTCGATGCTTGCACAACAGGATTGAGAAAGTAGTCTAACCAACTGGACAAAGTTTCTGTTTTAGACATAGCAGCTGATATGATAGGTCTAAAAGGAGGCTTTTGATTATTTTTCTGTATTTTGGAAATGCCAAAAAGAACAGCCATTTTTGGATGTTCAACTTTTAAATACATATAACTTTGGTAATCTATTCACCCTGACAAAACATATCAAAAAGACAACAATCTAAATGTAAAAATGTCTCATTAATAAAATTAATATCCACCACTTTGTAAGTGTTCTCATCTTCTAACATACTTTCAATAGAACTGTTATAATCAGTTGTACCCATAACAACAATTTTGCCCCCCTTATCTGCGTTCATAACTCTTAATTGACTATTATCACTCAAAGTTTTCAATGCTATAACTTCTGAGTCTTCCAAATTGGGAATATTTCTATCAGGTACAATACTTCTAATAGCTGTTTCACATAGTTTTTGAAAAACTTGAAGTGTAGCCAATAAAGGGGGATTAAATGTACTTGCTTTTTTAGGACCCATAGTTGAATTGCCACACTCTATGTCTTGCATAATGTACTTAAGATTTAATTTTCTTAAAGCCAGTCTAAAGTCTACAATTACTCTGGCTACATTGAAATAATTACAGGGAATAAAGGAAAAACCCTTTTTAAGGAGCTCTATTGTAGGTTTTGACAAAACAGTACCGGACAAGTTTAAAATCTCTATATCATATCCGGTGTTGTTACTTTCGACTACCATTTCTTTCGACTCCTACCTCTTCCCTTTCCTTTGTTCTCTACGACTTTGGACCACATTGGTCCTCTTTTGTTCCCCTGCTTGTCTACTAAAAATGGGGGGGGGCACACTGTTAGAACCAGTTGCTACTTGATTACCACCAGAATTACTAACATCAGTTGTCCTATGCATTTCAGTGACTTCTCTGCCTTCTGAATTAGTAATAATACTGTTATTGTCACTAACATTTGAAACACAAACATTATTGTTGTTTTCAACATTGTTAGATGTAGAACATGAATCAAAATTGTTATTGACATTAACAATAGTGTTGTTGTCTTTAAATTTCATTACATTGTTGTTATTAACTGTGTAAGCAGTCTTATTGCCGTAGGCAAAAATGTCCCACCTCAATTTCTTCTGTTTTCTTGCCACTATCGTGGCCCTTTGTCTAGCTGCCTTTGCTGCTATACCACAGTACAAATTATTGAATAATGAAAGGCAGGAAAAGTTCTTAATTTTCTTATCTAAGTCACTCATTTGACTTTTAGTCTCTTTCAACTGTTTGGCGTAATGTTCAGTTAGAATACACATGAGGTTTAAACCAAAGTCATTAAACAAGTCTACTAACTTGTTAAATAAACTGTCAAAATGAAACACAATTGGGAAATTTATTAGTCCATAAATCCTGAGGAACGCATTTCCGTTTTATGCATTCCCTAAGGTAACTAATCTCTACAGCAAGCATAACATATCTCATAGTCAGTTTTTCTAACTCAAAAATCGCTTGCTTACAGGATTTTTCCTCTGTTTTGCTATTAGAGATAGTTTCAGTACTTACAGACTCATTTTCTTGCAATTCGTCAATGTCAGCAAATGGATTAGCACTCGTCTGTAATACATGCTCCAAAATACTATTCTGAACAAGCACCGGATCTTCGGCCTGTATCCCATCAGCCTCAGTGACTTGAGTGCTTCTAACCACTTTCCGACTAGCTCTCAAATGGTTTTGTTTCTCAGCCAAACCGGAAATACCAGTGTTCGCATTTTCAAGTCCTTTTTGAATTGCAGTAGAAATAACATTAGTGATTTGCTCGGAAAACTGAGCAAAATTATCAGGAATAGGATAGGTGGATAAATTCAAAAGTGTGTCCTGTGACATACTTGTACAGCCTTCATTGGAACTCGACCAAAAAGCAGTCTAAATACCAAACACTAGATAAGTGAACACGAAGATAGTTGAACAAAAACAGATAACATCCACTGTTAAACTGCTAGGACCATTCCAACTTGCTGAAAACGTACGGACACCACATTAGCGCTTTCATTCACTTTATTCACTGCAAACTTCCTCAGAAACAGTTTGAACTCCACCCAAAGCACTTTTTATAGTAAAAAAGTCACAATAATTAATTACGTAATTAATTACATACCAATTGTAACATAACATAAATAATGTAAAAATTATGATAAAAGTCAATATTAAACATTTGTATGCTTGTGTATAAACTGTTGTTCATTATTTCATCTGTAAAAAACATTTTATATTAAAGCTTTCTTTTAACCCAGGAGCATAATCAGCTCCCAAATGCAACTGCCATAAAGATTTCTTACACTCTAAAATAACTTTGCTGTCTCCCATAAATACGTGTTTACTAACACTATCTAAAATAGAGAAGGTGAACTTCTTAAAGTCTCTACAAATCCTTCACTTTGTAGGTACTCCATAACCTCAGTTTCTATTTCTTTAACTTCTCCATTACTGATCTCCTTTTCTACATTTCCTCTTTGTCTTCTTATTTTTTGTTTTGTAAAGTTTTCCATGTCCGGATTCCTTTGTCTGTATTTCTCTTCAAATAACTTTGGTACTGTTCTTTTTGTATTGATTAGTTTTGCTTTCTCCTTGGCATAAATATTATATCATATTAAATCTCTTTTTCTTTCTCATGTCCATATTTCTAATTCAGATGTTTCCTGATGTTCCTGTTTCTCCCTGCTTTGAAAACTCACTCCATCATGCTGTGATGTAACCTGTGTTAGAATTGTATATCAAATCCTTCACTTTGCAGGCACTCCATAACTTCAACTTCTATTTTTTTAATGTCTACTTGACTCATTGTGATATTTTTTTTTATTGCGAAATTTTCCATATCCAGATGCCTTTGCCTGTATTTCTCTTCAAATATCTTGGGGCTGCCTTCTTTACACTGATTAATTTGGCTGTCTCCTTTGCATAAATATTCAACTATATCAAGTCTCTCTTTCTTTCCCATGTCCATATTTCTTTTTTATACTTTTCAAATAGCTCTTAATTTTGTTGTTTATATTTTCGCACTTCCTCAAATGCTTCTTTTTCCAAACAGATCAAGGTTTCTTGATCTATATAATGTCTCACAAATTGGTTGTATTAGTGAACCCAACTTGATTTGAAGCTTCTGAAAGTTTTTCTTGCAGAAGTATGTTTCTTTCTTCTAATTTCTCTCTTAATCATTTTGTATATCGTGTCTGGAAATTCTAGGCATTTTGCATAATAGTAACAATGCATAATACAGATTTTCCTGTATTGACTGAGTATGGAGACTGGACAGGCAATAGAGGGGCAGCGAGTATGAGGTATTGAGGAAGTAGGTTATCAGCTGAATGGGAATAGGGTTTATGTTTATAGAGTAGAGATCTTACGGTGGATGTGGGGACAGATTTGAGTGTGAAAGGTGCTTTATGGGTGAGTGGTTAAGGGGTATCATGGTAGGTTTCCTTGTGTGGTTTGATTAGCTTTTGTATGGAGTGTATGAAGAAGGAGTTTAGAAGAGATGACTTACTGGGGAGGGGTTGGGAGGATTTGGGTTTGCTGGGTGTAAGAGCTTATTAATGGTACTCCAGAATTTTTGGGGATTGGAGTGGGGATTTTTCTGCGGGGTAAGATAGTAATTTTTTTTTGTCAAGTGTGACTTGTCTTTTTTGTTCCCTGTAGTGCTGGAAGCTAGAAGGGGTTTTGAGTTTATTCCAGGTTTCCATGCGTTGTCTATCCTCTGCATGAGGGATAGAGTATTTTTACTTATCCAGGGGGCAAATTTGGTTTTAACCCGAACTCTTCTGATAGGGGCCAGGAAGTTTAGAGTGTTAAGGAAGATGCTGTTGAATTGAAGAACAGCTTCTTCGAAGAGGAGTTGCCAAAGGAAAGATTAGTTTATTGATGCAAATGTTAGATTAAATTTATCAGGGTTAAAATTATTTAAATTTTAACAATCCTTATAAATGTAAGATTTAGATGGCTGGGACAGGTGGCACTGGATGGAGGTAGGGTGATGATCGCTAAGTGAGTCTGCGAGGGTAGAGGGGTTATAACGGTCAGGGTGGGTGGTAAGTATCCAGTCCAGAATAGAAGTGGTATTAGACTTTTGATTAGTATGAGTTGAGAAGGTAATGAGCCAGGAGAAGCCATACAGGCTAATGCTAGCATTAGGGTAGTTGGAAGACAGAGTATTTTAGTCGATATTAACATCCCCTAGAATAATGGCTTCACAGGAGATAGTTTGGGAGATCCAGGCAAGAAAAAGTTCAAGTATGGGGATGTTATTACCGGGTGGTATATATAATATATATATATATATATATATATATATATATATATATATCAGTGTCATTTCACCAAAAATCCTGACATAGGGTCCAAATGACCGAAAATACTACTGACAGTGCATATGCCCTTTACCCCAACTGTAGTGCGATCTAGGAGTGAGAATATTAAAGTAAGAGAGGTGTGGGGGCCATAGCCCCCCACCCAGTACAGTTTAATATTGTCTAGTATTGTTTTATATTGTCCAGTCCCTATTAAAAGGGTAAGTAAGTAGTTTATAACCTGAGTAGGTGGGAGGCTATATCCCCACACCCCCTTCCATTAATATTCGCACTGCAGTTGGGGAAAAGGGCATATACACTGTCAGTACTATTTTCGGCTAAATGGATTTTTGGCAATTTGGACCATATATATATATATATATATATATCAGTGATGGCAATATTTTTTTCAATTTAAGTTACAGTTGACTAAGAGAATCTCGGCAGGGAGAAAACTGGGGGGGGTGTAGGTTAAGGGATGGGAAGGATGTTCTGAGTACAGTATAGCTACTCCTCCACCGTTTTTTATTGGTCTGTCCTGGCGGAAGATACTGTAGCCTATGAGTAGGATTTCTTTATTTGATATGTGGAGTTTTAGATATGTTTCAGAGATGGAGATCATGTCAGGTGAGTGCAGTGTTATCCAAGAGTGTAAATCTGGGAGTCTGTTTAAGGTACTACATATGTTGAATGCTACAATCTTAAGGTTTCTCACAGATGCAGTGCTATGGGATAAGGAGGAAGTGGGGGAGGTTAGGGGAATAGCAGAGTTGGCAAGAGGACTGGGGTTTGGATGTATTCTCCTGCAAGAAGTAGGGTGAGTATAGAAGTAGAGGGAGTATACCCAGGAGGGTGAGGATGAAAAGATTTGGTTTTGAGTTTAGGAAGGAAAGTGAAGTGAGGAGAAAGTTTGTGTTTGCAGAGATGTGTAAAGTGATGTGTGAAAAGAGAGGGTGTTATGGGGAAGGAGAAAGGTGTGGGGATGTGGGATTGGAAGGGTAGGACTAGGGTATAAGATGGGGGACTATGGTAGGATGTAGACAGTGTGGAGATTGTAAGCACTGGAATTGATAGCTGTAGATGAAGCATTATGTTTTTTGATGTTGGCAGGAGAGAGGAAGTTCAAAACATCGGGGGTAATAGAATATGTAAGAGGTAAAATTAGGGTAAAGTAAGTAGAGGGGTGATTGCCAAAAGTAGTACGTTCTAAGGGAGGAGGGAGGGGATTATAGAATGGGTTAATTATTAGGAGTGGAAGTGGGAGATGTGGATGAGATAGTATGGAGTGAAGGAAGTAGGGAGGGGTGAAGGAGGAGTGGTCGGGAGTTGTTAGGAATAAATGTAATTGAAGTGGGGGTGGGTGGGAATGATGTTGGGTAGAGGAGTGGAGGGACACTGAATTGAAGGCGTTTGCTTGGTCGAGGTACATAACTTTCACTGGTAAGCCCTGTTCCAGTGCTTCCCATCAATTCTGATAAATGTTTATCATCTTTGTTAAATATGATCCCATGCTGGTAGGTATCAGTACCTTATTTCAAGTTGTTTGACATCAGATTACAAAGTACTCTTTCAAAACATTTGCCCAGAATGCAAATTAGTCCTATAGTCCTGCAGTGCTCCATAGTTTAGTGGTCCCTCTGCTTTAGATGGGATTTATATTGGCTTCTTTCCAGAGTTCAGGAACAAACCTAACAATAAGAGACTCTGAATTAGAAATCTTGGACAGAAAGAAACTATTTAAGTTATCAGGACCAGAGTTAGCATTGAGTGAAGTTAGGCCTTCCCTCATGGCTTCACTAGTTACACCTGGGCAACCATCTGAGTCAACAGGAAGTAGACCATTGACTGTGGACCTGTTTTTGACTACTCTGTGAATGTATCCACAAATCATAAAGAATTTGGTATTCAGTTAACTCAAGTCCATCTACAGTGAAACTGATTCTAAACCAATCACATTTTCTGTAACCCATGAATGCTTAAATGAACCTTTGTTGTTGAGATATGCGCAGATTGCTAACCTTATCAAATAACATATTTTACTTTTTTGTATTAAAACTTTTCTAACCTGTCCAAGCTTTCGGATTTCTGATTTTGCCAGCTGGGCTGGGTGGTTTTCTAAATATATGCTATTACTGCTTATTTCTTCTCTTTGCCTTCTTCAATTTTCTCGTTCATCAAGGACAACCCCCCCCCCCCCAAGCTTGAGTGTCTGACATGTTGAGACATGGATAGCAATTAATTTGGGGTCTGTCAGATGATCGAGTTTTCAAAAACTCGAAATTCATATGGATGAGATCATATGATCAAGTTTCAGAAAACACAAACATCAAAAACCCCACAAAAAACACAAAAATCTACTTTTTTATGTGCATGCAGGGGTGCAAGCCTCCATGCACCCCCAGGCCCCCTGCATATTATATATTCCAACTCTGAGATCGCACTACAGTGAACAAAAGGGTAAATTTCCTGATCCTCGCTGTACTGTGATCTCCATTCAAAAGTTTAAAGTTTTCAAAAACTCGATCATATGATCTCAAGCATATGAATTTTGAGTTTCTGAATACTCTATCAACTGATAGGGATGCATTAATTTATTTATTTATTATTTATTTTACATTTATTTATTTTACATTTGTTAACCGGGCTAGTCTGGCTGGATACATGTCCATTTTCAGCAGAGGCCCGAGGAGAAAAGCTCCACTATAATACTATACCTTTACAGTTTAAAAAGATACAATAGTAAAAATAACAATAACAATCAATCAAACAGTAAAAACAAACAAAATAATGACAAAAGAAAAGTAAAGTAAAATTGAATGTACAGTATTGCCGGGCTTGTGTGGCTTGATACATGTATATTTTCTACAGAGGGTTGAGGAGGAAAGCTCAACTATCATACTAGAGACTATACAATTTAACAGAAACACTAGAACAGAAAAGAATCAAACTTTGTGAAAAAGCAAGATACAATTAAGTATACCGAGTTAGTAAGGAGAGCAGGTAGTATATGAGTTATCAGTCAGGATTTGTGCAAGGGCATAGCCAGTGATTTTGTAAATGGTTTCTAATCTGTTTTTTGAAAAGGTGACATGAGGCTAGGGAGGTCAGTCGAGTGGGAAGTTTGTTCCAATATGATCCGATAGTGTTTGCAAATAAGGAGTCTCCTGCTGAGATTTGATAGTAGCTACTAGGAGCTTGTTGGCTGAACGAAGTGAAATGAGATTTGTATAAGGTGTGATAAGGTTGTTCAGTATGGGTGTGTTGGAGGGGTAATGTAGAATTTTAAAAGTGAGGACTAATTGCTGCAGGAGTATTAGATTTGGAAGTTCTAGCCAGTTGAGTTTCTTTAAGTTAAGACAGTGATGAGTACGAAATGGAGAGCCAGTTGCAAATCTGGCAATGCTATGGTAGGCTAAATTAAGTTTCTGAAGGTTAGCTTTAGAAATGTTAATAAAGGAGGAAGAGGCATACAGTAGTGTGGAGATGAGGTGAGTTTGGGCAAGAGATACTCGGGATGTGGCAGTAAGAAAGGGCTTAAGTCTGTAAAGGGCTCCTATCTTTTTATTTACTGTCTTGATAGTTAAATCAATGTGATAGTCAAAGTTAAGCTGATTGTCTATGGTGACACCTAGCAGTTTTGTGGAATAGTCAGGTTTGATGATAGTGCCATTGCAGGACACAATGGAAAAAGTGATTGGAATGGATTTAAGGGTTGGGGTGAAGAGTAGAAGTTTGTTTTTTTGGGATTTAGGAGGAGACAGATATGTTGAAACCATTTTTCTGCTGCTGTGAAAACCAATTGGGTAGAGGAGTGGAGTTCTACAGGGGATGGAGCAGAGCAGATGAGAGTAGAATCATCAGCATATTGTATACAGGTGGATGTAGGGAGGGAAGTGGGTAGGTTATTTATAAATATAGAGAAAAGTAGGGGACCTAAGATGGACCCTTGTGGGATGCCTACAGTAACTGGGAGTTGAGAAGATAGATGGCTGTCCCAAAGGACTGCTTGTTTTCGATTTGTCAAGTATGAATCAAACCACTGTAGTGCTAGTGGGTCAAGTGACAGGGATTCTAAAGTGTGGAGGAGAAGTTGATGGTTGACCATATCAAATGCCTTCGATAGGTCTAAGAATAGTGCAGAGGAGAACAGGTTGTTGTTACGATTTTTGTTTATTGTGTCAGTGAAGGAGAGAAGGGCAGTAGAAGTACTGTGGTAGGGCCTAAACCCATGTTGTGAGTCTACAAGCAAGTTGTTACTCAAGAGATGTTGTAAGAGTTGATGGTGTATGCAGCGTTCCATTATTTTGGATAGAGGAGATAGAAGGGCAATAGGCCGAAAGTTTGAGAGTTCGTTAGAGTTACCTCCTTTGTGGAGGGGAATGATATGGGAGATTTTCCAACAGGAGGGGATTTTGGATTCAGTTATCATTCTGTTTATTAAGATGGAGACTGGGTAGGCTAGTTCGGTTGCAGCTAGTTGAAGATATTCAGCTGGTAGTTTGTCGGCCGAAGGGGTGCAAGGTTTGCGTTTAGATAGTAATTTACGTATATAGGTTGTGGAGACAGTATGAAACTTTAGTATGGGGGTGCTGTTTAGGGTAGCGTTTTTTTGGAGGGATAGGGGGGGAGTCATGGTGTTTGCCAGAGAGGCGACTGTTTGAGAGAAGAAGTCATTGAAAGTGTTGGCTATTATGTTGGGTTGGCTTTGAGCTAGGCTAGCTGGGGTAGGGGTTTTGGTATTCCCTGGATGGAGTAGTTTGTTTATTCCTGACCAAAATTGTTTGGGGTTTTGGTTTTGGTTTTGTTGATATTTAAAGTGATAGTTCTTTTTATCCAGATAGATAAGTTTCTTTGTTGAGTTTCTCAGGTGTTTGAAGTTCTGGTGGTCAGCAGGGTTTTTTGTGGATCTCCATTTAGTCCATAATTTATTTCTAGCTCGCATATTTTGTTTAGTAGTTTTTGAGAGCCATGGGGCAGCCTTGGAGCTTAGTCTAATTAAGCGGGGTGGGGCATGATGGTGTAGAATTTGTAGGAAGGTATTGTTGAAATGGGTTACTGCTTCATCTATTGGGAGGTATTTTAGAGTTGACCAGTTATATTCTTTGAGTTCATTTTGAAAGGATGCTAGGTTAAAATCTGTTTTGTTGTGTATGGTACGGTAGGTAGCTTGTTTGGTATGGTTATATTTTTGTTTACAGAAAAAGGTCAGGAGATGGTCACTGATATTGTCAGGGAGTATTCCTGTTTTATAGGAGAGGGGGTTGTTGTTAATTAGTATCCAATCTAGAATGGTTTGTTTGTGGGTTGATTTGTGTATTCTAGTAGGGGAGTTAATGGTTTGATGAAAGTTAAAGAGATTAAGGTGAATGGAGGGTTTGGGAGATATGCAGGAGTTCCAGTCAATATTAAAGTCCCCTAAGATTATGGTTTCTTGAGGAAAGTTACTGGAGACCCAGCTTAGGATATTTTCTAGTGTGTTGATGTTGTTGCCTGGAGGGATGTAAGAACATATGATATAAATAGCCTTGGTTTTATTAATTTGGAGCTTGGAACAGAGTATTTCAGCATTAGTTAGGGAGGGGGGCAAGGAGTCTATTAAGGCTACCTGTAGGTGGGATTTGTATAGAAGGGCCACTCCCCCGCCCTTTTAATTAAGACGATCCTGTCTTAAGGTGCTATAGCCTGGGGGAGTAAATTCGTTGTCTTTGGTACTAGGTTTAAGCCAAGTTTCAGTGAGACAGAGAATGTCAAAGGCATAGAAATCAATTAAGGCATGAAGTTGTGTGATTTTGTTGTTGATGCTACGAATATTTAGGTGAGCAATACAGAGGGAGTCAGGGAGAAAGGTGAAGTAGAACAGTTAGTAGTTAGATTTGAGTGGGTGTGGCTCATGAGAGTATTGGGGCCAGGGTTGGGGTGGATGTCACCATGTATTAGTAATAGTGTTTGTGGGACTTGAAATACTTTTAGGTTTTTGCAGGGTATTAGATAAAATCGTTTAGAGGTTAGGAATCTGTAGTGGTGTATTTTGTGGTAGAGAGGGGGAAGGTAGGGAGAGGTTGATAGTATATTAATATGTGCTTGTTCAAGTAGAGGAAGTGTAGAAGTGGTGTGTTTGGCTAATACAGGAGGTTGGCTAAGCATAAGATATTCATAGGAGGTAAGAGTATGGTAATAGAGAAGGATGTTAAGGAGAAGAAATGAAAAGATAGTATTAAGGTTTAAAGGCATGTTACTAGTGAGATGAGTTAAGCAAGTGTAGGACTGTGTGGTATAAGCAGTAGAGTGAGGTGAGGTAGTAAGATAGGATTGTGGAGAGTGGGTGTGGTTGTAGGACTAGGAGTATGGTATTGATAGGTAATGAGTACAGGAAATGGGATAGGTTGTTAGATAATTGGGGGAGTGTCTAAGCTACTATAAAGGTAGGGCCTCTGGGGGTGGGTGGGAATTGGGGGTAGGGGGGGAGCAGAGTGGCGTGGCAGAGGGAAGAGCAAGTGAGACGATCAGTTGCAGAAAAACAATCAGGCAAGAGGAGAGAAGCAGGTGAAAAAGGTAAGGGTGATCTCAAGAGTAGAAAAGTTGTAGAGACTGTATGGTAAGTGGGGGGTAGGAGATAGTAGAGGATAAGGTAGAGGAGTCAGGCGTGAGGGAAGTAGCAAGATGCAGAGGTCAAATATGGACTGGAAATGGCAGTGTTTGTTGTAGTAGAATAGTCTAAAAAAATGGTTATAGGATCAGTAGTGTAAAGGGTGCCACCTAGTGGCCCGGGCAGGAAGGATGTTAGACAGAGCAAGCAGGGAGTTTACCAAGATGTAATAAACTCAGGGTAGAGAGAGAGGTTCCTCAAGGACAAAGCCGAGGAGAGGAGGGAAGGAGAAGGGATCTAAAGTCAGAATTGGAGGGGGGAGGGGCTGCTGGTAAACCTGGTAGGGGAGCAAATATGTCCTGGAGAGTAATGTTAAGCAGTACAAGTTTAGGACATACTTTCCAAAACGGTCAACTCAGGGAAGCCAGTCGTATGTGGGAGGATGTAAAATCCTATTCAGGAATGGTGCTTAAATATGATGTCCACGGGGCTTCTTTGGCTAGGGAAGGACAGGAACCCAGGTGTAAATTAACTTTATTAATTTGCTAATAAAGTTGGAACAACACTCAGAAATTCTTTTTTGAGCCACAGAGTCATACTAATTCCATATATTGAGATAATTTATGATAGATGAATAGTCAACCCTATAAAAAGCTTTATGTTTCCTGGGAGGAGGGTCTGAGCATCATTACTGAGCACATAGAAAGATCAAAGACGGTCAGCCCCAAACAATTTAGACTCTACAAACTCTCCCTTAAAGACAGTCAGACTCTGATCCAAATGACATCCAGTAAGTTGTCTATTGTTAGGGTTTCCTTAATAATTTGTGCACATCCCAACTCCATACCTGTCCTAACTAGGGAGCTAAATAGATTATTACCTAGACTCAAGGTCCAACAATATACACTTAGTGCATTTAAGTCACCAGCAATGAAATCATATCCCCTTTTGAAGCATTAGCAGTAAACAAGCTTTTCTCATCATTTGTTTAGTTCCTATAATATAGCCCTATGCTCCTTTTGCCTTGCATTTAGCTATGGTAGCCGTAATTATTTCAAAATCTTTAGTAATAAAAGTTACAAGTTACTAAAATTGTAATTGGATGTGTATAGAAACTCCATTTCCCTTTAAAATACATAAATTATTGTAACAAGAAGTTATGTACTCACCATAACGTTCGATGTATGTAGTCCATCTCACCTCACATTCTTACCCGTGGGTTCGGAGGCCGAATATCGGCTCCGACTCGGCCAAACTTTTCTAGCTCGAAGTCTTCTATTGCCTGGGCTAAGCAGGTACCCCATGCTGCACTGCTCCATATCCCCAGATCTAGTTTGCTGCGAACACTCATTCCTAGCCCATGCATAACAACATCCAGGTAAAGAAGAATAAGCTAAAAGTGAAGGGAACTCTGTAAACAGAAACCTAACCTCCAGATCCTCCAGGAAGGGGGAAGGTGGGAGGGTAAGTAAGAATGTGAGGCGAGATGGACAACATACATCGAACGTTATGGTGAGTACATAACTTCTTGATGTTACGTAGTCCAATCTCGCCTACATTCTTACCCATGGGACAGCGTTCCTAGCACCTACATCCTGGGAGGCTCATAGGAAGATACTCCTGAATACTGTGGAACCAAAGGAAGACCTGCCCCTAGATACCACGTCCAACTTGTAATGAGTAACAAATATGTGAGGAGAAGCCCAAGTAGCTTCCGCACAAATATCATCCATAGACAATCTGGCTTGATAGGCTGTAGATGTAGATACAGCCCGAGTAGAGTGAGCCTTGACCGGAAACGGTAGGTCTTTACCTCCTGCGGAATAAACGAAAGAGATGCAACTGGAAATCCATCTGGATAGGGTGATTTTGTAGACAGGGGATCCAATTTTGTTTTCCAAAAAGGAGACAAATAGTTGATCAGATTTTCGGAGATCTTTAGTTCGGTGCAGATAGAAACATAACTGTCTGTGTACATCCAATTGATGAAATTTAAATTCTGCCTTGTTTGAAAAATGGGGAAAAAATACTGGCAACTCAGTAGATTGATTAAGATTAGATATGGATGCCACTTTAGGAAGAAAGGAAGGCTTTGGTCTAAGAGAAACCCTGTCCTTATGAAAGATCAAGTATGGAGGTTTGATAGAAAGGGCTTGAATGTCTGAAACTTGCCTGGCTGAAATGATGGCTATTAAAAAGGCAGTTTTCCAGGTCAAGAATTTTAAGTCACAGGTAGCTGCAGGCTCGAAGGGTGGTGAAGTAAGGGCTTGCAGGACAAAATTTAGATCCCAGGGCATGATAGGTTCTGAGACCGGAGGGCGGAGTAATAGTGTGCCCTTCAGGAAAGCCTTACAGAGTCTGTGAGCCATCAGACTAGGCTCATTAGCAACATGAAAGTTAGAAATCACTGCCAGTTGAACTTTAATGGTAGCTGACGCTGAGCCCTGATGGAAAAGCATAGACAAAAACTCCAAGACTGAAGCAATTGGGGCTGTGTAAGGGTCAATTTCTTGGGTATGAGCCCAAATAAAAAACCTCTTCCATTTGCTAGAATAAATCTTCCTAGTAGAGGGCTTATGAGAGGAAGATAAAATATGAACTACCTCAGGTGAAAAGTGATGAAGCCTAACTAACGACGGAAGTGGAGTAGCCAGGCTGTCAACCGGAGGGTCCGCAGAGAGGAGGGGAACTGTCCCGACATGTGTGTCAGTAAATCTGGTTGTGGGTCCAGAATCCAAGGTGTGTTCACAATGTAGGGGTGGAGAAAAGGGAACCAGACTTGATGAGGCCAGTGTGGAGCAATCAGAATCATTCTGCTTCCCAATGATTGCACTTTCTGAATCACTTTTGATAGCAAGGGAAACGGAGGGAAAGCATAAAGCAGACCGGAGGGCCAATCATGAACTAGAGCGTCACTGGGTGACTCCCCCTGTGAGGGGATCAGCGTGAAGTAGCTGCTGCATTTGGCATTGAGGGGGCTGGCAAAAAGGTCACAGCAAGGCTGACCCCATCTGTTGAAGATTCGTTCTGCAACTAGACGATTCAGGGACCACTCGTAAGGCATCAGAATAGCTCTGCTTAGCCTGTCCGCTATCACGTTGGACTTCCCCAGAATGTGCACTGCCACCAGAAACCATTGGGAAGATACTGCCCACTGCCACACTTGCATGGCCTCTCTGCACAGGGGGTATGATCTGGTTCCCCCCTGCTTGTTCAAATACCACACCACTGACATGTTGTCCGAGTGTATTGCAATAGTCCCTAGAGGTAGAAAGCTCTGAAGTGCCTGCAACGCAAGTAGCACCATGCTCATCTCTAGAACGTTGATATACAGATGTATCTCGTGATCTTGCCACGTGCCTTGGACTGTCCTGCCGAGATAATGCCTCCCCCACCCCATTTGGGAGGCGTCTGTGGTCACTGTGGCAACTGGGGTTGGTGGAAGTAATGGTTTTCCCCTGTCCAGATTGTTGGTGGAAAGCCACCAACTGAGATCCTGTTTGCATCTGTCTGTGAGCAAAATAGGGTGATAAAGTGGAAGTTTTTGGAGAGACCATTGAGCAAAGAGGAGCCATTGAAGGAGCCTTATGTGCAATCTCGCTAGAGGGACCAACATAATTGTTGCTGCATAGTCCCCAGGAGTTGAAGAACCAATCTTGCCTTCACTTTCCTCAGGGGAAGCAGGGTGTGCACCTGTTGCTGTAAGACTCTGATTCTTTCCTGCGGTAGAAAGGCTCACATTTGAACAGTGTCTAACTCTGCACCTATAAAAATGACACGCTGTGAAGGCAATAAGGCAGATTTTTCCCAGTTCAGTGTTATGCCCAAATGTTGACAGAGAGTGATGGTAGCGTCCCTGGTTTGGATTAGTAGATGCCTGGTGGGGGCGGTAAGGAGGCAGTCATCCAGATACGGAAACACTTGGAATCCTAGACATCTCAAGTGAGCTGGCACCACCGCCATACACTTGGTGAACACCCTGGGGGCTGTGAAGAGACCGAAGGGCAGGGCTCGAAACTGGAAATGACTGGCTCCCAGCTGGAAGCATAGGTGACTCATGGATGCCCTGTCCATTTTGACATGGTAGTAAGCATCCTTGAGGTTGATGGAGCACATCCATACTTCTTCTCCCAACAATGGGAGAATCGATTGTAGTGTGACCATATGGAACTTGGACTTTTGTACATAGTTGTTCAGTTGGCTGAAATCTAATATGGGTCTCAGGTCCCTTGTTCTTTTCGGCACCAAAAAGAATCTTGAGTAAGTCCCTAATCCAGTATGGTCTGAAGGGACATGCTGGATGGCTCCCTTTCCTAGCAGCTTTGAAACCTCTGAAGCTGCGTGATCCCTTTGACTGGATGGAACGTCCAGGATTTTCCTGACTGGAGGGGGATCTGACGAAAAGGGGATGACATAACCTCTGGAAATTATTCGTAATACCCATCGGTCCTGGGTGATGCTTTGCCAGGCTTCCGGGTATAATGATATTCGACCCCCGACCGGCTCCGGAAATGCACAGTCAGGCACCCCATCAGGAACGACGGTAGGGAGAGCCGTGAAAGGAATCACGGTCTCCCGAATTGCGGGGGCCCCCTCTGCCTCTAGGGCGGCATCTCCCTGAATAACCTCCCCCCTCTGCCTCTGGAGGGGGACTCACCTTGTGCACCAGGAAAAAACCTCTGTGATTTTTTGAACCACATCTTCCCACCCCACTGGGCCTTGGGGTAAGGCCTAGAGGGAAGGGAAAAATGGACCCCTACAGCAGACAGGGTCTTTCCCTCTTGCTCGCACCTGGTGAGGGTGTCTTTCACTTTGGTTCTGAACAAAGAACAACCATCAAAGCGGGCGTCAGTGAAAGAAGACTTGAAGGCCTCCGCAAAATGACAAAGGTGCAGCCAGGCTTGCCTTCTAAGTGCGACTCCTGAGCTTGCTGCCCTACTCGCTCCCCCGGCTGCATATGAAATGAGCCACATGGAGGAGTTAATGATGGAATTGAGGGTAGACACCTGGGCATTAACCGTCTGGGCCACCGCCTCAGGCACGTTACCCGCAAGAGTATCTCCTAACTCCTTGAGGAGATCTCTCTGGAGCCAAGTAAAATGAGACAGGTAGTTCAGCGACCGTAAGGTAAAGGTTGCTGACAAGAGGGTATGTTTCCCGTACCGGTCCATGGTCCTAGACTCCTTGTTAGGAGGATGGATGGAGGAAGAAGTCTCTGCTACTTCCTTCTGAGTGGCCACCACCACCACCATGGCATCCACAGGGACTCCTTTGGATAAAAACTCCTTACCCGGTTGAGCAGAAAGAAATTTATTGGGTCTCCTGGGTACGGGTTCCACAGAATCAGGGTTCTCCACACACCCTCTGACAAATTAAATCCAGGAGCTCGTCGAAGGGTGGGGACACCCAGGAGGTGGAGGGCTGAGCACCAAAGGCCTTCAGGAAGACCTACTCTTCCTCGGAGGGGGCTTTGGATGGCCAGTCACCTCTTTGGTTCAGTATCTCCAGGATGTCGGAGAAAGAAACATCATCAGAGGATAACTTGGGGGACCCCTCCGATTCCTCGAGGTCAGTATCTGAGGTGAGAGACTCATCCTGGGAGTCTATGTGCTTCTTCTTGCACATTTTCTTTCTAAAGGGCTCCTCAGGCAAGAACTCTGAAGGGCCCTCAGAAACTTGGGGACCACTCGTGGGGGTATCCCTAGGCCTTGGGGCTCCACTGTCTACAGATAGGTGGTGATCAGAGGCTCTCACCAGAGTGGTAGGGGGCAGAATGACCAACCCAAATGATGTAGCTGATGATCTGGCCAGCGCAGTCTGCATGGCCTCAAAGACAGGCCCCCCTGAGTCAGAGGACCGGCCAGCCTCCGAAACCATGACAGGAGTTGGGGTTCCTCGAGCCGAGGCACCGAGCAGGAGACTAGGAACCAAAATGTGTCCTGAGGTGTCCTCCTCGTGCCCAACTGAAGAATCCAGAGTCCAGAACTCCGTGGATGGCGCCGATGGGGTCGGAGCCGACGGTACCGATTGGGGCCATCGGAACCGACCTAGGAACATCACATGGAACGGAACATTCTGGCTCCAAAGATAGAGATGTGCTCGAAGGAATGATCGAAGAAGGTATCAGGACGGGCTCCGGAGCTGAATGGGACGGAGCTGAAAACAATTTTGCCAAAACCGGTGACTGGAGAAGCCTCTGCACCACCCTATCAACATCCACATCTGAAAGGGTCCTGGAGGATTTGGAGGACAGGGAGGGAGATCGAGATCTCCTCTCAGATGACACTGGTCTAATACTGGGCGATCGGCTCCGAGGAGGTTCCAATATAATCGGAGCTGACACCAGTTCCATCAAACCGACACTTCCTGCGGCCCTGAGGACACTGGAGCCGAGGAGGTCGAAGCAAGTTTTGTGACTTTCTCCAGTGGCTCCGAGGAAACTGAAGGAACTCGAGATTTCTTTTTTGACTTTGAGGATTTCGATTTAGAACTGGAAGCAGAATCCATGGCCTCTTCGAACGAGGGTTTTAAGAGTCCCTTTAGAATTAGCTTATTATTTCTTTCTTGAAGCACCCTGGGACTAAAAGCATGGCAAAAGCTGCAGGACTCCTGCAGATGGATTGCTCCCAGGCAATAAACGCAAACAGAATGTGACCACACTTAGAACACTTTTTAAAACCCGAAGGTTTGAGCTCCTTGGAATCTTTGGACATATTTTAAACAAGTAATCACAAATACCACAACAATGAATAAGTCACTGTCTGACAGGAAAAACGACACAGACACACAAAACACCACTAAGCGCGGGAACAAGTTTTTACACAACACACACACACACACAGTCCTCAGAAGGGACACACACTGAGATGACTAGGGCTAAAAACCTTTAACTCAAACGGTTTTAGAAGAGAAACAACACAGGACAAAAGGGGAGGACTAGGTCCTCTAACTAAAATGGGCTTAGCCCGATAGAACAGCTAGTGGGATACCACAAACCCAATCACACTACAGAAATACCAACACAACACCAATTAGAAATAGCTATTAAAATAGCTTTTTGTTTGTAACAAGTTTTCTCAGAATAACAATAAAAAAGGGTACTTAGCCACAGCCAAGAGTGAGACCACGTCCGAGCTACACGAGCGGCAAACGAGATCTGGGGATATGGGGCAGTGCAGCATGGGATACCTGCTTAGCCCAGCCAATAGAAGACTTCAAGCTAGAAAGGTTTGGCCGAGTCGGAGCCGACATTCGGCTCTGAACCCACGGGTAAGAATGTAGGCAAGATTGGACTACATAACATCATTTGTTTAATTTCTATAATGTAAGGAGAATGTGTGTAGTGTTGCCTGATTAAGTATGTGAGCTACTTAAACAGGGTGTGTGTCATGTAATCCAACCATTAACATAACTGGGATGTGTATCTTCTGATCCATCCACTCACTTGGTTATTTTGCTACAGTAAATGCAAAGGTGTGGATGCACTTCTGTGTTTCGCATCTTTATTAAAGTCCTATGCTGACAGTATTTCAATTCATAAATAAGGCAAAGAGTAAAAGGGCTACACAGGAAAATCATAGCAGCAGTTTCAAAAAGTCTATGTAGTATCTTGAATCTCATTTGAAGAAGGCTCATGGAGTATATGAAATGACTAAGGCTTTGGAATGCTCACTGGCTTTTTACCTTTTTATTTTAGTTTTTAATGATGCATTCATGCCTTTAAAGCTAAACCCTCTAGCTGTATGCATATGTATTGCCCTTTTTATAGACTTGTCATTGCAGCATAAGTGTTATAATGTCTTCTGAGAAATCAAAGTTTATAAAACAACTTAAACCTCCTTTGAATGAGACTTATGGGATATATGCAAATGACCTTTAAGGACATTAAGTATTCCAAATCTAAGACCTTTGCAAACCCACTGACATTTAACTTAAAAGTTTTTTTAATAAAGCATTCAGGCCTTTAAACCACCCCCTCTAGCATAGATGTGATATGTTGCATCCTTTTTATGGACTCATCAGTATAGCGTGTGAGGCTGCCAGCCCAGCTAGCTAGAATTTTGTAAATAATCCTATGTCATTTGTAAATATTAATATGATCCATAGGCTTGTCTTACAAATTTAAGAAAACTATATGTTATGTGCTGAGCTTCGAAAATGCAACCACAGTGCTCCCTACTGGAAAAGAGCAAAACTCTAAGAAAATAAGTTGAATTGTTTATGATGGTGTTTATCTCAGCCTGGAAACAGAATGTCTGCAGCTAGAAATTCTTTTGATTGTCTGTAAACAGAAATAATTACAGGTTTCCAACACACTGTACCAGTACACCTGCATTAAAATGATACCTTACAGGAAGGGAAGCATACACTGTACCAGCACACCTACATTACGATGATGATACCTTACAGGAAAGTAAACATACACTATGCTAGGCACCTACATTACAATGATATCTTACAGGAAGGTAAATGTACACTGTACTAGCACACCACTTTACAACAATGGTACCGTACAGGAAGGCACACATAAACTATACCAGCACACCTACATTACAATGATGATACCTTACAGGAAAGTGTAACATACACTGTTGTAGTACACCTACACCACAGTGGTAATACCTACAGGAAGGTAAACATATACTGTACCATCAAAGCTACATTACAATAATGATACCTTACCGGAAGGTAAACATACACTGTACAAGCACACCTACATTACAATGATGATGCTTTACAGGAATGTAAACGTACACTAGACCAGTACACCTACATTACAACGATGCTACCTTAAGATAAGGCATACACACAGTGCACCAGCACACCTTTATTACAATGATGATACCTTACAGGAAGGTAAATATTCTCTGTACCAGTATACTACATTACAACAATGATACCTTACAAAAGATAAACATACACTATACCAGGACACCTACATTACAACATTGGTACTTGCAGGAAGGTAAACTTACACTGCACCAGTACACCTACATTAAAAGATGGTATCTACAGAAAAGGTAAACATACACTATACCAGCACACCTACATTACAACAATGATACCTCACAGGAAGGTAAACTGACACTGTACCAGTATACTTACATTACAAAGATAGTACCTATAGTAAGGTAAACATACACTGTATCAGCACACCTACATTACAATGATGGTACCTTACAGGAAGGTGAACATACATCGTACCAGTACACCTACATTACAATGATGATATCTTACAGGAAGGTAAACATGCACTGTACCATCACACCTACATTACAATGATGATACCTTATAGGAAGGTAAATATATGCTGTACCAGTACACCTACATTACAACAGTGATACATTACAGGAAGGTAAACATACACTGTTCCAGCACACCTACATTATAATGGTAATATCTACAGGAAGGTAAGCATACACTGTACCAGCACCTAGATTACAATGGTGATAACTTAAAGGAAGGTAAAATACACTATACTAGTATGCCTACATTACAAGAATGATACCTTACAGGGTGGTATAATATACACTTTACCAATACACCTACATTACAATGATGATACCTTATAGGAAGGTAAACATACACTGTACCAGCATACCTACATTAAAACAATGGTACCTTACAGAAAGATAAACATACACTGTACCAGTACACCTACATTACAATGATGATACCTTAGAGGAACATACACTGTACCAGTACACCTACATTACAATGATGGTACCTTACAGGAAGGTGAACATGCACTGCATCAGTACACCTACATTACAATGATGGTACCTTACAGGAAGGTAAACATACACTGTACCAACACACCTACATTACAATGATGACACCTTACAGGAAAGTAAACATACATATAACATACACCATATATTTATGAAACATGTAGGGCAAAGGTATAAGAGGGAAAAGAGATGGACAAAACAGGTCCACATTAGTGAGGAAATGCCAGCAATGAAAAGTAGCACAGAATAAAGCAGCTAAGGTGACACAATGACACAATGTGCATGTACGCGTCCACAGCACAAGATGGACTGCAAGTTCTCACTATGGTGTATGGAAGCAAATGACCAATGTCTGACACATGAGTATAGTGCTTTGGGGATGGCTGTAAACATGAGTGTGTACAAAGGACAAAAACGCAGTAATGTGCAACAGTTAAACAGCAAAAGGCATAGATATACAACAAAAGTAGGTTTGATGATCACATACACACATATACTGCCATGCAAATATAATTCCACAGGTAGCATGATCACTGTTGTTGATATAACTATCACTGTACATGTGTACGACTGATCAAAGGATGGTCCTATGTACATAATTACAGCACACAAAAATGGAATAACTGTATGTACCCCAGTTGCATATTACAATGGCAACTGTCTGTCTATCATATTAAGGCCATACACATGTGCCTCCATGTAAATCAGTGCATATGTATTACAAATGGGTACTTTTCCATTATCGGGGCAACACTTCTAATGAGCGCTTGGAATATTAGCCTGAGCTCACAATGATCTCACAGCTGCTGTGGGACCGCACACACTTAATTTTACTGTCACGATGCATTAACGAGTGAAAAACAAATATGTTTTGTTATCATCAGCCCAAAAAAAAATGACATCGCTTGTTGAACTGAGGAGTATGTAAAGTGAACATATTCCATTTACATGCTGGGGACAGTATTATCCTGAGTAAAAGCTTTATGAACTTTAGTGATCCATGCTAAACAGCATCCTTCTTTTACTTATGTATTTGCATGGTTTGTCATTTATAGCTAAAAACTTCATTTGGGAAAAGCGCTTTCTTTTCAAAAACAGAAGAATGGTTGGTCCACTACATAAACACCATGTACCACAGAAATCTTGCCATTCTCCTACACGTCATAATGAGGTGCATCATTCCAGTTGTAGCTATGACTTCACCTCAAAATCGGAATAATTTCCTCGGAATATTATTTTAGCAAGGCTAACTTAGTTTGGCAGCATTTACCACCACTGATGTGAAAATGGAGGCTGTCCAAGCTACTGATTTCAGCTCAAATGTAGCGTCTCCAATGCAATCTGTGCTTCTCATCGTTAACCACTTAAGGTTGCAAGCCCATTTCAGTGGTCTAAAGATATATCTTCCAAAGTGACATACACAAAGGATTTTCACAAAATGCTGAGTGGTTGGATTTAAACTGCTATTTTTCTGCTCCAACATAATATATGTAATTAAAAAAAAGATATAAATTGCGATTTTACTAAGTACTAACTGCCTATTAGAAAAGACGGCACTTTCTCGATGTTGCCGCGATAACAGAAAAGTACCTACAAATGCATACACATGGACATTTATGCTAATACATGTATACATGTCCTAATATAAGCTATTATCAAAAAGACCGACTATTGACATAAGCAAGATACTGAGAGACAAGGGAGTCATGAATGATGTTACACAAAGCATCACGTTCACATATTCTCTAAGGGACCTGTGAATGTCAATGCCGTATGTCAAGGATACATATTTATATGTATCAGTACCTAAAACATGGCGTGCCAATACATGCTACACACAAGGTGTTTGTGCCACTGGGACAGCATGACCCAAGAATGGTACACAGGATACAAAATGAAGGACATGTTATATTGTTGAACCGACATAAGAAACCAACAACCAATATGCAAATGGAGATGATGCAGACACATGGATAACATGTGCAAATAAATACAACTTACTGACTTCACTGTGCTATGTGAGAAGAATGGAAATCATGTGGTATACTCTGTGACTCTATTCATACTCTATGACCCCATTCAAGTTTAACACTGAATGTGACACAAAGTATGAATCCAATCCACACTTGTTTGCAAAGTGACGTGCAATGGACATCATAGTCATATGGCAAACGTTTCTGTAATAAAACATAATCAGATGTGCAGCAACAGAACTGTAAGGAGATTATATGATATGCAACAACAACATCAAAACTTATGAGACAGGACATGGAAAAATTTTGCTCAGGTTATATCACAGCTAAGTACATTTGTCAGGGGAGCCTTCAGTATGCATACAAAACACTATCATGCACAACACATAACAGCATATAGCAGTACATCTCAAGCAAAGCATGTTATACCACTCAGGCATGAGGCTCCATTCCAAAAGAGTTGTACCAATGAAAACCAAGACTGTCAGCAAAGTGTGATCGCTGGTATAACCATGTTTTCAAAAAGGCTTTACACCAACATCAGTAATAGACTTTGAATCAATTCTAAAGTAATATGGGCCTCGATTTGTTACTCAACATGTGTGCCTCTCACATTTATGTTGAACTTAATATATTTATATGTCCACCATAACTTATCATAATGTGCTAATAATGTGTCATGTTTACATCCCATGATTAAAATAAGCATGTTTAAAATGTTTTGTAAAATTAACAAGAAATGATGCACTTAAAATGTACATGCAAATGAGATGAACAATGCCACGTGGTTAATAGGAGCAATCACAACATCATATAATATGAATGGAATTTGTAAGCTTTTGAACAGCACAGTCCCAAGTACAGCAGAAATTATGTATGTGTCATATATACATAACTGTCCTCAACAAATGCATCACTGTCACTACCTACATTTGTATAATGCTTAAACATCTACCGGCAAAGTTAAAAAAATTTAGTGATGATCATGAGTATATATGCAGCACCTAAGACGTACAATAAAACTATGGATAGCATGTGGCAGACCAGTGACAGAAAATGCTATATAATATTGTATTTAACAAGCCATCATAGTGCATTTACAGATCAGTTTCAAGAGAAATGGAACTCATGAAGTACACGCCAGTATAGGTCTACCAACATCATTACGAATGTGAGACAGCAGACACCCATTCAATAATACACTACTCAGACTATGCACAACATATCACTGACAGCTACTGTCACACATGCAGGTATGCAACTACCTACTGCTCAAAAAGCAATAACAGTACAAGTAACTTGTATATAAAACAATCAAGTCCAAATCAATATGCCTGTTGAACACAGATGCATTTCAATAGGTTGTGTCAACAAATATTGCAGAGCTGCTCTACAGTACTGTGAGATTTAAACCGACATATGTAACTTAGGCGGTAGTACAATCAATGAAAAGAATTAATGGATTATAACAGACTGTTATGCAATTTAAATTGTAGTTACCATAGGTGTATATTACGCAGCATTTCTACATACATAATTAGTACCAGAAGTATGATGTTTCTAGAAACTTTACAGATAACAGAGATATGCATAGTCATCCTCAGCCTAACTGCTATAGACTTCAGTGCACCACAGCCATGCTAGATGTGTAAAATCTCTAATGTATAACTTACTGACCAAGTATACATCTCCCATACGGGTTAAGTAGGAAATGCGTTGGTGTCAAGATAGCAACCAAAATAAGCTACGCTGAAATTTGAAATCACACACAGGCAAAATATATATATATATATATATATATATATATATATATATATATATATATATATATTGGCCTACTGCTTAACCATTTGAGTTAATGGTGATCACACATCTTTTAATGTTGTAAAAGTCTATAAAATAACAATGGAATAAGCATTTATCCACCTTACTAAACCATTATGTATCAGCATACTGAGTTTAACTGTCATAGTTTGCAAAAAACATTGCAAAGCACTTTAAAAAAATAAATAACCATTAAAGGAATTAATGTACAACCATGTGATTCAGACCCACACATGTCTGCACATACAGTGCTAACCTACAGCCATAAGACAGTATAACGGTTACAGATCCACACTTCTTTTATGTGCACCATGTTTATAAGACTCACACATCGGCCATCATGACCTGCATTGATCTCATACTGATGAAAGCAGACATGGATTCAAAAAGAATGTTGTGAATTTTATACTTTAGAGATTAGTAATGTCTGCATTACTCAGCATTCACAAATACAGAAGTATACTGTAGGATGTTTCTAGAAGGTTTGCAGATAATGGAGAAATAAGTAGTTATCCATGGCCTAAAGGTTATACGTATCAGTGAACCAAGGCCATGCAGGATGTGTAGAAATCTGGATTGTAAAAGTGACCAGTCACACATCCATATGTGATGTGCACTATTACATGAATCACTACCAATATTTTGCAAAAATAGGCAACACTGGGATTTGAACCCACAGGTCAGAGATCGACAGTCACTTTACCATAATGCTTAACCAGTTGAGCTAAAGAACATCACAGTTCACTAGACGTTTAAAAGCAGATATTATGGAATAGCAGTAAATATGTATATCTGTGAAGTCTGAATTAATATACAGTTATAATCGGGTCTATATTAGAACATCGAAAGTTTAATAGTTCGAATCACCAAAGGTTGGCCTTTATTTATCAAACTATTAAAACATCGAATGTTCATAAAAATAAATTCAAAACAAAAAAGGAAAGACTAAAGGGTGTAGGCAGGGGGGCAAGCCCCCCCTGCACCCCCCACGTAAGGGGCTGCGCATCCCACACACCCCCGCTACTTAAATATACCAACTCTGAGACCGCACTACATTGCAGTAAATGGAAATCTCCCCTTACGGAGATATCCGTTTACACATTCGATATTCTCAGCATTCGCTATTGTCATGTCGATAATATCAGATTCGATATTGTCAACTTTCGACAATGTAATATAGACCATTATAATCAACAGTCCTGCATAATGTGCACACTGGCGTACTATTGTTAGGGATAACCTCGGAATAATTCTATATGCGGATGTTAACTTTAATGTGTGCAACTAAACTACTTTCATGTAAATTAGTTCTATTACTACAGATACCCATGGAATACACTTGAAACACAGACTCACTTAAACACATATATTATTTAATGACATTTTATAACGGGGAAAATCTACTGGGACATAGACCCATTTTCAGTGGAGGCCAGGGGAGAAAAGCTCCAAGTACAGTTACAAAGAAATAATATAGTATAACATCATATCAGCAAGTATTTACACAGTGTAAAGGTATCTCCAAGTACAGTTCCAAAGAAATACAGAGTATAATATCATATCAGAAAGAATTTACAGTGTAAAGGTAGTTATAATATTAGTATGACAAGCATTTATAAAAACATCAAAGCATTTAATTCAGCAGCATTCATAACCAGTGTTTTTATAAGTCATACAGTTAAACAATTACAAAATTAACATTACTCTATAAACTGCTAATGCAGTCCAAGTAGCCAGTAGCAGGATAAATCTAGAGCTAAAACAAAAACATAGGGACAGTAGAATAGGTGGACGGAAGTTAAGAAATACTAGCTAGCAGTGACTAGTGACAGTAACCTACTGAAAGTGGCTTAGGCAAGTGGTTGCAGGAACACATTTGATTATTGAGGCAATGGGACTTTAGTGTGATTTAGAATGATTTTATGGAGTCTATTTGAGTAATAGAGGAGGGTACAGCATTCCAAGGTTTGGCAATGGTGAAGAAGTAAAGGCTTTGTTCTGCACATTTGTTGGGTTTTGATATGCTTAGAAGCTGTTTACTGTTGATAATGTAAGTGTTAAGGTGTGGATTATGTGACTTACAGTATGCATCGGGTAGCTGGTGCTAGACCTGTGTGAGCCCTCAGTGAAGATCCTCTGCATCCCTCCATGTAGGTCATCATAGCAGTGGCAGACAGACACACCAGTCATCCGCAGTGCTCCACTGCAATTCAGTTCCAGATGCTGAACACTGCACAGTTCCTGGGGTGTGCTGTCACACTCTGCTCATGTGCAGCATCGACAGTGACCATCTGCTTGGTCTCCTCCTCTGTCCGCCTTGGAACTTAAACTCACTGAAACCTCCTCTCTGCTGACATCCTCAGTATGGGTGTTAACACTTACAAAAACACTGCTGAAAAAAAATTCTAAAGTCCCTCTCAGTTTGCAGGTAGCAATGGTATGGTAGGAATATGTATCAATATTACATTTTAAAGTTTGCATATATAGGATGGCAGCAGACTTTTGGAGGGCATTGGGCATGTCTTATAAATATTCCCATTTGCTGATTCCTACTGGACAGTTGCTCTGAGGACTGTGCACGTATGACAAACTATTGGTTAATGTGCCAAGATTCAAGAACTTAAGCAACATTTGCTAATTGGATTCCAAAACATTGAATGTTAATGAATCTCATTAAGTAAGTATAGTGCAAATGGTACTTAAAAGCTGTGTGCACTTAGCTGACCTCACTCTGGGGTGTAGCTGACTTACAGCTAACCTCCAAAGGTAAGATTTCACCTGCTGCTTTGCTGTGAAGGAATGCAGTGCTATTATCACCTACCTATATTAGTTAGCATTACGCTGTATAAAACAACTGAAACATGTTTTCATGCATATCTTGTTTGAAATTTTCTGCATTACAATCTGTTACATAAAGGAGGGGGTAAAATTAAATATGCACACATATGGGTACAAATTATTTTCCCTATATGCAGTTGTATGGATAAAAAGAAACAAGCCCTGGTAAAGTCTAGATACGAAAGGAATTAACATATATATGTAATTATTGCAGAGTAACGTGTAATGTCCGGCATATGTGTCCTGGGACTGATGACTTACAAAGATTTCTGCACGTTGTCCATTCAATGACTGATTTACAGATACTCTCTGATGCTTAGTAACATAGCAGTAGTTGAGTACATTCAATGAGATAGAAGGCACTTTAGGATGGCTTAGCTTTTATGTTGTTTGTGGTGATATGTAATCATGACGGCATAACAGGTCATTTGTACATGCTGATGTTTTACTTCCCTGTTTCTATATAATTTTCAGTAGGTGTGTTGTGTACCCTATCGTGACATTCACGTTTGTTATGATGTCTGTCACTGACTGCAATAATATTTGAGATGCATCCTACATTCTTGAGGTAGAAATTGCTACTTGTGTTCAGATGTGAATGTAACCGTGGCAACAGCATTGCTGTCATAATGCAGTAATGGCACATTAGTTATGTGTTTGACCCTTATTTGTTGTATTATCTATTGATGTGGGTTCAAATCCCATCCCTGCATATATGACCTGGACAAACTCATTAAATGGGTTAACAGATGTGCTGATGTTTTAGTCCATATGGATCTCCTATTCAGACATGTTCATTCAGATTTTCTGTACTTAACAGCGGTATAATTGACATGGTTTGTTTTGTATAGCTATGGATTATAAATGAGAGGCAAGCCATTCATTTGACATATGCTTTTTACATTGTCATGTCAATATGTGACATGCCCCTATATAAACTCTAAGATGTGCATATCACCTTTTCTTCCAGATGTCAGACAGAAATAGGAGAGAATTTCTCACACAAAAGAAGAAGTAACAATCAACGCTCTGAGCCAGCTGTGAACTTCTTGGACGGATGGGCGATACTAAGTGGAGAAGTGAGGACAGATCTGACACACATGATCAATGTTGTAGATCTACGGAGGCCTGCTGGTGCTGCTTCTCATACATGAGCTTACATGCAGCCAACAAACTCCAATGTCATGACAGGGTGAGGAATGCCACTGGAGGTGGGCTATCTTTGCCTTGTCCAGATGAGCTAATGATGCTTGTGGCCTCATATACCATAAACCTGGATCACTGGATACCTGGGGGAGGTGTTCCTGTACGTACAGGTATGTCCAATGTTCACAACACTGGAGCACACACCAATTCACATTGAGGACATTAATATTAACTCTTCTTACTGTTGTGTTACATTTGTGTTACAGTAGCAAAACTACACCACGAACATGAAAGCACACCTGATGTGTATACACAATGTAAGTAATATAGCAGGTTATCGTACCAACACATGCTTCGAGCGAGTGCATTTTGAGATTTAGACTTCTAGTGTTGAGCAGCATGATCCTCAGATTGCATTTGTTTGTAGCTGTTACGATGGTAATTTGGTCTTTGGAACACCCCCTAAAAAGGCACTATAGGGGTGGCAAGAGCCTTCTCCAGTATCCAGAAGCCCAGGTGTAACAGATGCAGGCCATCTCTGGCAATCATGTCATCCCAGGCAGACAGATACTAGATACCCTTAGAATGACACCAGAAACTTAGTCAATTGTTGAAATCAATAATTTTCTGCTTATACTGTGGTATAATTCTGGGTGATGGTAGGATGCTGCTCAGGGTTAAGGTCATACCTGCCTGGGCTACATAATCTGAGAGCTCCTCCATGTCTCTTTTCAAGTAGTCCAGGGAGGTACATCTCAGGTCATTCACACCCACATGTACAATGACAGACTCATATTTGTACCTGTTGTTGAGGGATCTAAGTGTGTGCTTTATGTGGTGGATCATGGCACCTGACAGGCAGCTGACTATTACTTTCCCCTGCCTCATCATCAGGTCACCTATGACTAGTGTGTTGGGCATGCTGTTTTGCCTTAAGGGCTTTGGTTGAGTGGTACGCTGTTTAGGAGAGTTATGTTCATAGGTTCATACTAGGCTATCTGCCCTAGGACATTTATAAGCCTAGCCAGAGTGTGTTTGGCTTTCGCCACCCATTTTAAATTAATTTTGCTATGCCCTTTTTCGAGGTTAGTATACTGTGCCTCTGTCTAACAGTGACACAAAAGTGATACCCGGGGTAAACCTATGATCTCCCATCCACTCATCAAGATTCCTCTTGAAGAGAGTCAATGAGGGACTCTGTCTAACCTGGACTGGGATTTTATTCTAGAGTGAAGGGAGCCTCTGGTTTATGAATCTGTCCCTCCAGCATGTCCTACTTATTTCAGTGCTGAGGTTCAAGTCTCTCGAGCGCGTAGCTCGATGGGATTTGGATTTTCTGAGGTGCAGCATGTCCATTAATTCCAGGTTGGACATGGCTTTATACGTCAGGCACAGATCGCCTCTGAGCAGGCGATATGCCACTGAGTAGGGCTGGAATTTCTTTAACCGGGCAGCATATAGCATCTGTTTGAGCCCTTTGATCCTCTTGGTGAGGTACTTTTGGGGTCTTTCCAGTTGCTGCAGGTGTCTGGTAAGGTACATCCCAAAAGGGGCATTGTACTCAATTATGGGCCTGGTAAGGGATGAGTAAAGAGGCACGATGACCTCCCCTGATCTAGATGTGAATCCCTTCATGATTAGGTGGGCTGTATAAAATGTTTTTCTAACCACTTTGGCCACGTGGTTGTCAAATGAGAGATTGCTATCAACTTGGGTCCCCAGGTCCCTAATTACTTCTTCTGTACTTAATGGATTACCACCTATGTGGTAATTTGTGGGCACTTTGTTTTTGCCAAAGGGGATGACTATACACTTTTTGGCATTTAGCTTGTGGCCATGGCTCTGGCACCAGTTGTCTGTTTCTATGAGGCCCTTTTGGAGGATGCTTGTGTCGGCTGGAGAGTCAATTATGGCACCCAGTTTGCAGTCATCTGCGAACTTGGTCAGCCACAGCCCTTCCATGTTAGCCTGTACCTCCGAGAAATATATACCGAACAAGAGAGGTCCCAGGACTGAGCCTTGTGGGACACCACTTGTAACTGGTTTGGAGTCTGACATGGCTCCAGCAATTCTAACCATGTAGGTTCTGTCCTTGAGCCAGTTTGCAACCCATCTAGTGACATAGGGGTTTATATTTAAGCTGGTGAGCTTATCTATAATGCCCAAGTGGGGTATTGTATCAAAAGCTTTTGCGAGGTCCAGGTAGGCTGTGTGGACCACCTTCCCCTCGTCAATGGCCTTGGTGACTGTTTCAAAGAAATCGACCAGGTTTAAGAGGCAGGATCTGCCCTTAACAAAGCCGAACTGGGTAGGATCCAGTGTCTGTAGGTCCTCAATATCTTTATTTATGAGGTCCATGATGATCCTTTCCATAGCTTTGCAGACCAAGCTAGTCAGGCTTATGGGGCGATAGTTTCCAGGATCTGTTGAGGCACCACCTTTGTGGAGAGGGACCACTGTTGCTGTACGCCACTCTTTGGGTACATATCCTGTAGTAAGGCTGAGATTGAACAGTAGTTTTATGTTTGGGTTTAGCTCTTCTTGGAGTTCATGTAGGACGCAGCCCGGGACACCGTCTGGTCCCATTGATGCTGTGTTTTTTGTTTCAGAGAGGCCGGCTCTTACCTGAGCATCTGAGATGTCAGGGGGGCAGCACTCTGCTGGGATAGATATTTGCCCTTTTGGTGGGGAGAGGGGAGAAGTTTGCGCTGAACCTGTCAACTAGGATGTTGGCAAGGTCTGTGGGTTCGGTGTATTTTTTGTCATTTTTGACTAATTCTGAGCATATCTGGGAATTCCCACCCAGGTTCCTAACATAACTAAAGAAAGCCTTGTGATTATCCTTAGTGTCCTGTGCAATTTTTCTCTCGAAGCTGGCCTTAGACGATTTTATGAGTGCCCGTAGTTTTTTGCTAATACTGATCAGAGATGCCTTCCCTTTTTGGGATTTTGCTCTATCATGTAGTAGCTTCCTCCTTCTATTGTATAGTTTGTTTATGGCTGGGGTCCACCAGACAGGATGTCTGCCTTTGGAGGATTGGGTCTTGGTTTTATTTGGGATTGCATGATCCATGCATTCCTGAAGGTGTTCATAGAATGCGTTTATAAAGGATTCTGCGGTCTGGGCCAGGATTCCACCTCGGTTTTGAGGAGTGTGAAATTTGCTTTAGAGAAGTTTTTCACTGTGGTTTTCTGGGCTGGGGGTGGGGTCAGGATGTGAATATCCAGTGAGATTAGTTTATGGTCTGATCTTACCAGTGAGGGATACACTTCTGGTCTGGAGCATAGAGTCCCCATGTTGGTGATGATCAGGTCCAGTATGTTTTCCCCTCTAATGGGAGTGGTAACAAGTTGTTCCATAGCATTTGAGTTTATAAATTCTAGGAACCTTTGGGCTAGGGTGTTGGAGCTAGAGTAATGCTCCCAGTCTATGTTTGGGTAGTTGAAGTCGCCCAATATAATGGTGTTTGGAGAGACCTTCATATTTTCCAGTGTTCTCAGGAAGGCTGAGTGGGGTTCCTGGGTTTGGGAGGGTGGTCTGTAGCAGGCTATAAACTGGAAGGCAGTTTTACCCACTGTTAGTTCC
Organism: Protopterus annectens; assembly: GCF_019279795.1. Lineage (NCBI taxonomy): Eukaryota > Metazoa > Chordata > Ceratodontiformes > Protopteridae > Protopterus > Protopterus annectens. The sequence goes on along the minus strand of NC_056746.1, from coordinate 90,222,210 downwards.
ACATGGATAGTCTCTGATGCTTCGTGCTGTGCCACCAACCTGGAGGTGTGGGTATCTTTGTGAATATTGATACTCCCCCTCCTTTTGTGGTTCGGTCCAAGTTTTGGGGCCAAAAAGCATGGTATGAGGTATAACCTGGTAGTGCTGGGGTGCTCTCGGGAAGCCTTGAACCAGGTTTCTGTTACTGCACAGATATCGATGTTCTCCATGCTAAGGAGAGTTTCGAGTGCGTGCATCTTGAGGTTTAGACTTCTGGCATTGAGTAGCATTACTCTTAGTTCTTATCCCTTGTGATACCTATGGAGGTGGGTTTGTCTTTTGAGCCTTGCCTAAAAAAGGCACTATGGGGGTAGCAAGAGCCTTTGCCAATATCCGAAAGCCCAGGGGTGACAGGTGCAAGCCGTCCCCAGCGAAGCATTGTGGCATGTCGAGCATGTCATCCCAGGCTGACAGGCATTGGATCCCCTTTGAATGACACCAATACTTAAGCCAATTGTTGAAATTGATCATCTTGTCTTCATATTGTGGCATCATTCTTGGTGAGGGTAAGATGATTAGTGTTGTGTTGTGGTGGTCGAGTACGTTTCTGCCTTGGAGGTCTCTGCTGTTTGGGTAGATTTTTATTGACAGCCTCTGTGAAGGTGGGTGAGCAGTTTGTGTTTTTATGTGAAGGCAGTGCTGGTGTGTGTTCTGGAGGGCTATGTGTTCCATGTGGTGTGGTGCAAGTGTTGACCTTCTCCTCTTGACCAGCTATTCTGGTCTTGGCTGGAAAGTGCGTGGCTTCCAATTTGGATATATAAGTGCATCTCTCACAAGTCTGAGTGCTGGGAAGTAAGAGGAGAGAGTTGTCAGAGTACATGAGGCAGTTGCTACATTGCCTCAGGATGCCCAAGTTCACCAGGTTAATAGGAGAATGCACAGGGAACTGACCTTTAGACATGCTTGGAGGGGTGGGCATTAATAATAAGTACTGGAGCTGTTTCCTTGTAGAACATTTAGTGCTAGTAGCAGTTTTGTGTGCTACAATAATTCTGACAAGAAGTCTGGTAAAGTGCTAGAGTAATAAGCTAGTAAAAGTGCAGGAGAGGAGAGAACTAGTAGATCTAAGGGAAAATTTGAAGAGCAGACTTTGGCACTGCTCAGAAGCTTACAAAGAGTCCTAGATACAGCAAATCAGTACTGTACAAAGGCTTCCCTCCAACACAGAAAGGCTTGGTGGGCTCAGAAGCTTACATACAGTCCTGGATACAGCAAATCTGTATCTGGACTAGACTTGTTACAGGAAAGGCGGGAAAAGCGCAAACATGGGCTTTTAAAACAGAAATTTGAAAGAGATGGAAAAACTGCCCAAATGGCCAATATACTACAATTTCTGGGACAGAAACCACTCCTCTTGTGATAGATATGCAACCTAGCTCTTAGCACTCCCACTGATAAGCTAGAAGGCTTCCCTGCAACGCAGAAGAAAGGCTTGGAGGCTCAGAAGCTTAAAACCAGTCTTGGATACAGCAAATCTGTATCTGGACTAGACTAGTTACAGGAAAGGCAGGAAACCAGCTTAGAATTTTTTTTTTTTTTTTTTAAGTAAAGTGAAAAGGGAGAAAGGAGGAGCAGAAGATAATTCAAGGTTAAGAAACTAAGTGGGTTGGCCTTCTCAAATGTTCTGTCTGTATTAGGTAGAATGAGCTAATGACACTAGACTGGGAGGAGTGTCCCAGATCAAATTTAAAGTAGGGGCGGGCAACTGCAAAGGCACCAAGTATATGTCCTCCTTGGTCATATTTGTTCGATATGTGAATTACATGGCATATCTTTCTTATATAGGGTCCCTGAACCACCCACAGCCATGATGACCTTCTAAGTCTATATCATCACTGGTACTGTAGTTAAATAGTGGCCCCAGATTTCAGTATTTGCTGCACCATGTGATTTCTGTGAATGCGTGTGACGTGTGTCATCTACTACTGTCCTATATACATTGTCCAGTTCAGAAGGAGGCAGCCTCCAAAAGGGAGGATAATGCAGCTGGGCATTCTGAAGATGTGGGAGCATCAGATGACAGTCATAATGATGACCGTAACTCACTGTTTTATGTTGAGCCTGTTAATGATGGTTACTCTTCCCCATGACCATTGGACCACATGTGGGAGCGTAACTGTTGTATATGCATGTATGTCAGAGGGTGTCCACTTACTATTGCAGACAGATGAACGTTCACACTGTCATGGCTTTGACCTGCATGCACTTGATCATGTCACTGAAAACGTAGCACACAAGCAGCGTGTTTTACATGAACGTCAGGAATGCAGATGTGGCGAGATCATGGTACCACTGGCTGCACATCTGGATCCGTAGCCCACATTTTTATTCTAGAATGGCCTTGCAATACGGGAATTCCTGTTTTTTTTTTAAAAGTACAGAGCAGTCTGAAGGCAAAGAGTAATGTGACTGAAAGAAAAAAAATAAAACAAAATATATAACAATCCACAAGGTAAATGCTCTGCCACTGGAAAAGTCAAAGGAGCATAAAACCAGGAAAAACAGACAGCAGAGACAACCACGGGTTTCAAAATATGCCAGTATCCACTGTTTATAAAACAAAAGATGTATTAACAGTGGATACTGGCATCTTCTGAAACCCGTGGTTGTCCCTGCTATCTGTTTTTCCTGTTTTTATGCTCAAAAAAAAAATGGTGAATTGACTTCAAAAATTAAAACAATTCCAAACTATTTTGCATTATAGTTTGATAAATGAATCAGGATGAATAAACCTATTCACTATATAAGATTTACAATATTTGCGAGGATGCATAGATAGCAAAGATTCTGACAGCTAAGCTCTATGGCCAACCTCGAAGAGATTTTAAGGTGACTGTCAAGTACTGCTGGGTGACCAGTTGACACTCATGCCCAAGAGGAATTACGTTCATACTTAATGATATTTAACAGTAAACTCACATATTTCCTTTGAAAATGTATTGATAGCAAAAACTGCAATGGACGTAATGCAAAAAAAATATAAGAAGCTGAAAAGTGACTTAGTTTCAGAGATATCATTCGATTTTAATTCAACAGGCTCACTCCAAATACAGATCATTTAGTGTACGGTGTCTGTAGGTTTTTACAAGAAAAAGTAGCCGCAGGTCTGGCAGTCCGACTGGGAGTGGTAACCTTGTTAGTATCTCATATAGATTTTGACGAGGTTTATTTATTTATTTATTTAACTTTTGCCTGTGAGGAATTCAGTAAGCAAAAGGAAAACTCTAGGTGTGTTAATCTGCATAATTTCCTTTAATGTAGGTGGCACCTGCAAGAAATGATTATATCTTAAACTGCAAAAAATAACTCACAACAACTGAATTAAACATTATAAGATATAGTGTGCACAAAAGTACCTCCAAGCTTTGTATCTGGGTAGGATGTTTGTCTAGTTACTCTGTGTGTGTGTGTAATTTATGTATCATACTTTGTGGATGTGAGTTAAGCAATTATGCCCAACGGGGAGTGTGTTAATGTGTAATTAATGCCCACCCAGGGGTGTTATGTGGCCAGACGCCACACGCAGAGGGCCTCTACATCCCTGGAAGGGCATTAATTACACATTAACACACACCCTGGAGGGCACTATTGCAATTAGAGAATGGGTTCTCTAACATTGTTGTGCTTTACTTACTTATGTGTTTTTTTTAAGTTCTATTTTATTTTTTTAATATATTTCTGTTTAGCGAGCGTAAAATAATGACGGCCGTTTTGTTTTCTGAGTCCAAGCTCCACTGCAGCTTGATATGCTGCCGTGAAGCACTGGACTCATTTTTCAGTGGGCATTACTTGTACTTTTTCGTTCTGTTTACATACAGGACTTCTTCAGAAAAATCACACAGTTAGAAATTTCAAAGTGTAGTATTTATACAATGTTTATAAAAAGCGCGCAAAATTTTTAATTGACGCTTATCTTCTTAAAGAAGTATATGTGCATACATGATAACAAAAAGACAAAAAGAAAGAGAGACCGGACAGCTTCAATTTATACTGACAACTTTACAAATCACTTTATATATATAAATATATATAGATGCATGTGTATATGATTATATACACATATATATTATATCTCAATAGGGGAAAAAAAAAAAAAATATATATATATATATATATATATATTTCACATGGCCAACATTCAAATGCCTATGATTTAATGTTTCCGATATTCTGAGGATGTCGAATACACGGAAAATTAATTAAATATTTGGATAAATATGTGCAAAAATGTGTGTATAGATCTGTATGTGTTTATACATATCGAAACATGTACTATATCTATTGAATTTTTATTAAAATTTATTAAAATTATTATTATTAAAATTCAAAGATGTGTTGTATATGGACATACTACATGTTTTTTTGTGTTATAAATGCACATATACACACACATCCACACCCCCACACACCCACTCACACAAACACATGCACACCCACACACACACAAACACACACACACAAACACCCGCGAAAGGCTCACACCCACACAAGCGCAACCTCCACCTCACTTTATACACGATATATAAAAATATGTAAATATGTCATGTATTTTATGAATTTTATAGAATGTGAGATGTGAATTATTAAATAATAATAAATTATGACAAGTATATAAAATGTAAAATAATTATAGTATGCAATGAAATATATACCGATTGTGCCTTTGAATGTTTGTATGTGCACAATCTAAACTTGCATTTCAATAAAAATTAAAAATTATAGAATGCTCAAAAGTTCTATATTAATAATTCATCAAATATATAACATTCAATGTTTGATAACACCTTACAATAAAAAACACTTTATGTTAATATATATGTTAATAAATTTAAATAAAAAATACATACATTTGATAAATTTAATAAATATAATATTGATATTAATATTCATATCCATAATTTAAAAAAATGGATAATTCAATGATACCATAAATTTTATATCCTATAAAATTTTTTATATATATATATATTTTACAAAATACAAAATATTATAAAATATTAGATATGAAATATTTATATAAAGGACTGTTTATATAACCAATGATTGATTATTATATTGGAGATATTTTAAGCGTTTAAATTAAAGTATTTTAGAACGTTTCTCTGCAGTCCGGCCGTGATATTTGTTTTTTCATTTGTTTGGACATAATATCGTTTTTTGAAGTTTGTTTGGGTGAACATGGCTGAGGACACTTTGCAGGGAACGCCGGAAATTCTAAGAGCTACAGAAATGGAAACCGAAAATGACGGAATGAACAAATTAACGCAGCTCATAGCTCTATTATCTCAGAAGGTAGAGACAATGAATGAGAGACTGGACGCAATTTCAATTTCTTACATTCCAAAAGGACAGCGAGATCGTAGGGATGTATTGGAGACACAACAACCAACACAATCGCAGGGGAGCTTGTTTGGAAATCAAGGAAACATAATACAAACAGGTACTGTAATGGGGGCTAATGCTCTCAATGCATCTAATGCTCCTTTGAATGTTGTCAATATGCCTAATATAGGGCAAAGGCTACAGATACCTTGTGTGGCGACATTTTTAACATCAAATGCTAATGATAATAATAACAGTATTACCTCTCCACAAAATGAAGCAAATACAAATGTAGGGAATAATATACCAGTGACAGAGAGAATGGATACACAAAATCAAATAAATATTAATATATCACCTATAGGAACACAAATTCCAAATTTAAAAGATTGGTTAATAACACCAGTGGGCTTAAATACATCGGAACATTCAAATAGTGAGACAGGAATGGAACAAAATGATAGCCCACTTTTGGCCAACCTATTGGATAACTTGGATAACAGCATGCTAAAATACAAGAAACTCAATCTTGAGATAGAGTACTTTCAAGAATGTATTAAAGCAAATATGGTTCCTAAAGGTTTAAGAACTTGGCGTTATCCTACTGGTTTGGTCACTGGTTCTGAATTTCATAAAGACCTTATAAAGGCCTTCAATTAACAAGGCATACAATTGATGGAAATTATGATGAAACATTATAACATACAAGCCAAAGAACTGGGAGAAAATATTGAACATTTAGATGGCACTATAAGACAACATAATGATTTTACTCGATACAAGTATGACTATCTAAGGTGTTTTCAAAGCATCGAAAAGCATATTGAGAAGTTGAGGTACACAAAAATTAAAAAATTGGACAGGGATAGGCTGCAATATAATGAAGGTAGAGCATATCCTCCACCTCCAACATCACAGACAAGATCGAGGCCTATGGTAAATCAGACCAATTCTAGTAATTCTAGTAATCAGGAGACTAATGCTAGGCACAATATGGTGTCAGCTAGCAATCAAGATCAATCTTCTGACTTTTATCAACAATAAGCAAATAATGACCAATTGCTTAATGATCAAGTAAGGCGAAGTGAAAGACTAAAGGAATGGAACAATTTAGAAGTAGGGCCTTCAAGCAACATAGCTAAATCGAACAATAATCAGGGATGTAATGGGATCCTATCTCGCCTACATTCACAACAGATGGGTTCGGAGCCGATCCATCGGCTCCGACTCGGCAACTAATACACTAGCACGAAGTCTCTCATTGGCTGGGCTACTCCCTATCCCAGGATGCACTACACCTGCTTCCCCAGATCTCGTTTGCCGCTTAACAAGCTGGACGTGGTCTTGACTTGGCTGGAGCTAAGTGGTTCTTTTTACCTTATTGGTCCTTGACCTAGGGAATTTTTGTCCATATTAACCAAACAGCTGTTTTAACAGCTATTTCTTACTAGTTCTTATTGTTTTTTTGTTGAGTGCTTGTGTCCAAAAAATTTATTTTGTTCAGTCGGGCAAGGCCCGTTTAAGTTAGAGGGCCTTTGCCCTACCTTTTGAGTGCTTTTAGTTTTTATTAACCTTTGGTTAGTTGTTTTTTTTTTTGGGCAAAGCCCGTTTAAATTAGAGGGCTTTGGGCCGTTTAACTTTTCAAATTGTTGTGAGGTAAACTTTCACCAGTACTCGCGCCAGTGTGTCTCGGGCTTTTCAGTTGGCGCAATTTGTGTGTAGTGCTATACTTGTTGTGGTAGAGTAGTATTTCCTTAGAGTTGTACTTGTTGTGGCCTGTATCATGTCTAAGGAACAAAAGTCAGGTTTTAAAAAATGCACTCGGTGCAAATATAAAATGTCCATTACAGACAGTCATTCAGTATGTGTGTATTGTTTGGGGCCGAAACATCTGCAAGAGACTTGTAGCGTCTGTCATGCGTTCTCATCTAGAGTTCTTCAAGAACGCAAGAACAAATTAATATTGAAAGGGCTTATCAAGCCTTCTTTTGAGGAAGCCTTAGATCTACCTGTTGCTTCCAAAAAGAAAAGATCGTCGGCTCCGACAAGTCCGTCGGAGCCGACTTCTAAAAAGACAAAATTGACCTCTTCTTCCTCGGCTCCACTGACTTCGGGGCCGAGGGTCGAAGGGTCTGCCACGATAACTCCTACCTCGGCTCCACTGCCTTCGGAGCCGCAAGTTGGAGTATCGAGAGGTGAATCACCTCCATCGGTTCCAATGGCTTTGGAGCCGGTGGAAGTGTGCAGCTCAGACTCTTCCCCCTCGGCTCCGGAGAAGGCTCCTTCGGTGCCGATGGTGGTCCATGCTGTGGTGGAGTCGGCGCCGATAGCATTGGAGCCGTTTCGGAGCCGGTCCCCTTCTCTCGGAGCCGAGAGGAAAGTCTTCTCGATTGTCTACCTCCTCTAAATCATCGAGACTTTCAGATTCGGACCTGGATAGGGTTTTACAGAGGCTATTCCAATCTCCAGTGTTTACTAAATTGGTCTCGGCTCCAGCACAGTTAGCTTCGGAGCCGATCCCCCCTCCAACACATTCGATTCCTCCTCCAACCTCCTCGGAGCCGTTGGAGTCGGTGGTGGTGGAGCAAAGCGGAGCCATACGGTCGGAGCAGAGACCCCTTCGAGGTCTCTCGGTTCCGACTGTGCTTCCTACCCTGTCCTCACCGTCCCTAGATTTGGAGACTGGTGCCTCTGTTGTGTTGCAGCCCCCCGGCAGCGGGGCCCCAGGGCCTGAGGATACCCCCATCGGGGGTTCCTTTCTTCCGGGTGGTCCGTCCGAAACTGCTTCAGACGAACCCCCACGGAAGAAATTGTGTAAGAGGAAGCACGTAGACTCCCAAGATGAGTCTATTACATCGGATACTGACCTCGATGACGCAGAAGGGTCCCCCAAATCATCTTCGGATGATATCTCCTTCTCAGATATCTTGGAGATTCTGAGACAGAGAGGTGACTGGCAAGCCAAAACCCCTTCAGCTGAGGAGTCAGTCTTCCTCAAGGCCTTTGGGGCCCAACCTTCCGCCTCCTGGGTGTCTCCGCCCTTCGATGAACTCCTTGATTTGGTTTCTCGAAGGGCGTGGGAACACCCTGATTCTTTGGAACCGGTGCCTGCGAGGCCCAATAAATTTTTGTCAGCCCCCCCCCCCAGAAGGAGTTTCTCACAAAGGGTGTGCCTGTAGATGCTTTGGTGGTGGCTTCTGCCACACAGCAGGACGTGGCAGAGGCTTCGTCTGTTCATCCTCCTAATAAGGATTCTAGGAGTATGGATAGGTACGGGAAGCGTACCCTGTCTTCAGCGGCCTTTGCCTTACGATCGCTAAACTACTTATGTCATTTTACGAGGCTCCAAAGGGATCTTCTCAAAGAGCTAAATGACTCTCTTGTTGGTAACCTACCTGAGGCGCTGGCCCCGACTGTTGGCGCACAGATGACTACCCTCTTTTCTATTGTTAACTCGTCCATGAGGCTCATTTCATATGCGGCCGAAGGGGCGAGTAGAGCAGCGGGAACAGGCGTTGCCCTCAGGAGACAAGCCTGGTTACGCTTGTGTTCGTCATGGAGGCCTTCAAGTCTTCCTTCGCCGCCTTTGATGGGTCATCTTTGTTTGGACCCAAGGTGAAGGACACAATAACTCGGTGCGAGCAGGAGGGCAAGACTTTGACTGCCGTTGGGGCCCGATTTTCCGCTCCTTCTAGGCCTTACCCCAAGGCTGGGAGAGGAGGGAAAATGTGGTTTAGAAAATCTCAGAAGTCTTTCCCTACTCCACCCAGTGATTCCCCCTCCAGAGGCGGGGATTCGGAAGACGCCGCCCAGAGGTGGCAGAGGCCCCGTAACTCTGGAGACCGCGATTCCTTTCGTGGTTCTTCATACAACCAGCGTTCCTGAGTTGTTGCCCGACTGTGCAACTCCGGAGCCAGTCGGGTCGCTTTGCGGCGCACCCACAAGCTTGGGAATCCATAACAAGCGATCAGTGGGTGCTTCGCATTATTACCGGAGGTTATATCATCCCCTTCAACAAACCCCCCCTTTCTTTAAGGGAAATCCCGGACGTACCACCCAGTCAGCGGGATCAGGCAGCATTAGAGGTTTCAAAGCTGCTAGAAAAAAGAGCCATCCAGCCTGTCCCCATCGACCAGATCGGATCAGGAACTTACTCAAAATTATTTTTGGTACCAAAAAAGGCAGGGGACTTCAGGCCCATTTTGAACCTCAGTTCATTGAATCGTTTCGTAAAGAAGTCCAAATTCCGAATGGTCACTCTTCAATCTATTCTTCCTTTGCTGGAAAAAGATGCATGGATGTGCTCCATAGATCTCCAGGACGCTTACTATCACATTCCCATAGCTCAAGAGTCCAGGAGATATTTACGCTTCCGCCTCGGAACCAGTCATTTCCAATTCCGAGCACTGCCCTTTGGTCTCACCACAGCCCCCAGGGTGTTCACCAAGTGTCTGGCAGTGGTAACTGCTCACCTGAGAAGTCTGGGATTCCAGGTGTTTCCTTATCTAGACGACCGGCTCCTTACTGCCACCTCCAAGCATCTACTACTCCAAGCGCTCAGAGCCACATTCACCTTGGGCCGTTTCTTGGGGATCACGTTCAATTTGCTAAAATCTGTACTACAGCCATCTCAGCGTATTACTTTCATAGGCGCAGACTTAGACACAAAAAGAATGCGCGCCTTTTTACCGGCAGCAAGAATTCAGGTCGTACAAGATCAAGTCAAATCCTGTCTCCCCCTACAAAGAGCCCCGGCCCATCAGATCCTACAACTGTTGGGCTCGATGGCGTCGACCATACTTTTAGTTCCCTTGGCCAGACTTCACATGCGAATTTTACAATGGCTACTGTCGGTTCAATGGTCTTATCAGGAACTTCCCTTGAACCACTTAATCATAATCACGGAAAGTTGCCGTCGGGATCTGCATTGGTGGCTCCTCCAATCAAATCTCGACCAGGGGCGACCCTTTATACCTCAACGTCCCGTTGCCACTGTGACTACGGACGCCTCCCAGGTAGGGTGGGGGGGTCATTACCTGGACAGGTCGGTCCAAGGCACATGGCAGATCCAGGAAACGCATTTGCATATCAATGTCCTGGAGATGAGAGCGGTACTATTGGTACTCCAAGCTCTCCATCACGCTCTCCCACAGGGCCCGATTACTATCCTATCCAGCAACATGTCGGTGGTGTGGTACATAAACAAGCAAGGTGGAACCAGGTCTTACCCACTATGCAGAGAAGCCATGAGACTTTGGCACTGGGCGGTAGCTACCAACCGCTTTCTAATGGCAACGCACATACCGGGGAAGTCCAATGTGATTGCGGACAGATTAAGCAGGACCATTCTTTTACCCCACGAGTGGTCCCTCAACCAGGGTATAGCTGCGAAAATCTTCGACAGATGGGGTCTTCCTTGCTGCGACCTGTTTGCCAGCCCTCACAATGCGAAATGCAGAGAGTTCTTCACACTGTTTCCTTCTCAGGGACAGATTCCCAGGGACGCTCTGACTCACATTTGGCCCCCCGGTCTTCTCTACGCCTTTCCTCCGTTCCCCCTCCTACCGAGGGTGATACAGAAGGCCATTTACATGGAGAGCGAGATGATTTTGATTGCCGCGCACTGGCCTCGTCAAGTTTGGTTTCCTTTCCTACAGAGGCATGCGATAGAAGGTCCATGGTTTCTGGATCCGGTGCCAGACCTGTTGACTCATCAGTCAGGACGGCTTCATCCCTCTCTCAGGTCCCTGAAGTTGGCAGCATGGTTACTCCACTTCCATCCTTAGTCTGAGACAATGCTCTTTCGCCGGACGTGGTCCACATACTGTCTTCTTCTCATAAACCTTCCACCATCAAACTTTATTCCAGTAAATGGAAAAGGTTTGCCTTCTGGGCTCAAGAACGGGGTATAGATCCTCTCACTGCACCAGTATCGGAGGTTCTGAATTTTCTGGCCTCCCTTTTCAGTCGGGCTCTTCAGTTTCTACCATTAAGGTTCAGTTAGCGATCTCTAATTTTCATGCTTCATTTGAACCTTCATTGATGTCTCACAAACTTTGTAAGGCTTTCCTTAAAGGGGCTTGGCTCCTTAGGCCTCCGTTATCTCATCCTGTCCCCCCTTGGGATTTGAATATGGTTCTTGCTGCCCTAACTGCCTGTCCTTTCGAACCAGCTGCTACTTGTGATTTAAAATTTCTGTCTTGGAAAACGGCCTTCTTAGTAGCCATAACATCTGCTAGGCGAGTTTCAGAACTTCAAGCTCTTTGTTCTGATCCTCCCTATTTGATTTTTCACAAGCATAGAGTTTCATTGAAATTAAACCCTGCATTTATACCAAAAGTGGCCTCCTCTTTCTGTATTCAACAAACTATAGAACTCCCTGTCTTTTTCCCAGAATTCTCTAATAACGCAGAATATACTTTGCATCAATTGGACGTACATAGACAACTGCGTTTTTATTTGAATAGAACCGCTCAAACGCGGAAATCAAATCAATTGTTTGTTTCCTTTGCAGTGAACAAATTTTGTCAACCAGTAACAAAAACCTCCATATCTAAATGGATTAAAGATTGTACCATTTTTATTTATTCACAGGCTAACAAAGACCTTCCCTTTCCAGTCAAGGCTCATTCTACCAGGGCAATGGCTACTTCCCTAGCTTTTCACTCCAAATTATCAATAGATGATATTTGTGCTGCGGCAACCTGGACTTCTCCGTACACTTTCATTTCTCATTACAAATTGGATGTGGTTTCTCGAGGCAGAGCTTCCTTTGGTTCCACAGTTCTCAGGAGTGTGTTCCAATGAGCCACCCGGGATGTAGGTGCTAGGGACGCTGTCCCATCTGTTGTGAATGTAGGCGAGATAGGATCCCATTACATCTTTTAGTTATGTACTTACCATAACTTTGGATGTATGGGATCCATCTCGCCTACATTCATAAGTACCCACCCTCCTTCCCCCTTCCATTCGGATTTAGAGGAGCTGTAGTCTCTTTTTTCTTGGAGATCTTTCTTGAAGAACTTTAGTTGGTTATAGTGACTACTAATTTTTCTGTGTTTGCATGGATGTATGAAAGCGAACAAACAAGATCTGGGGAAGCAGGTGTAGTGCATCCTGGGATAGGGAGTAGCCCAGCCAATGAGAGACTTCGTGCTAGTGTATTAGTTGCCGAGTCGGAGCCGATGGATCGGCTCCGAACCCATTTGTTGTGAATGTAGGCGAGATGGATCCCATACATCCGAAGTTATGGTAAGTACATAACTAAAAGTTTTCAGAAACCCAATCAGAAAAAACAATGGAACAAGAGGAAGAACCGAAACAACAGGAGATGACCAAAGAATCAAACCAATGCTTGGTCCTCATATTGGTAAAAAATCAAAAAGGGGATTTTACTATATATAATTACTCTTCTTTTCAGGTCTCAAATCATATGGCAGAAACCCTACCAAAGGGTCTAACTTTTGTTCCATCATATAAGATGGATTTAGCTAAAACAATTTGTGACTTGAAATTATTTGTCAGAAAATTAAATTTGAAAATGTTATTGGGAAATCAAGTACCACAAAATTCTAGGTTTAGAGTCCCTAGTGTCTATAATCCTCCCTTACAAAATGCTCTCTTTATTTTTGAGAAGGTTTGTGAATTGGATATAAGAAATTTAAGTAAGGGTAAGTTTAAAGGCATCAATAACTTAGTTCGGGAAGAAAGGGAAGACCTTGAGGCTTTAATGTCCGCCAATATCAGGATTATGAATCCAGATAAGGGCGGAGGTTTGGTCTTCATGGATTTACCAGATTATGAAAGTCGTATTATGAACATATTGGAAAGTGATGCGTATGTAAAAGCATCACTTAATGAATACAATAAGGCAAACCAGTTCATAAAAGGATTTCTCAATGAGTTGTTCATAGAGGCCAGAATAGATTTGCACACTTTTAATTATTTAACTATTCTGGTCCCTCGAACACCATACATATTTGGAGTGCCCAAAATACATAAGAGTCTTCACAATCCACCATTTAGACCTATAGTCGATGGTAGAAATTCGTCAACTTATGCATGTGCAAAATTCGTAGATTCAATTTTAAAGAAATATGTAATACAAGAATCATGGATTTTAAAGGATTCTTGGGCCTTTTTAGCCAGTTTGAATAATTTTTCTTATTCACAACAGTATAGTTTCATAACAGTGGACATAAAGGACTTATATACTTGTATCCCCCAACAAACAGGTATTGAATGGGTAATCTCTAGAATGGGTAAACTGAATGCACCCCAGGCAGAGATAACCCTGGTTCAGGAGTTGTTGGACATAATCTTGTCTTATAACTTCATATTATTTAACAAACAATATTATAAACAGAGAGAAAGAGTGGCAATGGGTTCACCATGTGGCTCTAGTTATGCCAACATGGTGTTGGCACATTGGGAGACCACATATATCTTTATAAATAGATTGTTCAAAGATATTGTCAAATTTTATGGTAGGTTCATCAACGACATTTTTATAATCATAGATGGGTCGTCAGTTGAAGCAATAGAATTGATTCATATGATGAATAATACAACTGAATTTTTAGAATTATCCCATTCATCCAGTGATAATGTTATGGTCTTTCTGGATGTTGAGGTATCAAAAAATAATGTCGATAGGCGTTATGAAGCGGTATTATATAGGAAGCCAACATATTCACATAAATTTTTACATTTTTCTAGTGCCCACCAATTTCACCAAAAACGCTCAGTTTTAAAAGGTCAGTTAGTAAGGGCTGCAAGAATGATATCTATTGATGAGAATTTTCAAAAAGAATGCATGCTATTAAAGGAAATGTTTCTCAATAGAGCTTATCCTATCCAACTGATAGATGATTTAATTCAAGAAGTAACATTAAAAAGAAAGAATGGTATTTATGAACCAATACTCAATACCAAGGTAAATTCCTTCAATAAAGAAGTGAATATAAGTGAGTCGGATCTAGATCAGGTAGCAAATGCACCTTTTCAAACTGAATTCAACTCAGCATGTATTATGAGTTTTTCATCCAACTATTTGGATATAAAAGAAATCATTTTCAAAAATTGGTCCTTATTAAATGATGAAATGGATTTAAGTACCATTTTTAATTTTATACCAAAGGTGATCTGGAGAGAGGGTATTAGTTACAGACAAATTTTTCAAAGAAAAAGAAAATGTATAAATAGAAATATAGGTATGAAACAATGAGGTTGCTGTCCCTATTGTTATATAATAGATGAAGGTATCAATATAGTCATCAATTCCTATACGATTCGGTTAAAGGACAGTTTTAATTGTAATACCAGAGGAGTAGTTTATGTTGCAAAGTGCCAAGCATGTCCCTCCTTTTATATAGGTAAAACAGATAGAAGATTAAGGGACAGAATATCTGAACACATGAGAAGTATAACACATAAAAGGGAGGACAATGCTTTGGCAATGCATATCATAATGCATCCACAACACAAATTTAAATTTAAGATAATTCAGCAAATCCAACAAGATGATAGAGGAGGGCCATTTACCCTACTATTGGAGAAAATGGAACTGATTTGGCAATTTAGATTGAATGCCTTTGTGAACCCAGGTCTAAATGATAAATGTTCAATAATGTGCCTGTTGAGGTTGAGAAGTTTAGAAAGATAGGTCATAACATATAAAGAGATTTCTAACAACAATAAAACACAATCTCCAATATAATAATCAATCATTGGTTATATAAACAGTCCTTTACATAAATATTTCATATCTAATATTTTATAATATTTTGTATTTTGTAAAAAAAAAAAAATATATATATATATATATATATATATATATATATATATATATATAAAATTGATAGGATATAAAATTTATGGTATCATTGAATTATCCATTTTTTAAATTATGGATATGAATATTAATATCAATATTATATTTATTAAATTTATCAAATTTATGTATTTTGTATTTAAATTTATTAACATATATATTAACATAAAGTGTTTTTTATTGTAAGGTGTTATCAAACATTGAATGTTATATATTTAATGAATTGTTAATATAGAACATTTGAGCATTCTATAATTTTTAATTTTTATTGAAATGCAAGTTTAGATTTTGCACATACAAACATTCAAAGGCACAATCGGTATATATTTCATTGCATACTATAATTATTTTACATTTTATATACTTGTCATAATTTATTATTTAATAATTCACATCTCACATTCTATAAAATTCATAAAATACATGACATATTTACATATTTTTATATATCGTGTATAAAGTGAGGTGGAGGTTGCGCTTGTGTGGGTGTCAGCCTTTTGCGGGTGTTTGTGTGTGTTTGTGTGTGTGTGGGTGTGCATGTGTTTGTGTGAGTGGGTGTGTGGGGGTGTGGATGTGTGTGTATATGTGTATATATAACACAAAAAACATGTAGTATGTCCATATACAACACATCTTTGAATTTTAATAATAATTTTAATAAATTTTAATAAAAATTCAATAGATATAGTACATGTTTCGATATGTATAAACACATACAGATCTATACACACATTTTTGCACATATTTATCCAAATATTTAATTAATTTTCCGTGTATTCGACATCCTCAGAATATCGGAAACATTAAATCATAGGCATTTGAATGTTGGTCATGTGAAATTATATATACATTTTCCCCTATTGAGATATAATATATATGTGTATATAATCATATACACATGCATCTATATATATTTATATATATATAAAGTGATTTGTAAATTTGTCAGTATAAATTGAAGCTGTCCGGTCTCTCTTTCTTTTTGTCTTTTTGTTATCATGTATGCACATATACTTCTTTAAGAAGATAAGCGTCAATTAAAAATTTTGCGCGCTTTTTATAAACATTGTATAAATACTACACTTTGAAATTTCTAACTGTGTGATTTTTCTGAAGAAGTCCTGTATGTAAACAGGACGAAAAACGTAACTTTTATTTTTAAGCGTTTAAATTAAAGTATTTTAGAACGTTTCTCTGCAGTCCGGCCGTAATATTTGTTTTTTCATTACTTGTACTTTAATAACCTGCTAGAGAAGGATTGTTCTCCAATCAGGGTACTGATGTACAGTAAGCCCATTGTCTATAGTTTAGTAATTCATGTTATTTCACCAATTATTTTAGGTATTATTATGGATTTGTTTAGTTTACTATCAGAACTCTGTATATTTTTATTAGGTAATAGTTATAATGCTAATTATTTTTCCCTACATGTTAGCAAAATGGGTCTATATTAGAACATCAAAGTCTTAAAACTTCAAATGTTCTAATATCAACCCCTATTCAGCGAATACTGAAAATAGCGAAGCTGCAGAACACCAAATTTTTTCCTAGGGAAAGAATTCGGTTGGCCGTTTCTGTTGCTTTGCTATTTTCAGCACTGTGATGGAAAGTTACGGGTCAGGTTCAGGTAAGTGTGCGATTGTGTGGATGTGAGGGTTAGGGCGCGGGTCAGGTAAGTGTGCGATTGTGACAGACGTTAGGGTTAGGGTGGGGTAGGAGAGTTAGGGTTAGGGAGTGGGTGAGGTGAGTGTGTGATAGTGACGGACCTTAGGGTTAGGGTTTGGGTTAAGGTAAGTGGATAGACAGTAGTGTATGTACAGTTTAGTGTAGGATTAGATGTAGGATTTTAAGTGTATGTGTGTGGATTGCTGTTTTTTTGGTGCATTTTTGTTGTGTATATGTTCTGCATGTTCGATATTTTAAGCGTTCGCTGAATAGGGGTCGATATTAGAACATTCGAAGTTTTAAGACTTCGGTGTTCTAATATAGACCCAGTAAAACACATGCATAAATCTCTGGTTCTCTAAAACACTACATAAGATAGGAAGTCTACAAAACAGTTTGAAAAGGCAGGGCATGTAACATTAATACAAAAAAAGTAATATATTAAGTCTTAAAAGACAGGAATGCCTACTCACTTGTTATTGGCAATATAGTGTCTGTTAGCAGAGTCTATAGAATTGTTTTATAACTCATGAAAAACAGAAATGATTAAAATGCATCAACAAAGCAATGCATGTTGATGCTTAAAATCAGTTGATTATGTAGATGAAACCTCTGAACTATACTTGAAGGGATGATATGATATCATTCAGGTCTGAAAACTTATTAAGCACACTGCCCAGTACTTCATTTCTTTCTAAACAGCAAATTATATTTTTCTTTGCAAAAAAAGTCAGCAGTTCTGTGCTTTAATCATTAAATTATAAAAGGAAATACACAGGAGGCATATTGCTCTCTTCAAATTAGCCAGCTGCTTTTGCTTTTTAACACTCCCAACTACCAATTGCACCTACCATCCAGATATTTTGTGTATCTGCAGTGGCAAAGGAAAAAGTCATCGCTAACATTTACATCAAGCATAAAACCTGGCTGTAGCTGAAAACTGACATTCTATACACATCCGTAGTTTAAGAAGACATTCTTGAGGGTGACAAGCATGCAACATCATAGGTCAAAGAAAATAACACACACTGTACAATTATTTTTTGTCTTTGTAATATGGAATGCAGAAGTTGTTTTGCTGCCAGAAACACCACTGCAAGCGTACGGTTAGAAAACTGGATATGCTACTTTTCTTTATACCACTTTTTTCACAGTATTTACTTATTTATTTATTTGTTTGCAGTTTGTTAACCGGGAAAGTCCATTGGGCCATGTTGAGCCCATTTTCAATGCAGGCCCGGGGAGAAAAGCTCCAGTAATGAGTATTTGCAATATTTACAAAAACAAAAGAAACAAAAACAAAGAAACAAAAATTTCAACTAACAATATTTACAAGAGAATTAATCATCACAAGTAATGCACGATATTTATGAGCTCATACAAATTTAACACTGAAATGAGAATGTAAATTCAACAGATTTATTGGGGGTTCTTTGGTTGAGATTGCAGAGGGTGGAGAGATGAGAGTGAAGTAAGCTCTTGAAGATGGAGGCATTATGGGTAGTTCTAATGTGAGGGGGAGATGAATTCCAGGATCTGGCATGGGAAAAAGATAGCAAGAGTTGTCCTGGAGTACGTATGGGTTTATAAACTTCGAGGAGATATTGATTGTTGGATCTGAGTAATATATGTGGCTGATGCAGCTTTAGGGTGGTGGAGAGGGAAGAACAGTTAGAAGGTTTGAAAATAAGCATATGTGCATTTATGAGTTGAATATATGTCAGGTATTTGGGAAGTTCCAACCAATTTAAGGAATGGGGGGAGTCACAGTGATGAGTGGAGGGCTTGGATCCAGTGGCAAACTTAGAAATTTTATTGTAGCAGGAAGATAGTTTAGATTTAAGGGTAGATTGAAGATTTGTAAGGAGAGGGGCTCCATATAGGAGTGAGAGAATGAGGTATGTGGTGGCTAGTAGTTGTTTGGTTGAGGGAGTAAGGTAGCGGTTGTGCCGATATAGCATTCCAAGGTTCTGATGAGTTTTTTTAATATTAGTTTGTAGGTGTGTGTCAAATTTTAATTGATCAATAAGGAATCCTAATAGCTTAGTATAGGCAACAATTTCTACAGAGGTCTAGTTTTGGCTGATAATCGAGAAGGATGCTTTATTAATTTTGGTGAGCTTGGAGGGGTGAATACCATAAATTTGGATTTAGATGCACTGACAGCTAAATTATTATCTATCATCCAATTTTCGGTGTGGGAAAAGGCTTCTTGGGTTGGATTCATAAGTTTAGGGAGAGAATTAGTGGAGCAGATGATAGTAAAGTCATCTGCGTATTGGACAAGTTTCGCAGTGTGGATGTTCTGATAGAAGTAATTGATAAAAATGTTGAATAGTAAGGGGCCCAGTACTGAGACTTGTGGGACACCAGTTGGAGTGTGGAAGAAGGAAGAAGTAGAATTAATGTTCTGTATCTGAGAGGTAGCTGGTGAACCAGTTGATGGAGGAAGAGGATAGGTTGAGATGAGAGAGCTTGGTCAAGAGGAGTTTGTGGGATACAGTATTGAAGGCCTTAGATAAGTTAAGAAGAAGGGTAGATACTATGCTGCCGGAATCACGAGCAGAGGTAATTATTTCAAGAAAGGTGAGCAAGGTGATAGTGGTGCTGTGACCAGGTCTAAAACCATGTTGAGTAGGGGGTCATTAGTTGATTGTCTAACAGGTAGCGTAGGAGTTGTAGATGGATACATTTTTCGAGAATTTTTGAGATAGGAGACAGAATAGCTATTGGGTGGAAATTGGAGACTGTAGAATTGCTTCCCCCTTTATGGAGTGGAATGATGAAGGTTTTTTTTCCAAAGGAGGGGTACATAGGATTCTTGGATAGAACGATTTATTAGGATGCAGATAGTTAGTGCTATGCCATCAGCAGCTAATTTGAGGAAGTTAGATGGCATGTTGTCAGGGGCTTTAGAACCGGGTTTTAATTTTAGTAGGAGTTGTTTAATATGTGTAGAAATAGGCTTGAGAGAAAAAAGAGGGGAGATGAGTATAATTGGAGGTAGGAGGGATAGGATTAGATCTATTGGGTGAGGTGTGAGTAGATGTATTATTAGGGAATGATGAGGTGAGTTTGGCTATTGAGGCAGTAAAAAGAATTGAATTGAGTAGCTAGGACATGGTCAGATGAGGTGGGGTCAGGGCAAGGGTGATCTTTTTTGCCAGGATGGAGGACTGAGGAGATACTGTTCCAGATTGTTTTGGGGTTGGTTTTATGGTTATTTTGAAGTTTGGAATAGTAGGATTTTTGGTCGATAGCTATTTGGTTTTTTACCTAATTTTTAAGTTGCTTGTATTCGGGCAGGGAGTTGGGTGTTTTGAATTTTTGATAGTGTTTCCAAGATTTGTCTCGGAGATGCATAAGGGTTTTAGTCTCTCTGGTTAACCAAGGGGCAGTTTTAGGTTGGACTATTTTGGTTCTGAGGAGGGCAAAGCAGTTTAGCAGATTAGTAAATACTGAGTTGAAGTGAGAGACAGCAGTATCCAGAGGAAGGGTTTTTAGGGGGCTCCAATTTGTATGTTTTAAAGTGTCAGAGAAGGTTTGGGGGTTGAAGTTCTTTATGGTACGGGTTGAGATATATTTGCGCTGTGGGGTCTATTTTAGATGATCAAATGCTTAGAAAAGTGAACGGTGATTAATCGACCTTATGAAAGTGAAAGCTTACAATTTTGAACTGTCAGAACAGCGATTTTTTTCCTAGGGAAAAAAATTGCTGTTACAAAAAAAAAAAAATACTTTAAACATTACATTAAGTGGGGAGGCTTCACCCCCATACTTAAATATACCAACTCCAAGACCGTGTGCCCCCCCATACTTAAATATACCAACTCCAAGACCGCACTACAGTGCCAAAAACTGCAAAGTAATGAAGCGGCCAAGCTTAAAAGCTGCTTCGATATTTTGCCATTTCAGGCTTTTGAGTTCGACCAAGACACATTCGGTCTTCTAATAGGGAACCGTGCTGTAGATGGAGAAGGGAAGGAGAACGATATGCGAAGGCAGGCACATGATCACTGAGGGGGTCAGGGAGGGTGCCGCAGTCAGAAATATTGTTGGGGTGGGAGACTAGTATCCAATCCAGAATACTGCCTGTAGTGCTATCCTTGTTAAGTCTGGTGGGTGTATTGATTATCTGAGTGAATTTATATAGGTTAATACTCTGACAGGATGTAGGTGAGAGTATAGAAGACCAGTTTATATTAACGTCACCTAGAATTATTGTTTCATTGTTTATGTTAGTGCTAAACCATGACAGGATATCCTCCAGAATATGGATATTGTTCCCTGGAAGTATGTAAAGAGTAGCTATGCATATACTCTTATGGTTATTAACTTTTAGGAGGGCTGAGGTTAGCTCAGCAGTAACAAACTGGGGTGTGGGTTTAGTATAGGGTGTTACTGTTAAGGAAGAGGAGAAAAGTAAGGCTACTCCCCACCTTTCTTCTAAGGTCTGTCATTTCTTATGAGTCTGCAGTTGTGTGGGGTTATTTCATTGTCTTTTATATGTGGTTTTAGCCATGTTTCAGAGATAGAGATAATGTCAGGGTTGTTATGGGAGATCCAAGCATGGAAATCAGGTATTTTATTGCATAGGCTTCGGGCATTAATTGTAGCACAACATAAGGATTTATAGGTGGGCAGTGTAGGAGTTGAGTTTGAGTTGGAGGAGTGGTTGTTTGCGGGTGTAGGGATTGGATGGATGTCGCCATAGAGGAGGATGGAGGTTAGTTGAGAGAGGAGAAAGGATAGGTATTTGCATTGTTTGGGGTTAGAGGTTGATGTAGCATAGTGCATAGTGCCTGTGTTAGTGGGTATGGCAAGTGGATTACAGATAATAAGGAGTAGTTTTCTACTAAAGAGGACAGAGTCACTGTGGAAGTACAGGTGGGATGAAATATGGATTGTGGAGGGTGAATCTTTTTTGAGCTATATAGAGGTTGTATGGAAAGGGGGGGAGTAAGAGAATTGGAGGAGAGTGGTTAGGTAGAGTAGGTAGAAGAAGAAGAGGGATAGGAGTATATTGGGTATAGTATGTGAAAGTTTAATTTGCATGTTTACGATTGGAAGTATAGTGCATCAGGGTATGACGACGATGAGGGAGGAAAGATGGATGAGAAAAGATAAGTATAATAAAAAGATCGTGTGTAGAGTTTATAGAGGGAGGGGAAGGATATGGGAGAGAAGAGAGTCAGTAACTAGATAAAAGGAGGAGGGAGAAGGAGAGATGTATGGGAGGGTGGGGCTAATTTCAATAGGGTGTTTCCAGTATGGGAGGCGGTTAGACAAGTATAAGTGTAGGAGTGCTGGGGGTGGGATATGGGGGTAGGGTAGGGGAGCAGAGTGAGCCCGCAAGGTGAATAGAGCGGGTAGAGCTGAGAGGGGTGAGTGAGATGAAATCTGAGAAACAATCAGCCACACAGTTTCTGGGAACTAGGTAGAGCTGTTGGCCAGCACACAGGTAAGCTCAGTACAGAATTGTCTAATACTGTGAGTTTCTATTGTTTGTATTGTGGGTTTGGCTAACTACAAAAGGATAAAATAGAACCTATTACAATGTCTTCGGTTGGCGGGTGATTAGGAGTTATAAGTATCTCTCCATTCAGTAAAACAAAAAGAGGGTATGTGATACCACCTAGTGGCAAGAGTATGATATGGGAACAAAGAAGAGAAATAGAGGAGGCTACTTTTCTTAATAATGGATGTTGGTTTAAACGGGACAGTGTAGTTTATTAAATAATGTCTAAATGGTCAGAGGGATCAATTAGTTTCTGTTTTGACCTGCATATGATTCTAAGCAAACCACTAAAATAACATATGTTGCTCAGGGTAAGCAAGGAGTTTAACTGATCTGCTTTTGTATACCAAAGACTTTTTATATCTGTCTTTTAAACTGGATTTTATAAACATTGTTTATGCTTGGGGTATAACTGAACTTGTTGCATGTTCAGATTGCTTAACACTGCAGAGCTCAAATCCTGACAATGGTGTGCATCTTGTATCATCTGCTTGTAAAGACTTGTTTAAATTTGAGAAACCTACATTTTTCACAAACTGCATTGTAAGTAATTATCTCAGAAGTGCTTGTATGTGAATACTGGTGTGTATTTACTGATGCGTAAGTTAAGGACTGCATTGTTGTTATGAAGTTGTTACTAGTACAGGCCTGCTTACAGTGGTGTTAAGGACTGCATTACTGTTGAAGATACTTGTACAAACATGGTTACAGTGGTTATTTCCAATTGTTACAACATTGTGAATACTGCTGCATCAGTGCACTTTATGCAGCAAAGATGTATCTCAAATGTGCTAATCTGCAAATGCTGGTATTGTACTGTGGGTTCTATAGCAAAGACCGCATATCTTATGAAGCTTTTAAAAGACTGATCTGCATCTGGAATGCTTTAAAATAACGATATTCTGAGACTGATATGAAATTGCCTTTATGCTACTAGCACTAATTTCAACAGTAATCGTGCAATCTTTGTGGGTGTAAGCTGCGGTTTGTATTGAAAGTAAATGTTTTTGTGGACAGACCTTGCCTAAGCAAGCTACTGCATGTAATACTTAACCCCCTACATTCCAAAACCTGTCTGAATTACTTTTTAGGTAGTGAAAGAATGCAACTAATGTTATCAGTTTGGTGTTACAGGTAATCACGATGAGGCAGTTAAAACAGGGCAATCTGCAATGTTAGCTTTGGTAACAGCTTCACCTTAACAACCCATCACTGAATTTAAGGAAGCTGGAAACCTATTACAAGTCCTGCTGAAGAACACGACTGTTCATAGGTTCATAGGCAGGTACTAGGCTATCGGCCCAAGGGCCTACGTAAGCCTAGCCAACAAGGTTCCCTGGCTTACTCCACCCAAGAAAGTAAATTTCCTGTGCCACTATCGAGCAGAGACACAGAAGTGATCCCTGGAGTGTATTTCCTATTTCCCATCCACTCATCAAGATTTTTCTTGAAGAATGCTAATGAAGAACTTTGCTTGACATAGATGGGTAACCTGTTCCAGAGTATGGGAAGTCTCTGGGACAGGAATCTATCTCTCCAACATGTCCTGTTTATTGTGGTGACAAGGTTTAGGTCCCTAGAGCATGTAGCTTGGAGGGATTGGGATTTCTTTAGGTGTAGCATGTCCAACAGCTCTGGGTTTGACATAGTTTTATATGTTAGGCAGAGATCGCCTCTGAGTAGGCGATATGTTACGGAGTAAAGCTGGAGTTTTTTGAGGCGGTCAGTGTAGGGCATTTGTTTGAAGCCAGTGATCCTCTTTGTGAGGTACTTCTGTGGCCTTTCCAGCTGCTGCAGATGTCTTGTAAGGTACATTCCAAAAGGGGGCGTTATACTCTATAATGGGTCTAATGAGTGTCGAGTAGAGGGGAACAATGACCTCTTTTTTCCTTGATGAGAACCCTTTTATGAGGTGTGCCATGTAGAAGGACTTCCTGACTACTGTGGCGATGTGACTATCAAAGGAGAGACTACTGTCCACCTAGGTCCCAAGGTCTCTTATCACGCATTTGGTGTTAAGTAGATTGCTACCTATGTGGTAGTTCATGGGTACAGAGCTTTTACCAAAGGGGATGACACTGCACTTTTTGGCACTGAGCTTGAGGCCATAATTCTGACACCAGGCATCTGTCTCAGTGAGGCCCTTCTGTAGGATGTCCACATCATTTGGGGACTTGACTATGGCTCCTAGTTTGCAGTCATCTGTGAACTTCGTTAGCCAGAGGCCTTCTGTGTTAGCCCGTACTTCAGAGAAGCAGATACAAAACAGGAGAGGTCCCAGGACGGAACCCTGTGGTACTCCACTTGTCACTGCTTTGGGGTCAGATTTGGAGTCTGCAACTTTTACAGTGTGGGTTCTGTCAGTGAGCCAGTTGGCAACCCATCTTGTGACGTATGGATTTATACCTAGTTTAATGAGCTTAGCTATAATTCTAGAATGGGGGATGGTGTCGAAAGCCTTGGCGAGGTCAAGATAAGCTGTGTGAACCACCTTACCCTCATCTGCGGCTTTGGTGACTGCCTCAAAGAAGTTGATCAGGTTCAGGAGGCATGATCTGCCTTTCACAAACCTGAACTGGGTGGGATCCAGAGTTGAGGTTACCAATGTCTTTGTTTACGAGTTTCATGATGATACATTCCATGGCCTTGCAGACCAGGCTCGTCAGGCTAATAGGTCGATAGTTCCCGGGATCAGTGGAGTCTCCTCCTTTGTGGAATGGGATAACTGTTGCTGTGCACCATTCAGAGGGCACAAAGACCGATGCAAGGCTATTACTGAACATGGTGCTTAAGAGGGGAGCCAGTTTGTTCTGAAGTTCATGTAAAACGCAGCCTGGGATGTTGTCCAGACCCATGGATGATGTGTTTTTGGCTTTAGAGAGTGCAGTTTTTACCTGCGTAGTTGTGATTACAGGGACTCTGCATTCTTCCTGTATAGATATGGGCCCTTTAGGGGGTGGGGTGGGGGGTAAAGTTAGCAGTGAACCTATCTGCCAGGATGTTGGCAATATCAGTTGGTTCTGTAATTTTCGTGCCTTTGTGCTGTAGCTCAGAGCAGATCTGGGTGTTGCCATCGAGATTCTTGACATAGCTATAGAATGCTTTGTGGTTGTCTTTGGAATTAGTGGCAATTTTGTTTTCATAGCTAGCTTTGGAGGATCTTATAAGAGATCTCAGCTTCTTATTGAGGCTGACCAGGGAGCTCCTCCACTCATGGGATTTTACTCTCTTTTGCAACAGTTTCTTCCTTTTGTTGTACAGTTTGTTTATGGCAGGGGACCACCAGACTGGCTTCCTTCTTTTGGAGGATAGCGTTTTGGTTCTGTTTGGGATAGCATGATCCATGCACTCATGTAAGTGCTTATAGAGTGCATTTGTGTAGGATTCAGCAGTTGTAACTGTATTGTCCATCTGCATGGGTGTCATGAAGTTCACCACTTCTGTCTTAAGAAGCATGAAGTTGGCTTTGGTGAACTTTTTTACTATGGTTTCCTTAATGGGGGGTGGGGGTGGGATGTGGATATCAAGGGTGATTAGCTTATGGTCTGATCGGACCAACGAGGAGTTGACTTCAGGTGTGGAACACCGGTCAGTCATGTTGGTAATGACTAGGTCTAGGATATTGTTGCCCCTGGTGGGGTTGTGGATAAGTTGATCCAGGGCATTGGACTTTATGAATTCCAGAAAGCGTTGAGCTAAGAAGTTGGTACACGAGTAGTTTTCTCAGTTAATGTTAGCTACCGTCTAATTTAGTAGATTATTAATTGCAAGTAAGCATGAATAAAGTAAGTCCTAAATGACAGATTATGAAATTAATCAAATGTTATACATTTTTGTCAGTTCAACAATCTGCCCAAATTTTAGTGCAACTCAAATTTTATTTCTTTAATAGGCTTGCAAGATTGCCCTTTCCACCTATTCTCGAACATCATGTGTTTACCCATCTTTCTGCAAAATAATATCTTTCTTTCACTAGGAGGATTTGCAGCCTGCAAAAAAACATTTTTCAATGGAGACAGTATATAGACTGACACACTGGGTGCCACTACGTAAGCTGCTACATCCATCTCTAGCATTGAACTTGCAATCAGTGCTACTACTAAAGGAAAATAACACTTCGCATGTTAATGTACTTCTGACGTGTTAAAGCCATTTTTCTTTGATACATATGGCTTTTTTGCCCATGAGCAACTTGTCCTTGTTTTAAAGTATGGCTTTCTTACCCATGACCAACTTTTTTAAACTTTCTCTGCTCCAGTATTACTCACAATATTATAGGAAAACCATACACACACACACACACACACACACACACTGCTGATCAAGCCTTCCCATACCTCCATTACTATTGATTATTTTGCTTGGGCTAATACCACCATCTGTGAGGGGTGATAACTGGCTCTGTTCACCCTCTCAATGCTTAGGCTTACTGTGCTTCCCTGTCCGACCCCACCCATCTTTATCTAAATTTATACCAAACATATCCTCCCTCCTTCCTCATTTCTATTACCTCTTCTTCCTACTAGCCTCACGAGTCCCTGCTACTACCTCATTATCCAATAGAATTTACATAAACCGTTTACAATCTTATGTCACCTTCCCTTCACACTTATTCTTCTCTCCCTCCTCATCTAATTTACTCTTCTCTATTGTTCGAAGTTTACACTCTATATTTTATTCTCTTCCCCCCTTGTACAACATTCACTTCTTCCTCCTCAGCAAGTCCTTCTTCAGTATTACATTTCTTTTCATAATATTGACAGAAAACATAATATCCACAAACCTTTCACTATACGTATCACCCACTTAATCATTCTCCTAATACTCTCTTTAATTCACAATTGCAGCTGCCCACACTGCAGTATATTCTACATTTCCTCTGACTGTACTCTATTAAAATCTTAACCTTTCTCCACCTCCATAATAATGGACCACCCTGCCTGGAACCCCCAGCAAGCCATTTCTACTCTCATCTGTCCCCCCCCCCATCTTCCTCCCATCTCCTTTAACATCTTTTCTTCTTCATTCAACTATAATCTCCCCTTAACTACACCATAGCTCCCCTCTATCTAGCATGTTATCCATTTGCATTTTCCCCATCTCTACTATTCATTTCATGTCACCTGACTACCTGCCATGATACTTTCAGACTTTATTCACACTCACACACGACTGACCACCCTGCCTATACTCAGGCTAACCCCTCCTTCATACCTATTTCCTCAAATTTAGTTAATGTCCAACCCATTCACCTTTTTAATTATAAAACAACTAACCATTCTGTTCACTTTGACATAAACTGGAATAGATTCATGTACTTTATAAAAACAAAACAAATCTGATTAACCCTAATACTCTCTTCTCTAAAATCATTATTTGTGGTGACATCTCACTACGGCCCCCCAGCTTCTGTCATTCCACCACTTTCTGCCTCCAACTCCTACACAACACCCACAAACCTTTTTCCTTATTTCCCTTAACATCCAAAGCATTGCAAACAAAGTTACAGACCTTCAAGCATGGTTTCTTAAATACTCACCAAATATTACTGTCATTACTGAAATATGGATAAAACACCATATAAAATATTCTGAAATTCTATCCCCTGGCTCCAGTACAATTTGATGTGACAGACTACAGAAAAAGGGGAGGTATTGCAATTGTAAATAATTGTCTTAAGTTTCTCACCACTCAAAACTAACATACCAACTCCTCCAAAGTGCAGAACTTCTTATATCTTTTCTCAATGTTAATAAACATACGAAGGTTTGCATATTTGTCCTCTACACGACATCAGGTAATACTATTAGCTTATTAGAAGAAGTCATTGTTGGATAACTACAAGTATTACTACTGAATCCATTATCTTAGACACCATTAATATTGATTGGTTATCTGTAGCATTTAACACCCCAACCTTTATGGGTTCAAAAAGCTTACTTCTTCCACTACTCAAATCATCAAAGTGAATAATAAAAAAAGTCTATCTTTACCTGGATACTTGTCTCTGACCCCAGCAAGTATGCTGCCTCATAGGTCCTACTCGATTCCCTTAGTGACCATCACCCTACATTCACCAATAGAGAAATCACCTACCAGCTGAAAAACATCAATACAGAACTACCCAAATCTTTCTAACTTTCATCCTGATGCACTCAATAATCTACTAAAATTTATCAACCAGTCTCCACTCAAAACCCTACCCCTATATGAAGCTATCAACAAATGCAACAATGTATTCATCACCTCACCTGGCTGTCTCATTCTACAAGAATTTTCATGCAAAAATGTGACAAAGCATGGAAATAGCACCAAGATAACACCCCTCAAACCTTATACCTATACAAGAAGTTGCACAACCTCACCAAGAAGCAAAGTCACCTAGACAAAAAATATTAATCACACCCACCAGATAAGCATAAAAATTCAAAGGAATTCTGGAGTTCAATTAAGAAAATTCTTCAACCTGGCTCTCCTTCCTCACCAAACCCCTAACCAGACTTATCTCCCTCAGAAACAGCTACCAAGTTTAACACTTTCTTCATCAACATCATATTCTGTCTTACTTCCAGCTCTCAACAAGCAGTTAATCTACCTCAAACCTCTACTAGTCCTGAGTCTGACATCAGTGCCTTTAATCAATAGTTCTCTAACTACCAGTCTAAAAGACAGTGATCTACCAAATGGCTCCCTTCTTTCTCATCTTTTTTCCTAGTTAAAACTGGTGTTGCTCAAGGCTCTATTCTCGGTCCACTGCTCTTAAACATTTTCACCAATAACCTATATACATCTTCTCAGCAAGCTTGCCTTATTCAGTAAGCAGATGACTCAGCTCTTATCTGCTCATTTGACAGCCCACTACACCTTCAATCCATGACACAAAATGCTTTTAACTCAGTCCAACTATGGCTACATCAAAACTAACTTTTAATTAATCACAAAGGAACTTTAGTTACATCAAAATTAACTTTTACTTAATCCTAAAGGAACTGTGGTCACATCAAAACCAAATTTTACGTAATTCAAAAACATTAACTTACTACTATTTTCCAAAGTTCCATGCCAATGCTAATTGAAACTTCCACACTACCACTTTAAACAATGCAGCTACTGAAGTAGTTACCCATACCAGATTGTTTGAAATCATCATAGATGACAGCTTAAAGTTTGATCTTCACTTACAAAACTGTATAAAGACAACTCACCAAAAGCTAGGTTTACTATATAAAGCAAAGAAAAAAAATCTTACTTCTTCCAGTATAATCACCCTACCTAATGCTTATCTTTTACTTTCTCTTCTCTATGGCTCTCTTATTTTGTTTAACATCCACATCTCTCTCAAATCATAACATTAGCAATTATACAATACTATAGCTAGATTTGCAGCTAACCTGACACATAAAGCTCATCATTGCTCTCTATTATGTGCTGTTAACTGGTTAGAACTCACTCATCAAGCAGCCCCATACACAACTTCTTCTAACCCATAAAATACAATATAACCCCTCTACCTGCCCTTCTATTTCCTCAGTACTTCATCATTATCTTCCAAATCGCCCTCTGTGCACTCAAAACAAAAACCTGCTTGAAATCTATAAACCAAAAAAAAATATGGAGCAATTATTAATAAATAAGTAAATAACTGAATGCTTGGTAAAGCTAATAAACTTGTTGAGTTACAATTTGTTCAGTTTCGATACCTGTGGATGTGGCTATGACTCCAAACATTGGTAATGTAGCCTTAGGCAAGTGGAAGGAGGAATTTGTACTGTGAAGGGAATACTGGAGTTTTATGACCAGCTACCTTTGCTTTATTGATGATGTATTCATAGTCTAGCAAGGTGAGAAATCTAAACTCAGTGATATTATACATTACATCAATAGCTCCACCTCCTTCCTGAAATTTACCACTTCCATCAGCTCAGAGTTAGTGCAGTTCCTTCATATGACTGTCAGTACTGATAAAGGCAGAAGAAAATTAATTAGTAACTTGTACAGGAAACCAACATGAGTGAGCTACTTACTTCACAGAGACAGTATGCATCCAGTAAAAACTAAGCACAATCTAATAAAATCACAAGGCTACAGATTTGCAGAAATTACCACAGATTTGGCCCCTTTTCTCAAAAATATGAATGATCTTGAAAATGATTTCTGAACCAGAGGATATGAATCAAACATTTTACACGTTATCCTGGATTCCATTAGAGATTCTAAAATTAATAATGACCCTATGTGAAACAGGCCTTTTGGTAGAATTATGGAATGAAGACACACTAACCCAAAAGAAGAGAAAAGTAAGGACAGGTGCATTCTAACTTACACCTGGGATTTCAATGCAATTAAAGCCATTATTAAGGAGAACTGGGCCATCCTCACTGACAATCAGCAGCTTGTAAGGGTTTTAGGAGATCACCCCACTTTTGTATATAAAAAGGACAGAAGCATGTGTAGCTACGTGGAAAAGAAAACTAAGGAACCCCAGGATGACCTGAGCACTAAATTCTGTGGGCCTCCCCACTGCACTGTCTGTGAATATTTGATGGAGTGTGACTCATTTGAATGACCCTATCTTAAAAAGATGGTGACATTTTCAGTGGGTGGTAACTGTAATACTGAAAAAGTTGTATATAGGGCCACGTGTAATGATTGCCTTGCATTTTATGTGGTTAAAACTATGAATAAATTGAAAAGGAGGATTTCAGGTCATCTTTCTGACATCAGATGTAAATGCCAGAAGAACACCTTATCCAAACAGTTACTAAAACACCCCAGACATTCTGGTTTTAAATTTATCACTCTGGACAGTGGGGAGATGGAAGAGCTTGAAGGGGACATCAATAGTGTGTGTTGGATAAAAAAAGAACTATGCTGGCAGTTGAAATTAAATGCATTCAGAAAACCAGGACTTAACTACCATTGGTCTAGTAAGTGCGATGAATTTATGTAACCTGACACACAATCTGTAAAGGTCTTTTAGGGAATTTATGAAGCATATTTTTATGTACTAAAAATATACTAAATAATAATACAAATGATGCGTAGAATGCATATATATATATATATATATATACACACACACACACACACACACACACATATATATATATATATATATATATATATATATATAGTCTATATTATATCATCTAATGCTTAAAAAAAAGTGAATGATGAGTAATCGCCCCCCATGTAAGCGAAAGCTTACAATCTCGAAAGCTCAGAACAGCAATTTATTTTCCAAGAGGAAAAAAAATCACTGTTCCAAAAAAAAAGAAGAAAAATTGAAATAATACATAAAGTGGGGGGGGGGCTGTGCCCACCACACACCCCCTACTTAAATATACCATCTTTGAGATCACACTACAGTGCCAAAAACAGCAAAAGTAACAGAAGCGGCCAAGCCTGGGAAAGAATTTGCTTAAAAGCCGCTTCGCTGTTTTGCCTTTTCATTGTTTTAAGTTAGACCAAGATGCATTTAGAATGCGCCTTTGGTCATCTAATAGGAACCCTATATAAATGTGTAGTTACTTTAACCTCAATTCTGCTTTGATTAGATTTATTGCATCACACCAAAGATTTAAACGGTAAATTCAAAATATACATTTTATTTCACTCCACCATGTAGCACTGGTATAATTCCCCAATTTACCACACTGGTGGATACACATGCACACTTTTATACATTACTAGTTTACTTCATCCACTGTTTTCTCTATTTTTTGTGTGTTTTCTCCTACTAGTTTTCATTGTATAAACATGTTTTGGGGGCTGCAAAGCACTGACATTTTTTTCTCAGCTGTTAATAAGTTTGTTTTTTTATGCACACTATTACACATAGAAGAATATTTAATAGATATTAGATAAATGAATTTTTGTATTTATAGTGTTGTAGTTTGATTATGTTTATGGTTAGATAGCCATGTGTTTTTCTTGACTTTAGTTCTTGTCACAGACCTTTTGAAGGCTTTGTTGCATTAGCTAGCTGAAATCAATTTCAGTTAAAAGTCTTTTTATGTGTATCTTTTTATGTATGTTATGCTTTTCTTAACAACTTATCTTGGAATGTGGGTTGCAAATAGGTAGTGTTTTCCTTAACTAGGATTTAGTTTGATATAATCAGTAGTTGTATGTGGGGGTGGGTACTTGTTGTTCTAAAATGCACTTTTACAACCCTGTTTATATTGTTTTCCATGAATTGGCTGGTTTAACATTAAACAATACAAGTAGCGAGAGATTTTTCTACACCAAGAATCTTGAATCCAGGCTCTCTCTCACTCAAAACAGTAACACAGAAAAGGTTGTCAACTCACCATCTCATTACTCATACACACAGTACCCATCAAACACAATTATCCACACATGCAGAGGTTCTCTTGAAAAACTTACCGAAATACCAGAGACCTCCAAAACACAAGACTGCTATAACTAACACATTACCCACACCACCCATGACACATAGCCAGTGTCTCACCCAGCAAACCTGTAAGGTGCAACACTGAAAAAACAAATTTTCTTGTCACTGGACACTCAGTAGTGAAACACATGGATGTCCCACTCACCAGGTGGGACAAAGACAATGTCATGGTTAGCTGCCTGTCCAGTGCCAGGATTCATCAGATCACGCATGCACTCAGGTCTCTCAGTAACAAGTGCCACTATGACACTGTCATAGTAAATGTTGATATGAATGACCTGAAACATACCTCACTGGACTATATGAAGACAGACATGGTCGAGCTCTCTGAGTATGTGTCCCTAGCCTTGAGCAGCATACTGCCCTCACCTAGAATGATGCCACAGCATAAACAAAACCGATTGATTTCAATAACTAGCTTAGTTTTTCTTGTCATTCAAAGGGGCTCCAGTTCTTGTCAGCCTGGGATGACATGGTTGACAAACTTTGCTGCTTTGCCAGAGATGGTTTGCACCTAGCACCTCTAGGTTTCATCTGCTGGCAAAGGCCTTTGCATCCCCATAGTGCCATTTTTCAGCAAGGTCTTGAAAACAACCATTACCAATGTGAATTTAACCAATCAGAACAAAATAAGGGTCATGCTTCTAAATGCAAGGAGCTTAAACCAAAAATTGCACTCCCTGGAAGCACTTCTATCACTAGAAGATGTAGATGTCTGTGCAGTCACAGAAACCTGGTTCAAGACCTCAGAGAGTACTCTAGTCTTGCAAGGATACAATGCCTTTCACACCTTTAGACTGCAAAATGAACATGTGAAAACTAAAGGAATTGGTGTTTCAATGTATATTAGAGATAAATACACCTCCTGTCTAGTTAGACTGAACAACTCTATGGAGTTACTCCAAGTCCAAGCTTCGGTGGGTAAAACCCCCCATTCATGTCAAAGCCAGTTATAGATCCCCCTACATGGGTCATGACATCCAAGGAATCTACCTGACCAAACTGGAGACAATCCAAATTTTACCAAACACACTGGTTATGTGGGATTTCAGTTATCCCACCATCAGCTGGGAAACCTACACTAGACCTAACTTTCTAGTGCAAAAGTTACCCCAACAAAAAGAACAAACATTCTAGATCTGGTCCTAATTGGGAAGATTGGGTAGAGATGGGTGGAGAAATGTGAAGACTGGTAGAGATGGGTAAAGGCTGCCAGCCTAGTCAAATTGAATTTGGTACATAATTCTATTATTTGTAAATGCTGTGAATGTTGAACGTAAAACAATGTGGCGACATTGCCATCTGCTGTAAAGAAAGCTAAGTCAAGCAATTCTTGTTGGTCCTTTGAAATTAAAATTATTTCATCACTGCCTTTGATGTTTTACAAGTCGGCTCCAGTCTGGCTGGATGGGGGCTTCCTGCCTATTGTTTTAAGGCTAAAGTTAATGACCAGAATTTACATGTGGAATGTCCTTTATTGCTCTAAGTGTAAACAAATGTAAATGCAGTTAATGTGCAGCCTGGGAACTCCAGGAAGGGTGAAAAAGATGATGTAATGTTTATCAGAACTGGCATTTCAATTTAAACAGTGAGAAACAGAGATTGTAAGCATTTTTGTCTTGATATCCAACTTATCAGCACTCTGCCTGTGTCTTAAGTTATCTTAGAAGTGTGTTTCTTGCAGAAATAGCTAGGACTATAAAGATTAGACTAAGTGTTTTTCTGTTATGTCATAACTGTACTACTGAATTATTTCCAGTTTCTGTGTGATCTCTGAACTCTTGAATAGCACTGTGGTGTAGTAGTATTGTCTTGTGTTTTTAGTATTTATAATTAAATATTTTTAAACCCTTTTCAACTGTGGCTGGTTTATGTAGAGATAATTTAAGCTCTAGAGTACATTGCATGCTTATAAGTGATCCTGGACTAAGCCCTTCCAGTAACCCTTGATTGCTTATGTTACACTACTACTGGATATTAATATTGAACAGTAATAATTGAACACCCTTTTAAGGGCCTTTGAGTAGCTGATAATTATTAGCTGGTGGTGGCAGTAATTACTACCATATAGTCTGGGTAAAGGGGCACAGCTGGAGAATCTGTGTCAGCTTTTCCAAGGAGTTCTGTTAAGTTGTATAAATACTCATCTCAAAGTGTGTGTGTGTGTGTGTGTGTGTGTGTGTGTGTGTGTGTGTGTGTGTGTGTGTGTGTGTGTGCGCGCATGTGTGTGTGTGTGTGTGTGTGTGTGTGTGTGTGTGTGTGTGTGTGTGTGTGTGTGTGTCAGCTACTTGGGCAGGGACATGAAGCACTGTTTGGACAGAGAGGGTACTGGAGGTTTTAGCTAGTCAGCTAGGCTGAGATCTGAACTAGGCTGAGATCTGAACCCTATAGCTTTGCCAGTGGGGAGTCCTATTGGGGACCTGGGGAGCAAGGGAGCGACCAGCCCTGGACTGACTGTGATCTCTGTGTGCTCTTAAGGGAAATTGCACTTTACTGTGTGCATTTGTTATCCATTTTTCATATATCAGACACCCTCTCTGGTGTTAGTGGTGAGGACTGAGGCTCCTTGATTGCTGGGCCAGGGCACGGGTGTCACACTCATCAACATGTCAAACAGATGCACTGCTGCAACTGTTTGGCCCTCATTAGTTAATACTGACCACAAATCAGTCACCTTCTGTCACTAACAACAGAATTCACAAAGGGTGAGATCAGACTAAAAAACTTCACCAAGGCAAACTATACCCTCCTAGGTGAAGGTATAAATGCATTCCAAGACCCACCACAAACTGGAAGTGGTAACTACCCCAAAGCTTACACTAAAGCCCTGTACAATCACTTGTATAAGTATATAAACTCGGCTATACCAGAAAGAATCAAAGCTAGAGCATCAAAAAACGTTGCAACAAATGCAAAAATTTGCTGTGCAAGAAAACAAAGGCAAGGCCCCAACAATGGAAAAGCACCCTCCTCAGCCTCACTAGGCAAATAAGACAACCTGTCAAATGCTCCAATAGCACCTTTGAGAGAAACTTAGTAAGTACAGCCAAGGACAATGATAAGGCCTTTTACAGCTATGTGCATAGCCTAAAAGGTATCACCCAAGCATGTGCAGAACTAGTGACCACCAGTATCGCACACACTGATCCCACAGAGATAGCAAACCTGCTAGCGGATAGGTTCGGCAAAAATGTCACTTACTTATCCTCTCGTAACTTATCAGGAACCTTCCAAGAACTCCCCCACCCCCACACATATCTGAAGAGCAGGTCTTCAAAGCCTTGTCCAAGGCAAAAAACACAGTCTCTATGGGACCAGATGACATCCCAGGCTGTCTTCTAAACAGGCTAAAACATGAACTAGCATCACCACTAAGTACCCTTTTCAATCATAACCTAACCACAGGCTTTGTTCCCGTGGGAATGGAGAACAGCTACAGTTATTCTGCTCCACAAAAGTGGCCTAGCAACAGGCCTGGGTAATTACAGACCCATAAGCTTTAACAGCCTCATCTGTAAGGCCATGGAATGTATTATTATGGACCTCATAAATAAAGACATAGGTGACCTCCAAACCCTGGCTTCTACCCAATTCTACTTCATCAAGGACAGACCCTGCCCGCTAAATCTGAATGTGACCATGGACATTGACGAGGGCAAATTTGTGCACACAGCATACCTCAACTTGGCAAAGGCTTTTGACACAATCCCACCCCACATTCAGGCATTACAGATAAACTTAGCAAACTGAATGCAAACCCCTTCATTTTAAGATAGGTTGCCAAATGTCTCACAAACCAGACACACTATCAAAGTGGGTGACTCCACATCATCCAGCAGACTTGTTAACAGTGGGGTGCTACAGGGGTCAGTGCTGGGACTCCTACTGTTTGGTATATACTTCTCAGAAATTCAGGTCAAAACAAAAGGGTTGTGGATGACCAAGTTTTCAGATGACTACAAACAAGGTGCAATCACTGAATTCCAAAACAATGTCAGTATACTCCAGGAGTGTCTCATGCAGACCAATGACTTGTGCATTAGTTGCAGTGTCAAACTGAGTGCAAAGAAATGCATCATCATTCCCGTCAGCAAAAACAATGTCCCTTCACCCTATCAAATCAAGTACTCACTAAGTGGTAAGGGAGCTGGGTTCACAAGTTGACTGTGACCTTAACTTTGACCACCATGTGTCTACTGTAGTAAGGAAAGCTTTCTATGTAGCACATTTGATTAGTAAAGGCATTGCCTCAAGAGCAAAACAGGTGATAACCCCTCTAGTCTCTGCACTTATCCGGCCCATAATTGAGTATATCTCCCAGTTTGGCATGTACCGTACTAAGCACCTGTAGCAATTGGAGAAATCTCAGAGGTTTCTAACAAAGAAGATCAAGGGGTTGCAGCATATGCCTTACCCAGACTGACTAAAGTCCTTGTCACTATACTCTATCATATAGACTTCTTAGTGGAGACTTATGCCTGGCCTACAGAGCATTCCAAGATCCAAACCTAATGAATTTGCTGCATAACAGTAACTAAAATGGACCTAGGGCTACCCGTTTCCAGAGACCTAAATATGGCTTGTGACTTAAATAGGCCACGATGGAGTGGCAGATTTATCTCCCAGTGACTGCCATGTCTTTGAAACAGGCTATCAATTCACGTGAAACAGAGCACCTCTATGACACTGTTCAAGAGGAGTCTAAACGAGTGGATTGGGCACCGTAAATTCTTACCAGGGATAGCACCCACAACCCTCCTGGACATGAGCAGTCATCACTAAATGTAATCATAGGTACTGATTAGCATTTCTGTGGCATTACATTGGGATGAAATGGCTAGGTTTAGAATGACCTCTGGGTCAATAGCCTCGTAATCTCCTATGATCCTAGAAATGCTGATATGTTTAACATTGTTAAAATATTTCTGATTTTTTGGTTACTGAGGATCACTTGTCTGTGACAAATAAAGGCTTGCTGCATTGGAACCCTACCTGGGTTTCATGATGTTTGGAAATTATTGTAACTGAGCTCAATGAAGCTTAAAGACCACTAGTTTCTCTGTTTTTTTTTATTTTTTAGATAAATAATCAAGGCATCATAAGGCAAGGCAGAGTGCTGCTACCATTTCAAAAGCATGACTCAGAAATAAAGTATATAAACTAAGAAAAGAGGAAAAGAGATGTATATAGCAGATATGCTGAGTCAGTAAAGCAACAAGATTTGCCTCGTGATTAAATCGCTATGTGGCAACAGAGTTAGTACATTTGAATACGAGCCCCCTTATAATGTAATTTTATGACACTGGACTTTTATATCTGTATTTAGTTAGTTTTGATTACTTTGTTTCTTTATGTTTCTAATCAATGGCTTTGATGTGATTGTGTCAAACATAACATAAAAAATCACTTGAATTGCTTTTAGGACTCCTGCAGTTATTCCTTTAATGCTGACTAGTATGACTATTTTCTATTTCAAGTAATAATTTGTAAATCCTCTGAACTTCATTTACTTTTCTACATCAGTTAAGGTATGGCAATCGCTGTCTTGTCTCTATAATCATTATTACACTAAATCCTAAACTTAAACTTTCCATGTACTGAAGTCATACCTTTCAACCTCTTAGAGCGAGCAACCTGGATAAAGCCAAAAATAAAAGTGGGACAAAGGCCCAAAAATAGCGACAAATTTTAAATATTGCTCTTACAATCTTAGAAAGTTGATAGAATAACAGATTTTGCATTAGCATTAATTTTCTGAAGGTTATGAAGTCTGAAACTGAAATGTCTGTCATTATTTGCTAACTTCAGTCTTTAATGATGTATCACTTATTTGCCAGAAAAACATAATTTTATGAAAAATGGACCAAAAATATGAGGCAAAAACCTGGACATTCTGTGAAAATCTGCAAAGTTGAGAGGTATGATTGAAGTGCATAAATGAACTGTTTATTATGAATGTATCTACTCTCTTTTTTTCCTCTATACAATAAATGCCATTAAAAATACAGTGTGTGCACTACTAACACCTTACCAGATTGTATAACTTTCTACTTTGTGTATTACTAATCAGCAGGAAATTGTATAAACAATTGTTGTACACTGTTTTATTATTGCAAATATTATTTTGTTGTAAACATTTTTGATCTGTAACTGGAGCTTTTCACCCTGAACCTCCACTGAAAATGGGTTTCTGACCCAGTGGACTTTCTTGGTCAACAAATAGAAGTACATAAGTAAATAAATAAATAATGTTTTAAGCTGCTGCTATGATTATATCAGGAAAACCAGGTTATGATGCTCTCTGGATTAGAATGTCATTTTCAGCTATGAGAAATACACAAAATATCATCTAATATATTAGATACACGTGGCACAGAGATGAGCATGTCATTTCTTAACAGTATGCACAATTTAGGATAGTCTTTCCAATGCGTTTGTCTGTTGTAGTTAAAAAAAACACAATTGCCTTTACCCTTTCACATTAGACAAGTTTCACAATCACATCTTAACTCTTATAGTTATTCTGAGTTTCCTTTATAACAGGCTTGTGAGGACTGTTTGGGCAACTTTTTTTTTATTTCCTGACTTTGTGGTTTCTCATTAAGGGTATATCCTTAAATTTCTTTCAATATTTATAGTCTTTTCATATATATTTTTGGCTGCATTCATTCGCTCATTCATTCATGAAGTTATTTGTTACAGTCAGCAAATTTTTTTGGGGGGGCATTACTGATTTATCTACACATGTACATATATTTATTTCATTTTTTTTTTTATTTTACATTTGTTGACCGGGCTAGTCTAGCTGGATATATGTCCATTTTCAGTAGAGGCCCGAGGAGTTAAGCTCCAGAGTTTAAGAAGAAGTACATTTGTGATATTACAAGAAAGTAAGGGTAACAATATGCAAAGAGTACACACAAATTGAGCCAAAAAAATTACAAGCAGGTTATACAGTTAACATCATAAAAAATTTTACATTTTAAAAATTTTTTTTTTTTTTTTTTTTTTGAGGGGGAGGTTGAAAAGGGAGAGTGAGTAAGATAAGAGGGGGGTAGGGTTTCATGATGAAGGGATTTGTCTGATGGCATAGAGTGATTAGTCAGGATTAGTGCAGGGGCACATCCATTGAGATTTGAGGTGGAGTTTAATTTTCTTTTTGAAGAGAGATTTAGAGGGAATAGTGGTAAGTTCAGAGGGGAGCAGGTTCCAATGTTTTCCAACAGTGTTGGAAAAGAGGGAGTCACCGGCTTTGTTGTTTGATTTATCAATATTTACAAGTAGTTTGTGTGCAGATCTTAGGGATTTTAGGTTATGGTAGGGGTGGATAAGGGTAGATAGTATAGGTGTTTTGTCAGGTTGATGCAGAATTTGATGGGCAATGGTTAATTGATTGATTTTAAGCTGGTGCTGAAATTCAAGCCAGCCTAGCAGTTTTAGATTGATACAATGGTGGGTTTTGAATGGGTTGCCTGTAGCAAATCTTGCTATATTGTGGTAAGAGTTCTCGAATTTCAGAAGATTTTTTTTTGATAGGTTTGTAAATATGGGGGAGGCATAAAGGAGGGGAGCGATAAGGTGGGTTTGAGCAATAGTAATTCTAGAGTCTGGAGTGAGGAAAGGTTTGATTCGGTAGAGAGAGCCTATTTTTTTGTTAGTATTTTTCAAGGTGTTGTTTATATGTGTATCAAAGTTAAGGTTGTTATCTATGGTAATTCCTAATAGTTTAGTCGTGAGGTCTTGAGATATAGGTGTGCCATTTTTAGATGTTATTGTAAAGTCTATAGGAGGAGATTTACTGGAGGGTGTAAAGAGGAGGAGTTTGGTTTTGGGGTTAAGTAGGAGACAGCGTTGGGAAAACCATTCTTCAACGGAGTTAAATATGTGTTGTGTAAGGGAGTGAAGATTAGGTACTGTTGTGGCTGAGCAAATGAGTGTGGAATCATCTGCATATTGAATGCATGTAGCTTGTGGAACTATTTGGTGTAGGTCATTGATAAACAAAGAAAACAGAAGGGGACCTAATATAGACCCTTGGGGAACACCAATGGTTACAGGAAGCTGTGAAGATAGGGTGGATTTCCAGAGAACTGCTTGGTGTCGGTCGTTTAAGTAGGATTTGAACCAGTTAATGGGTTGGGTGTCTAGTGACATAGATTGGAGGATATTTATGAGTATTTGGTGGTTTACCATGTCAAACGCTTTTGACAGGTCTAGGAAGAGAGCTGAGGAAAGTGTGTTATGGTTACGATTTTTGTTGATGGTGTCTGTAAAGGAGAGGAGGGCAGTGGTGGTACTATGGGATGGTCTGAAGCCATGCTGGGTATTAGAAAGTAAGTTGTATTTGAGAAGATGGTTTAGGAGTTGCTTGTGTATACATCTTTCCATGATTTTTGATAAGGGAGAGAGTAGGGCTATAGGGCGGTAGTTTGAAAATTCAGTAGAATTTCCACCCTTGTGAAGAGGGATGATATGAGATATTTTCCAAAGTTTTGGGACATATCCCTCTGTGATGGTTCTGTTTACGAGTATGGAAATTGGGTAGGCTATGGAACTGTCTGCTAATTGCAAGTATTCTGGGTAGTAAGTCAGCAGAGGGGGTACAAGGTTTGAGTTTTTTGATAAGTGAGAGTATGTAGGCTGTGGGGACAGGTTGGAAGAGAAAAGGGGGAGGTGGCTTTAAGTCATGTTTAGATGTAA
Organism: Protopterus annectens; assembly: GCF_019279795.1. Lineage (NCBI taxonomy): Eukaryota > Metazoa > Chordata > Ceratodontiformes > Protopteridae > Protopterus > Protopterus annectens. Next base: position 90,180,717 of record NC_056746.1, on the reverse strand, counting down.
CTGTGTCATTTGTAGAGAGTTGACTAGCCAGCGTATGAATTGTGTCTGTAAAGAAGGAATTAAAGTCGTTGGCAATTTGGTTGTGGTTCATTGTGTCAGAGCCTTGTGGGTTGGGTGTGGTAGGTTTACTAGGTTGTAGTAGTTCATTTATATTGGCCCAGAATTTTTGTGGGCAATTTTTGCAAGTTTGCTGAGATTTTAGGTAATAGCTTTTCTTATCGGTCATTATGGCTTTTTTGGTCTGATTTCGTAGTAGTTTGTAGTGTTGGTAGTCTGTTGGGTTCTTTGTAGAGCGGGATTTGTTCCAGATCTTGTTTCTGAGTTGGATTTTCTGCTTTGTTTCTATTGAGAGCCATGGGGCAGATTTGGTTTTAATTCTAATAGATCGAGTGGGAGCGTGATGGTTAAGTATTGTTAGGAATTTTGCATTAAAGTAGTCTACAGCTTCATCTAGGGGAAGGTATTTCAAGGGTGACCAGTTACAAGCATAAAGTTCATTTCTAAAGAGTTCCAAATTCAATTTCTTTTTGGTTCTGAGTGTTCTAGTTATGCTTTGAGTAGGGGGGTTAGTTTTGAGCCTGATAATGTAGGTAAGTAAGTGATCACTTATATCTTCAGGGATGGTTCCTGTTTCATAAATATGGGGCTGATTGTTGGTGAGTATCCAATCTAGGATGCTTTCTTTATTGTTGGCTTTATTTATTCTAGTGGTGGAGGTGATTGTTTGGGTAAACCCATAAAGGTTAATGTGGCTAGTAGGGAGTTTGTTACAGCAAGCTTGCCAATCAATGTTTAGGTCGCCTAAGATGAATGTTTCTTGGGGTAAGTTTAGGGATAGCCAGCATAGGATGTTTTCGATGGTGGAAATGTTATTTCCAGGGGGGATATAGATGCATATGATAAAGATAGATTTGACTGAGTTAAGTTTCAGTTTGGTGATCAGAATTTCTGCATTAGAGTCCTGAGGGGGGTTTTGTTGGAAAGTGGTTATTTGAAGGCTAGATTTAGATAGGATGGCTACTCCACCTCCTTTTTTCTCCGCCCTGTCTAGGCGTAGGATGTTATAGCCAGGAGGGGTGATTTCAGTGTCTTTTGTAGAAGGTTTAAGCCAGGTTTCAGTTAGGCAGATTATGTCGAAGGAGTAGTGTTCTAAGAGAGCATGCAGTTGTGTTATTTTGTTGTTAACACTACGTATGTTGAGGTTTGCTATAGAGAGTGAGTTGTGATTATTTGGTAGAGGACTAGTATTTGGGACTTGATTAAAGTTCTGATTATTAGTGTAGCTAATAGGACCTGGGTTTGGGTGAATATCTCCATCTTTAAGGGGACAGAGAAGGGTTTGAGAAGAAAGGTTTGTAAATTTGCTATGGGGCAGAGGTAGTCTTTTTGGATTTTGTTTGGTATATTTTAAGTGGGTAATTCTATGGTATTTCGGTAAATGGTAGTTAGGTGTAGAAGTGATGTTGATATGTTGGTTATGGAATGTAGGAAGAGCTGCAGTAGTATGTTTAGAGGGGTTGGGAAAGTGTGCTAGTAGAGGGTATTCGTAGGAGGTAAGAAGAAGTGATATTGTTAAAGTTGGAAGTATTGATAGTAAGAGTAAGGTATGTGTTATGGATATGGTGGGGTGCTTATACATTGTGGTATTTATTATTATGCTGTAGATTGTTGTATAAGTGTAGTGATGCTGTAATGCAGGATAAGGTGAAAGGAAGAAGTGGACTGGGAATGTTAGGAAGAGTAGAGAGGCTGTAGGTGTGGAGGTTACTATTGGATATAAGTCAGGGAGGCTGTTTAGTTGAGAAAAAAAAAATAACAAGTGGAGGGAAAGGAGTGGATAGGTTACAGCTGGTTGGATTTAATTGGATGAGAGGTGAGGGGTGTGGTTAAATTGCTTGGAGAAATGGAGGGAAAAGAGTAGAGTGGTTCAGGTGATAAGCTCCTATTGGCAGAAAAGGTAGGGGGTGTGGTTTGTTAGGTATAACTGTAGAGGTAGTGGGGGTGGGTGGGAATTGGGGGTAGGGTAGGGGAGCGGAGTGAGCCCGCAGGGCGAACGGAGCGGGTTGAGACAATGGAGAAGATATTCAGCAGTAGACAATCAGTAGAAAATACAGCAGTAGACAATCAGTAGAAATAGGTAGCTGCAGGTTGCAAGGCAGTAGGTGAGTGGAAAGGTGTAGGATGTTTATTAATGTGTACAGGGGCTGCAGCATTTATCAATAGATGAAATAAGACCTACTTCATTAAGCTTACCTTTTTAGTGGCCATGAAAAATACTGTTTTGCTCCATAAATTAATTAAACTAAACTATCTGTTATTGGTAATATGGCATCTTTAAGAAATAGACATAAGACTACAGGTTGGTCACATTGCTGAAAACAGTTTCTTAGGTGCTGACACTTCTAATACATGAAAATTGTGTTATACAGTTTCTCTGGAAGTAATACACACAGATCCATAGCTTTATGCATGAGTATATCTATCTATATGGGTCTAATTTGGTAGCTTGAAGTTTCAAAACTTCAAAATTCATATTGTCGAGACCATAAGATCAAAGTTTTGAAACTTCAAACGGTTTAAATGGGGATCACCGTATAGCGAGGAATGGGAAATTTAATGTTCCCTTCACTGTAGTGAGATCACGTAGTTGGTATATTTAATTAGCAGGGGGTATAGGGGGCGGGGGGCTTGCCCCCTGCATAAACATAAAAAAATTGTTTTAATTTATTTTTATTGAAGTTTTGAACTTTCAAAATTTCGATGATATGGTCTTGACCATATGAAGTTCGAACTTTTGAAAGTTCGAACTTGCAAAGTAGATCCAGCTATAGCTATATATATATATATATATATATATATATATATATATATATATATATATATATATATATATATATGACCATGTGACCATAATATAGCTGTAATTAAATTCTAAAATGTAACAGATCATTTTATTTGCCTAAAACAGTTGTGAAAAATAACACAGAACAATGTAAAAAGTTAATTTTTGCTATTATATGTATAAGATCATAGAATTTGATGCCCATGGAAACTACAGCAATCAAATATTAAAAACATCACTTTGACTGTAACAAATTCAAAGTAATCTGCGCTTTCTAATGGCTAAAATGCTGTACAGAAGTTGGGCCACCAAGATACTCAGAAGCTCAACTGTTCTGCTTAAATTGCTTAAAATTTCCAAGTTCTGTATCTTGTTTAACTCATGGTTCACGAACCCTTGCTTGTTTTGCAGACTACTGTTACAATGGAAATACTGTACCTCTCCAGTGAGAACTTCCGGAAGAAGGAGGTGACCTGATCTAGGTCATAGGCATCCAGACCTTCAGACTGATGGGATGAGGAAGAGGAATGGATAGAAGGAGGTCCACAGAAGAATCTCTCTTGACATTCATCACCTAAATGGGAGAAAATACAAAGCAAGGCATGAAGACTGTGAAACAGCAACCTGGGAAGTTAAGGGTTACACAGTCGTGGTGCTGCTGATTATGTACAGTGAAATAGATAAATGTAACTCTGGCAACAGAGTAGAGAGTCCCATATGAACCACAATGCATATAAATCACAAGTTCAATGAACTCTGGGTCATAGCATTCTCTCTTGACATGTGATATAATGTTACTTCTGGACATAATCACCATCTTAACATAGACTCTTCCAAACACCTCCTAAAGCAAAACAGTAAACGTTCTTACTACTGAATGTTATTGCCTCTCTTGTGCTGTTATTTCCAACAGTACAACCCCTTTCTAAATGAATGTTAACCTTAGCACTTAAATGCACACCAGTAGTTATAGTTTTGCTACCTACCTTAATTGGAAAGCTATACCATTCCTCTGAAAGCACCCTTAATATAAATTAATACATTACCCAAGTCAGTGCTATCGATATAAATGATATACTCTGTATCCATTAAAAGAGATACTCCGTATCCATTAAAAGAGATACTCTGTATCCATTAAAAGAGATACTCTGTATCCATTAGCATTCTTTGATCTGCTGATATCTTCTGGCCTTTAGTTACAATGTCTAGGCTGGTGGTACTAACTATCCAGTGTTTGGAGTATAACAGAACTGTAATGGTCGTAGATTTGGCATGGCTAATATCCAGACAACAGTTATTAAACTGTTATGGTGTGGAAGTGTATAGTGAAATTAAATCCTGCTTGCTTGTACTTAATCCTTTATGGTAATATTTCTACCGTAACTCTTACGCTGGCTACACAACCAGCAGGTAAGTTGTTTTGCACTACCAAGTGGTTTTACTTATACCAAACCCATAACAATACAAGGGAGCCTTTTTCATGCTGCAACAGGAAGAACACTTTCCTATGATCTTATCGGGGAGTCCACAAAAACCCCAATCACAGCACTACCTGTCACATGCAGACTAAATCAGAATCATTCCAATAATTACATTTTTAGATACACAGACACAACAAATGTTTTCTGCTAATTTTACATTTTTTTACATTTAAAAACATGTTTATGTTTGCCAGGAGGAGCCTGTTTATAAACTCTGTCCAATACATACAGTAAGGGTCTTGCACCTGCAGTCCCTTCCCCGACTCTCCACATGTCAGACTTTTTACATCCTCAGTTACCAGCCTCATAGTTCTAGCTAAACGGAGACAGCATAGCAATTGTTCGATGCTCAGAGACGATTAATTACTTAGCACATCACTATACTTATGTGAGAGAAACAAGTACTTGGCCAAGTTGGAAACATCCATCTCACAAAAAAAAATTGTTAGCAGCACATGCCTCCATAGTATTCCACATAAAAACGTTTGGAGGAATATTCTTAGTGTCATGCCTGATTTTCCCCTGAACGTGATTTGCCTATTTTTGGAGGTACAATCCTAATTCCAAGCTTGAGTGACTCCTTTACAGAATTTTCTGAATCCCTTTCATCACGTGATTTTTGAAGCTGTCTAGTACACAGAAAGACCACACTGCATGTCCAACGTACTGGTGGCACTAACAATTTAAAGAAAGAGGACACGCATCTTTATCTGTCCTTTTTTTCTAAGCAAAAGTAAATTATCTTGTGTTGTGGAATTTTGCAATACAGTTCAGTAAAGTGTACAGATTCTACACTGTCTCATTGATAATGTGGTAATATTTTTTCAATCATTTGTTCCTTCATCAGTCTGTTTTTTAAACGTTTTTCTGTATAGTACCACACATTCCTACTAGAAGCGGGAAGACTTGTGCGCTATTTGGCACTCAGATTTTATGCTAATTGCTTGTCCATATTTTTGAGCAGCTCAACTTACTTTTCAAGGACTTTTCTACATATTTTCAATATCTGCAGATTAAGCGGTACAACTGCAGGAGGCCTCCCTTGGGGGTGGGGGTGAGGGCCTGAATGAACATAGATATTTTGGAACAGTTGGGGGGCTGCCACTCATCACTGACAGCCATTCCCAGACTCTAGTGAACTGTGCAGACACAGGTATGATGACCTGCAGAGGCGGAAGATGGATCAGCTTGTCCACTGGGATTTGAAGGAACAAGCCAAAGGCTGGAGTTTTAAAGTTAGTTCTGAGCATCTTATAAATTATACTAATATATAGTGACATGTATGTGCATACTACGCATAATACATACAAACACACAGACATGCATATATCCCCTTCAGAAGCTTGAAGTTTCAAAACTTCAAACTTCAAAAAACCGAGACCATAAGATCGAAGTTTTGAAACTTTGAATGTTTTGAATGGAGATCACTGTATAGCGTGGAACAGAAAATGTACTGTTTTCCTAACTGTAGTGCAATCTCGGAGTTGGTATATTTATTTAGTAGGGGTGTGGGGATGCAGGGGGGTTGCCCACCTGCAAAAATGTTTGGTGTTTTTTTTAGTAACAGTTTGGAAATGTAGGTCAAATTTCAAACTGCCATCAGCTGTAACTCCAAAGAGTTTGATGTTAGGGACCTGTTCAATTACGGTGTTATTTAACAAAATGATTTTATATATATATATATATATATATATATATATTTTTTTTTTTTAATTCGTAATGCAGCACTAATTCTTCATAGGTTAGGCAAGATAGTAAACTTAAAACAATTGGTATTGTTTTCACATCACATTCACATTTGCGCTGCCTACTGCACTTTAAAGTTTGTTAGGAACTGTTAATTTTCTGAATTTGTTATACATTGCAGTTCAGTCTCCCTGTTTGATTCTACCAATAGAATTACTTGTGTTGTGCTAATGTACTCATAAAATGTAATTCAGTAAGTATTAATAATCTTTGAGTTGTTATACAGAAATATATTTTAACTGGCATTACTTTTATGTTACACCACCAGGTTAACTGCCATTGATAATGCATCTGCAGATTTCTAGAAGTTTCTTCAATTTCAGCAATGGCTACAAAGAGACAACTCCCAGAGTGGGGAAGGACTTGTGCCGAAAGTTATTGAAGTACAAAATGTTGATTTACTGTGCATTAATGCAAACTGCAAAGTTTTAGGCCATAATGAATAGCATAAAAGAAATTATATGAAGATGGCATTGCAATTCTATGGAAATACTCAGTAATGAAGTCACATTAAGACCCAAGCATTAATGGCAATAATACCTCACAGCTTAGCGTGGACACTAACATTTGTTGACTGGGAAAGCCCGACTAGGACAGAGCCTATTTTCAGCTGAGGACTCGAGAGAAATGCTCCAGACACAAGTCATTGGAATGTGAGAGGAAAATGGAGTACTCGGAGGAAATCCACGTGGACGCTGGGAGGACAAGCAAACTCCGCACAGAAGGCACCCCAGCCAAGAATTGAACCAGAGAACTTCTTGCTGTGAGGTGACAATGTTATCTGCTGCACCAGTGCGCTGCCTACTGCACTTTAAAGTTGTTTGCAGGAAAAAGCAATACCTGCATGACTAGTCTTCATGAAACTGACTATCGTGTGAGATTGCTGTAATAGCAAATCCTTCACCAATAGATCGATCAATATGCTTCCCCAACTCCCAGGTCAGACATGTGGCATCTCTGAATGGATCAACTCTAGGATGTTCAGTACTGACAGCAACAATTTAATTAAAACTGTTCAGTATTTTCTCCTTCCAACAAAAGCATACAAAAATTATTATTTTTCCAGGATGGAGACCTTTACAGCCAAACTTCTAAAATGACTATTTCTTAAACATCTACAGAGTAACGTGTTGCATTTCCCAGCAAAAAGTCAATGGATGACTCTATAAAGTGAAGAATAAACGTGGGAGGGGTGGGGTGTTGCCACACTGTAAGCTTTATTATTACAGATATTAGAAGTAATTAATGTTGACTTGCTTTAAGCAAGAAACCACACACATTTAGAATCAGGAAATCACTCGTTTTCTCCTATTTTTGTTCATATCTTTACAACCCCTAAGGAAATCAATTGCAACAGGAAACAACACCCATAGAGAATAGTATGGCTGATGTCATGACCTTGTAAGTATGAGAAACTATCAAGAAGATGAAATAATACATACAAAAGTGTAGCTGGTTCAACCAGCATCATGGGCTGGTACTACGAAGCAGCACCCTGTCTCCTCACCTCTACAAATAAAGAGCAAAAAGTAAAAGAAAAATGCACATTACTGTAATAAGCTGATGTAACTGGTCGCCTTATTACAGTTAGACATTGCCTTTGTATGTCAGCTGCTGTCTCTAATAGCCTCTAGCCACGCTAACTTCCTAATCTTAAACCCTATATCCCTATTCCTATTATAACGTTACCATAATTCTTCAACCTTGTAATCTAGCACTTTTTGCCTTTCTGTTTCCTTATCCTGTTACTTTTTCCTCTCCTTCCCCTAACAATCTTTACCCTTTGAATCAACTGCAATTAAGTGACAATTTGTACTAATTCGAATGAATTATCTCACAAGAAAACCCTGTATCCAGTTATGTATTTTTTATAATTTTGTTATATAACTTGTCCTCATATGTAATTCTCATTGTTATTTGTCTTTTTTGAAGTTGTTTTTTTTTTCTATTTGTGGAGCTTTTCTCCCCAGGCCTGTGCTGAAAACATGTAATCTCTACCCACTCAGACTTTCCTGGTTTCCAAATGTAAGCAAACAAAAACAACATTTTATTTAAGTATATATATATATATATATATACACATATATATAGATATATATCTATAGCTATATGTAAAACCCCTATATCTTCCACTGAAGAGTAAAAAAGGAAAAAAAAAAAACACAGCTGTTCCTTCTACTGGTACACCAATCAGGCCAGCTGCATGACAACACACCCTCCCTCCTGCTCCAGGCATTCAGGTCCCATTTCGGTGTGTTCCTTCTTGCACACCAGTCAGGCCAGTTGCATAACACACCCCCTCCCTCCGGCCCCAGCCATTCAGGTTGATTTCAGTGCACAGTCCCAACCCTCCTTTATCACATTTTATTTGAAAAAAAATTCTTCTTTTAAACCATAGCAAACAGTCACTACAGTTTATACCCCGTCTGCAAGGAGTGATACAATTCTCAAGTTTTAGTTAAAAATATATATGTATTGTTTTACTTTTAAACTGTAGTTGCTAGACTTTAGACCACACATGGAGCGCTACAGTGCTAGGGTGTGACCACAACTCCAATACCGGCTTTCAAAAGCTGTTATTGCATTAAAAAATGACCAAGATCAGTTTAGTGCACCCCAACACCTTGCACCCAGGGCAGTTTCCCCTCTTGTCTTGCCCTAGCTATGCTACTGAAGACGTGGACTTATAATTTACAATAAAGTAATATTGAAAGCAGGAGAGTCAAACTCGTCAGACTTGTCATAGTCATAGCATCAGTAAGTTGTCAGTACACACAGTAACTGAAGTTAATGTAACTATTATAACAAACCGCTCAAGACAAAGGAAATGCACTACGTCAGAAGTCAGAACTTTACTAGTGAAACCATGCCTCTTCCTAAAACAGCAGTTGTCAGTGCTTGCTACTGCAATATTTCATTGCAGATTGTTTAGGACATCTCAGTGCAGAACTTGATGCAATCATTCATTCATATTACAGTGGTACCAGTGATATTAATGCATCTCAAGCACGTCTCAGAATTCATTCATTATATAAGTATTTGCAAGCTATGTAACATTGCTTGATGATGCATATTGAAGAAGGAAATGTTTGTCTTTCTATCATTAAATGAAGGGATTTGTTGCCTAACACTTATGAGTCAACTTTTTGTCTCCATCTCTCTCTTTCTCTATCATTTTTGTTTCTTTTTTATGTTTTTTATTCTGGACGTCCAGGAGCACACATAGCAACTCAGTTAGAAGCCTCTCAGGTCCAGCAATGCTGACCTCCTCACCCTGTCTGTCTTGGGTCAGTTTCACATGGTGAGGGCAGTTTCTCCACCTCTGTTGGCCTCCCTTGGCATGAGGCAGTCTGGTAAACCAGGAGACTAAGCTTCATAACCTGGTAGAGGCTGTGGCTGAGAGTACCGTGGTGATTCATTGCAGTCTGTACTAATCTGTCCTTCAATGGATATAAAACCCACTGACCCACTCGGCTCCACCCATCAAGCCACCAGAGGCCTCCACTCTGACACCACTGGGGTGAGTCTGTCCAGAAGAGCTCTGGACTGGGTTGGAGGATGACACCTGGATTTCATCTTCTTGCCTTTGTGTCTGTCTGCCAACTGTACATCACGTCTCCCCTCCTGCTGTTAGCCCACCATGCTGTTACTGTCTGTCTTCGCTGTCTTCTGTGTTTTTGTCCAAAAAATTATTTAACTCTTCCCTAACCCTCTCTCCTACACACTCTGCCCATCCTCAACATGACCTATTAAAACATGAAGAATGGTTGGTTAAGCCATCTAAAAACATACACCCATCCTTTTCCACCCCCCCCCATCGTAATCCTCTTAATGTGTTCCTCTTGTATTTCCCTTCCCTTCTCTCTTCCCTTCTTCCAGCTGTCCCATCTTCCTCATTCCAGCCCTATAAAAGTCAAAACGTGGTGTATGTATAAGTACACCCATTGCAGTCTATGATAAAAAGAAAAACTTAAAAAAATTGTTTGGGAAACCTGTGGGCCAGCAGATCTCAGCTCATCTCAGTGTAGGACCTTGTGGATACTCTCAAGAGATCCACACAGGCTCACACATGCAGTCTCAAACTCACAATAACATTTGTAACTTTCTGTTCATTCAGAATTTTTCACACAACTACATTAATTCCTTGTTGGTTTATAGCACTTCAGACATTCAGATCCACAGTGGGTATTGCTTGGAGAGGCTCTGACGTTCTTAAGCCAGTTCTGCTGTTTCTCTCTTTACTGATTTGGCATACAGGCATAATTACATTATTGTCATATTCTTGTGTGTCTGTGAGGTATGGGACTATGAATATCTATAATTTTATGTTTTCACTAAGTGTAGTGCTGTCTAAAGTGTGCTCAGTAAAGAGTCTGAACGTTGCATCTCAGTTATTGCTTTAAAGAGTAGTTGGAACTTTTCCTCCAAGGTTTCATTGAAGAAGCGATCATGCTCAGCTGTACTTACCCACCCAAAAAGTCAATAAATAAATCCTTATCATGCTCCATAATAACCATGATATTAAAAAAAGGTTTCTACATGTTTTAGATATGATACTGAAATGTACTTAGAACCTCTGGTAGAAGTGTACTGCGTAGTAGCCGGGCTTTTACCTACATTGTTATCAGCTGCTGTTTTCCTTTGCAGAATATGAGGTGCTGTTTTTTTTCTTTTGTACCTGTCTTTAGTTTTAAACGATGCTCTCCAGAATAAACACAAGTAAGCAAAAGACACGAGAGGATAAGTGAATGTTTACTAGAAATGTCACACAAACCATAATGGATAACGTTTTATGATGTTCACACACTTTGTATTCAGTCATCGTACACTGGGGAATATTGTTATGTTGTGCCAACATATCAGCACAATAGAACCACTTCAAACCTCTAACAAGCTTGCATATTTTGAAGAAATAACTTATCCAAAAGTGTTTAATTATGATAATTAAATGACTCATTTATTCTAAATATGAAATGGTTTCATGCCATCAAAAATGCATGTTTATAAGGAAGACTCTTGAGACTGCAAAAAATCGTTTAGCTAGGTAGAATAAATAGGCCAAAAACGTCCTTGGTTTTGTTGCATATTTATACACATTCTGCAATAATCTCAGCAACTATTCTTCATATCTGCAAATCATTTAGACCTGGGACAGAGATTTACCAATTTTAAATAATTCATAATGGCATTATAATTACTGACAAAAAACACAAGATAGATTCATGAAATCAAATGGCAATATTTTGGCTTGTGTCACATTTTGACACTGAATTTCTCCTATAAGGCAGTTTGTATACTGTAAGTTAAGACAGCTTATATGATTTTTAAGAGTTAATGAATTTGACGAGTGCTCACAGCATCAGGGGTATTAATAAATACCCAGTAACAACGCACTCTGCCATGATTTATTACAGTTACAGCATAGGTGATACTTTACAATATGCATATATTTATATATCTATATGTGTGTGTGTTTTCTTGTGTATATTTATATCTATATCTGTGTGTGTGTGTGTGTGTAATATATATATATATATATATATATATATATATATATATATATATATATATATATATATATATTTTTATATATATATATATATATATATGGGTTACATTCACAATTTCGAAAAACCAAAATCTCGAGTTTCACAATCTCAAGTTCAGAATCTCGAGATCTTGGAATCTCGAAATTGTAAACCCTCCTCCCCCAAAACACCATCCAACACACGACAAATATATATATGTAGGGGGCAAGCCCCCCACACCCTCCACAACGTAAATATATCAAATCCGAGATCACAGTACAACGAGGTCCGCGCTATATGCCGATCTCTATTCAGGATTTTGAAGTTTTAAATCTTCGATCATATGAGATTCGAAGTTTTAAGCTTCGAAATTCTGAATGGGACCCATATATATATATATATATATATATATATATATATATATATATATATATATATTTTGGGGAGCAGGATATTGATGAATCTACATTTGGTCAGCATGTGTGCATGATCACACAATTCTCGAGCCTGGGAAATAATGTCTCCTCTGAAGGACAACGCACTTAGGAGTGCAGCAACCCCCTGAATCTTTCACTGCCATGTCAGCAATCCAATCACCTGGCATGGGATACAAACCACAGCTTTTTGGTCTTCAGGCACCAAAGGCGAGTGTGCTACTTGGGTCCAGAATCAATCAGCTCCTTCACCCTGGTCAGTCGATTCAAACAACTCCCTCCGTAATCACTCTAAAAGCATTGCCAATCAGTTTATCTGACATTTCATTAATACTGTTACCTCCCTACTAAAATACATAGCCCCTAACTGTCTGCAATTCCTTGAAGTAGCTGAACACACTCGTACACTATATTTCCAGCCCATTCCCACCTTTGCGATCAAAATGCTGCTCCTCACTTTACAACCCACCACTCTTGTGTCAGACAGCCTACCAGCGAAAAAGATCCAGTTTGCAGCTGATGCCGTGGTCTACCCTCTTTCCATATTAATCAAGATTCTTCCTGATATCTGTAATGCAGTCCCAATCCCTCACAATCCATACCTCTCTAGCTACCCTGCTCTCATCTCCAACTCCAAAGAATCTAAAGACCTTGCCTCCCTCCTACTCCAGCTAGTCCCTATCCTCCTCTCAGGTGACCTACATACTAATCCTGGTCCCTTAGTCAACATGCTTCTAACCCTAACTTGTCTTCCTCACCATAAATCTCTCCTTTTTGCTACTATTAACACCCAAAGTTTGCAATAAACTTCCTACCTTTCATGCCTGGCTATCCCATTACCACCCTGACATTCCCGCTATCACTGAAATATGGCTAAAACCCCACATAAAAGATTCCAAAACTACCCCTCCCAAACACAACATAAGAAATGACAGAACTCTAAAGAAAGGTGGTGGAGTAGCCCTACTTTTCTCTTCCGCCTTAACAGTTACACCCTTTACCAAGCCTAGACCCAATTCACAACAGCTGAACTAACCCTGGCCCTCCTGAAAATTAATAACCATAAAAACATGTATAGCAGCTCTTTATATTCCACCTGGAAATAATGTCCCCATTCTTGAAGATATCTTCTCTTGGTTCTCATCCAACATAAGCAATGAAACTGTACTCCTCTGTGATGTAAATATAAACTGGACTTCTATTTAATCACCTACATCACCTCAGAATATAAACCTATACAACTACAACCAAATAATTACCTCTCCTACCAGATTTAATAAAGATAACTCTGGTAGCATTCTGGACTGGATATTAGTTTCTCACCCCAACTACCTTTGCTCGTAGCTCATCATCCTCCCTCCAGCTTCACCACAACTACATCACAACTCGTACCCTAAAAAACTTCAACCCTCATGCTTTCTCTGACTCACTAAAACATATGAACTGGAGCCCTGTAAAAACCCTCCCTCTTGATGATGCTGTTACATACTTCAATACTACATTCAATAACCTACTAGATAGCTTCACTCCCCCCAGAACTAAACGAATCAAAACCAAATCCATCCCTTGGCTAACTAAAGCAACTATTACACTCATGCATCTTCAAGATAAATCTTGGAAGTGTTACCATAAATCTAAAACATCAAACACCCTTACAAGAGTATAAGCAACTCCGTAATAAAGTGAAAAAATAAACTGCTTTAGAATGTAAGTCCTACTACTCCAAGCTTCAAAACAATCATAGATCCAACCCCCAAAAAGTTTGGGACAGTACATCTGCTGTCATCCCTCCTGGTAAAAATGACAATCCCTGCCCTGGCCCTTAACTCTCCAGATCATATCTTAGCTACCCAATTCAACTCTTTCTTTATTTTTTCAATAGCCAAACTCACCATATCATTCTCCAATAACACTTCTACTCCACCCTTATCCCCCACCCTCAACTCTAGTCCCACTGACATCAACACCACTCATCTCCCCCCTTTACCATACAACTCGTCTCTCTGCACACCATAAAAAACTTCTACTAAAACTAAAACCATGCTGTCATGCCCCAGACAACCTTCCATCTAACTTTCTCAAGCTAGCTGCAGATGGCATAGTCCTTCCCCATCACCATACTTATTAACCGTTCAATCCAAGAATCCTATGTACCCCTCCTCTGGAAGAAAGCATTCAGCATTCCCCTGCACAAAGGGGGCAACAACACTGAAATCACCAATTTCCATCCTATAGCCATCCTGTCCCCTATCTCAAAAGTCCTTGAAAAATGCATACACTTGCAACTCCTTCCCTACCTCATAGACAATCAACTTCTTTCTTCAACTCAACATGGATTTAGACCTGGACATAGTACTACTACTGCCCTTCTCTCCTTCCTTGACATCATCAACTGTGCCCGAGACTCTGGCAACATTGTATCTACCCTTCTCCTAGACTTATCAAAGGCCTTTCATACTGTTTCCCACAACCTTCCCTTGTCCAAACTCTCTCATCTTAATCTCTCTACCTCTTCTATTAACTGGTTTTCCAGTTACCTTTCTAATAGACAACAAGCCGTGAAATGGAACAATAGTACCTCTTCCTTCCTTCACACTCAAACAGGAGTTCCGCAAGGCTCAATACTGGGTCCCTTACTTTTTAACATCTTCATTAATAATTTTCATCAGTGCATTCCTAATACCAAGCTTATCCAATACGCAGATGATTCCACCATAATTTGCTATGCTCAATCTCTCCCCAAACTCATGCAGCTAACACAAGATGTCTTCTCTTGTACTGAGTCTTGGATGCTGAAAAATCACCTTGCTCTCAATGCATCCAAAACCAAAATAATGATCTTTACCCCATCTAAAAGCACCTCTATCGATAACAATTCCTTCTCCATAGTCAGTCAGAAGATTCCCATTGAAACAGTCTCCCATACAAAACTTCTAGGTGTTATCATTGATGAACGTTTAAAGTTTGACATTCATATACAAACTAATATTAAGAAATCACACCAAAAGCTCGGAATGCAGTATCACCACAGCCATTATCTCACTCCCTCATCCAAACATCTACTCTCTATTTCCTACCTCATCCCCTCTCTCTTGTATGGAGCCCCTCTCCTCACCAACCTTCAATCCTCCCTAAAGTCACAACTGTTATACTGCTACAATAAAATCTCTAGGTTTGCTACTGGGACCAAATCCTCCTCCCACCAATGTGATGCACTCCACTCCTTGAATTGGCTGGAACTCCCCACTATCTCTCTTACATTCAACTCTTAACTGCTCACAAACTCATTTTCAAACCCTCTAACTGCCCTTCCCTCTCCTCCATACTCACCTTGCATCATCCTGATAGACTACTCAGGTCCAGTAACCAGAACCTCCTCGAAGTGTACAAACCCTTACGTGCACCTGAGCAATTTCTCCTGTCTTTTCCCTTGCTCGCCTATGGAATTCACTTCCCCCCATATTCGAATCACCCAAAACCACTCCACCTTCAAGACCATGCACCATTCCCATCTCTCTTCTCACTGGGAATGCTCATGCTCTCACCCCACCTGACTCCCTCTATATCATTTGTGCTCCCCCTCCTTTTTTCTCCTTTCTCATAACTCAGCCTAGTGAGTCCCTTCATTCCCACTCCCTCTCCCCGTTTCCTTTCTCATAACTCAGCCTATTTGCCTCTCACTGTTCTACTCTCTTGCTCTAATTCTTCCTACCTCTCATCTTGTGAAACTTTGAGTGCATAAATGCCTGTAGTCCAGATTATACTTATGTACTCCAAAATACTTATGTTTTAATTTCATTCAATGCTCTGTTAAAACACCTTGCTCAAATGTTTGCTGTCTTCTATATTACTGTGTTTTTAGTAGTTTTGAAAATTGTATTGTACTTAACTTTGTTGATATTAGCTTTGTAATAATTGTATATGGAGCTTTTGTCCCCGGGCCTCCATTGAAAACGGGCTCATTTTGGCCCAGTGGACTTTCCCGGTTAACAAACTGCAAATAAAATAAATAATCATCCACACTCAGTTAAAAAAAACTGTGGCCACTTCAACACATGCAGACATCTGAAGGAGGCTTCCCTGGTCTTAAACTTAAATGATGAGACATGGTACCTAGATCATGGACTTTCCATTGACTTGCTCGAGAACTAGTAATGACTATAGTCTCAAATCCCTTATGGGTATTGGGCCCAGTGCCACAGAGCTAATAATTTCTAGTTCCTCATTAATTTAAAAAATTCATGTTCAATTATGACTCTAATAACTATGGGATCTGTCGCTTTCACTTATTGTTGGGACTAGATTGTATGGACAGATACATAATTATTTTGTAGTAAGAAGAGAAGAAGGAAAAAGACCTGTTGGTAACATGGCTGTAAATTATGTAGAAAACTAGAAGCTTTATACTGCATAAATAGTTGTGCTGTCATACAATATTTACAAAGCCAAGCCCCTTAGATGCACAGTGCGAATGCAACAAGCAGCACAATTCTGTAAGTAATGAAATGAGGTAGTGGTACTTGTAAGTAAATTTGTCAGAGAGTGAGGTTTGTACATCATTGTCTTTAAAGCAGATACATTTCAATTAACAGGGGAGGTGGAGCTTCAGCTGTTTACAGAAATTAATGTCAATCTGTCTCATCTGCTGGAGATGTCTACGAAGAGGGAGGAAGATTAGAAAGAGGACTTTCATCAAGGGTCAGTTGATAGGGGATCTTCATAGTAAAAGTGCATCATGGCCTCTGAGTAAGTGTTCTGTGAAAATTAAATTCAGGAGTCCCTGTGGACTATGATGTTTGCGGATGACATTGTGATCTGTAGTGAGAGTATGGACCATGTTGAGGAGACCCTGGAGAGGTGGAGATATGCTCTAGAGAGGAGAGGAATGAAGGTCAGCAGGACTAAGACAGAATATATGTGTGTGAATGAGAGGGAGGATAGAGGAATGGTGAGAATGCAGGGAGTAGAGTTGGCGAAGACGGATAAGTTTAAATACTTGGGAGCAACAGTTCAGAGTAATGGCGAGTGTGGAAGAGAGTACAGGCAGGGTGGAGTGGGTGGAGAAAAGTGTCAGGAGTGATTTGTGACAGATGAGTACAATTAAGAGTGAAAGGGAAGGTCTACAAAAGGGTAGTGAGACCAGCTATGTTATATGGGTTGGAGACAGTGGGATTGACAAAAAGGCAGGAGTCAGAGCTGGATGTGGCAGAGATAAAGATGTTAAGATTTGCACTGGGTGTGACATGGGTAGACAGCATTAGGAATAAGTATATTAGAAGGTCAGCCCAGTTTGGACAGTTTGGAGACAAAGCCAGAGAGGCGAGATTGTGTTGGTTTGGACATGTGCTGAGCAGGGATGCTGGGTATATTGGGAAAAGGATGCTAAGTATGAAGCTGCCAGGTAAGAGGAAAAGAGGAAGGCCTAAGATAAGGTTTATGGATGTGGTGAGAGAGAACATGCAGGTGGTTGGTGTGACAGAGCAAGATGCAGAGGACAGGAAGAAATGGAAACAGGTGATCCGCTGTAGCGACCCCTAACTGGGAAAAGCTGAAAGAAGTTTATGCTTAAATGGAGGACAATATGCGTCATTAGTTAGCTTCATGATTAGAGCTTTAAAAGGAAGGAGGCCCTTTGCTTGATGTGGAGCCAATTAGCTCTATGAATGGTAGTGTGATAGCATTTATTGCAATGTGAGAGGTGAAGGAATCTTAAAATTCTGTTTTCTAGAGATGAGGGAATCTTGGGCTGACCTATAGGGAGTCTAGTGTTAGAATGAGTGTATAAATAGCAATGTTTTGTCTTGCTTCAGTTGTCAGAAGGTAAGAAAATCTGGGGATAAATTTTAACTGGTGAAATATTTTTTGTGATGACAGTTTGACATGAAGTTGAAAAGAGACGGACTGTTTTGATAAGAATGCCTAGATAGCATTGTTAGGTAACTCTGGGCAGCAGTATATTCCGTATCAGTGAAAGTTAAGTTATGAGGAGTGGGTATGCCAAGTGGGTCATGAATGTTTAATTGTGTGACTCTTACATTAGACATTTTGGATGGATGCATGTAGCAATGTTAGAAATTTTAGTATTAATTTCCAATTTGTTTTGGGCAAGCCAGTTCCAGAGGCTTAAGAGGTCAGACTGGAGTGTGGATTAAAGAACCGAAAGTTGTTTGTGTACACAAGGAAGGACAGCATCATCTGCAAAGAGAAGGCAGTTGGTTTGGTAACAGCAACTGGGGAGGTTGTCAATAAAAAGTGATGAGAGTAGAGACCAGAGCATGAAGCCTTGAGGTACATCTTTTGAAAGAATACTTGTGGTAGACATGAGCTGACCATATGCAGAGGTGTAGCTAGCTGTTCTTGTGCCCATTGCCAGCCACTGATCTGGCATTCCTCTCATCATCATCATCATCATCAAAATAAATAAATAAATAAAAGCAAGGACATCTTTTAAACTGTAGCAAACATCTGTAGCAAGTGCAGCTACAGATTATGCTACAAACAGAACCCAACAGCACTTCACTCATGACACAGATGCAGTACCAGCATTTATCTCCAGTCCTACCCCTGAGCAGTTTGCATCTGCCCTTTTTGTCCAACCCTATCTAGACCTCTGTCAAGAACCGATGACAAATGTTCTGTTGTGCAGACGACTTTCAAACCAACAACTGACATTTTGCAAGAACCCACACTGAGAATGTTTTTGAATGAGGACGGTGTGCCTAACACTACCAAAAACTTTTTGTATGTTCTAGAAAGGCAACTCCTGTTAGTACACCTTTTTCCAAATTTGCAATAATATTGTCTAAGAGGTAATTAATAGTTGTGACAGTCCTATAATTAGCCCTGAAACCATACTGCTTCTCAGTAAGGATGGTATATTATTTTATCAAGAACATTTTCTATAGTGCAAACAATGGTTGTTAGCCTGCTGTCATTAGGTGAACAGGAATGACAGACTTTTGGTGAGTGGTTTTACAAGGGTGTGCATAGAACCAAAAAGAAGTGTGGGTGTGGCTAGAGACAGGTTGAAGATGAATATGAATGTTCTACATATCAAAATGTTAAAATTCGGTTCAGCGAACTCGGAAAGTCGAACGTTAGGTATTCGACTTTTCGTGTTGCCGAATGCTAAGAGATTACATATTAGTGAATGCAAGTGTGCATTCAATGATAGTAACTCGATGTTGCGAGTAGAGTCGTAGTACAGTGCAGAAAGGGAAATGTATCACTTTCCTCACTGTAGTGCGATCTCAGAGTTAGAATATTTAATATGCAGGGGATGTGGGGGGAGCAGCCCCCCACAGGGGGGTGAAAAACATGATTGACAATGTAGTTGTTTCATTTAGGTTTGCACTTACACTGCTATAATGGCCGATTTTCTACATTAATGTTGAATCTGTTAAAGTCGATCAACAGATTCGACATTACAAGCTAATTAGTATGCCAGAAATGTGACACCATTTTCGTTGTATTGAACGTTCAAAGTTCTGAACATCGATATTTTGATAGTAAACCCTCTACAGAGTGAGTTGGCAGCATGTTGTTGGAAGTTTGAATGTACTAAGTAGTAGAAAGGGGTGCATGACCAATTGGCTTGTTTCCATAGTTCTTTGAATTTCTTAATAGAGATGTTTTTACAGTAAAAGGGTAGGCTATCTAATACTGAGTGGAACAGGGTTCTTCGGTTGTGCAGTGGATGGTTAAGGAAAGCTGGAACGTGCACAGGAAGAGGCATCGTTTGTTGAATTTGATTAAGAAAAAGGAAGATGTGAGGCTGTCTCATATAAGGCTTATTTGTCTTGTTTGTGAAATACTGATATTGTGCTTAGTTATTTAACTAAAGCCCAGATTTTTTTTGGATGACCTAACTGTGACCAGAGGTGAAAAAGCTGTTGAAGACGGGGGGGGGGGGGTGAGAAGGGCACTTAGTGATCTAAAAAGGACAATTTTTTAAAACTATTTGCTACCACAACATAGGTTTGCTTGGAGGACATTTTAAGCTTATCAGTTTCCCTTTTGGTGCTTGAATTAAGATTTCCTAATTGGTCTTACCTATCCCATGGCTGATAATTGTATATTAGCCCTAGTGAGAATAACTGTGATCATACTATAGATAATTTGAGGGGACCAATGTAAGGGATGCAGCATTTAGGAACTGCCTCTATGCATTAGTGGCATGAGGGGCAATCCTGCAGTACATTTTCTATTACCCATTCTTAGATCCAAGTTGCATTTGAATATGGACAGGGATGAGCTTTATTTTACTTGAATGGATAGTCTGTTCTGGAACAGTGGTAGCTTCTGTGATATATTTCCATCTTTCCACAACATTCAGTTTAGATACCTGGACTGAGTATTTCTGATGCCATTTGACTTGCTGATGTTCAGTAGGTCCATCTGTATTAGGTCAGAGATGCCTTGCATGCCAGAAACGTCACCTCTAAGCACTCTGTAGGATACTGATTATATTGATAAATCTTAGAGGTGGTGATGCAAGACCTACTGTTTAGGACCTTTATCCTTTTAGTAAGGTATCTCTGTGGGTATTCCAATTGTTGCATGGGTCTGGACAGATAACATGCCAAAGTGGGCATTATACAAAATGATTGACTTAATGAGGGCTTTGTAAAAGGGACAATAACATCTCTAGGTCTAGTCACAATCAATTTGTTTATAAACTGTGCAATATAGAAATACTTTCTTATGACTCTGGGCTCATGTTGGTCAAAAGTTATGTCACTGTACACACAAGTTCCCAAATGCCAAACAACTGGGCCAGTTCTCGGGGGGGGGGGTGGCATTGTCAGTCTGGCAGTTCCCTGGAGTAGATGACATCCCAAAGGATATGATAATGTATTTTTTGGAGTTTAGTTTCAAATTCATGATTTTGGCACTAGTTATTATTTGGGACAAACTTTCCTGCATGATGGTTAAGTCATTTGTGGATTCAATAACTGCTTCTAGTTTGCAGTCATCTCAAACTTAGTTGGCCAAAGCCCTCTGCTATTTCCTTTTACTTTTGAGATGTATATGCCAAACAGAAAATGTCTCAGCACTGAACTCTGGGGGACTCCATTGGTGACTGGTCTTTTCCACTATTTTGATCTCCTGCATCCTGTGAGCAAGTTGGCAGCCCAGATAGTGATGTAAGTGTTTGCTCCTACATTATTCATCAGTGCAGCTGGTGATGTAAGTGTTTGCTCCTACATTATTCATCAGTGCAGCTGGTGATGTAAGTGTTTGCTCCTACATTATTCATCAGTGCAGCTGGTGATGTAAGTGTTGCTCCTACATTATTCGTCAGTGCAGCTGGTGATGTAAGCATTGCTCCTACATTATTCATCAGTGCAGCTGGTGATGTAAGTGTTTGCTCCTACATTATTCATCAGTGCAGCTGGTGATGTAAGTGTTTGTTCCTACATTATTCATCAGTGCAGCTGGTGATGTAAGTGTTTGTTCCTACATTATTCATCAGTGCAGCTGGTGATGTAAGTGTTTGCTCCTACATTATTCATCAGTGCAGCTGGTGATGTAAGTGTTTGTTCCTACATTATTCATCAGTGCAGCTGGTGATGTAAGTGTTTGCTCCTACATTATTCATCAGTGCAGCTGGTGATGTAAGTGTTTGCTCCTACATTATTCATCAGTGCAGCTGGTGATGTAAGTGTTTGTTCCTACATTATTCATCAGTGCAGCTGGTGATGTAAGTGTTTGTTCCTACATTATTCATCAGTGCAGCTGGTGATGTAAGTGTTTGCTCCTACATTATTCATCAGTGCAGCTGGTGATGTAAGTGTTTGCTCCTACATTATTCATCAGTGCAGCTGGTGATGTAAGTGTTTGTTCCTACATTATTCATCAGTGCAGCTGGTGATGTAAGTGTTTGCTCCTACATTATTCATCAGTGCAGCTGGTGAAGTAAGTGTTTGTTCCTACATTATTCATCAGTGCAGCTGGTGATGTAAGTGTTTGCTCCTACATTATTCATCAGTGCAGCTGGTGATGTAAGTGTTGCTCCTACATTATTCATCAGTGCAGCTGGTGATGTAAGTGTTTGTTCCAACATTATTCATCAGTGCAGCTGGTGATGTAAGTGAATTGTTCCTACATTATTCATCAGTGCAGCTGGTGATGTAAGTGTTTGTTCCTACATTATTCATCAGTGCAGCTGGTGATGTAAGTGTTTGCTCCTACATTATTCATCAGTGCAGCTGGTGATGTAAGTGTTTGTTCCTACATTATTCATCAGTGCAGCTGGTGATGTAAGTGTTTGCTCCTACATTATTCATCAGTGCAGCTGGTGATGTAAGTGTTTGCTCCTACATTATTCATCTTTTGTAGTACACCTGAGTAGGAGAGTATGTCAAAAGGCTTGGCCAGGTCTAGGTAATATGGTATGAATTGTTTTACTTTCATCCATTGCTTTGGTGACAAGAGTAAAGCTTAAAATTTGCCCATGATTTTGAGCCTTTCACAGTTTCTCCCAATTCTTGCCCTAAGAGGTTGAGAGATCAGAACATATGTTTGACTGTCCCTGATTTTGTGTCATATTTTTGGCTTGTTCCTCACATGTGTGATTTTCAGGCAAATATATGAGGATTGCAAAACTTAAATAATGATAGCCACTTGAGTTTCAGACAAACACTGAGCCATTTGCTAAATAAACAATACAATCTCGCAATGAAAACAGACTTTGCATGAGCAGTAAACATTTCTACCCTTGAAACTCACATTCATTCAAACGGCATGAAAACCTACATTCATTTTGCATCTGGCCAGTGAAGGACTAAGCTTACCACTGGGCTGTTTTCAAACCATAGGGTCCTTACAAATTTTTAGGGCCATACATACATGAATACATTCTTTGATTCACCTTCCTGATTGTATTAAATTATACTCCTTGTTAGAATGTGTTTTAAATTTGTAGTTTTGAACAGTCCTCTAGTAAGCAATGAAATAAAATGTATGAACCAATAATGACAAACTACCCATTTCAGAAAATTTCAACCATAAAAGGCCACTCAAACTTCTGTTATTACAATCAATCAATATCAGTAAATATGCAAAATCTCTGCAGAAGTAAGTAATCTAAATAATTCCACATTAAAGGAATCTGTAACTTTTGAAGAGGTTGTTGCTAGCAAACAACTTTATATTTCATTGTTTCATCTACAAATAAAGTGTCTGTTGCCCTCAAAGAATAAACTGCCTATGTTACATAAAAAAATGATAAGCTAGTAATAATGCAATGGGGAATGGATGGCAAACTGATAGCAGGTCCATAGTTACTAGGTAACTCCTCCATAGGAGGGCATTCTCAGGGCTGCAGCATCCACTCCCTTTAAAGTGCAACACATTACAGTATCAGCAATCCATCTATATACTGTGGGAGTAGAACTCATGGCCTTCTGCATCAAAAGCAAGTATACTACCTGTTGTGCTACTAACAATGCAAACAACTTAGCATAAGCTCTCAACTCCTTGTAAAATCCACTTGACATTCAACTAAATCTCTTAACTTCGCAGCACAAGAAATCTTGAAAAAGCCAAAATGTATTTGGGGGGCAAAGGCCCAAAACCAGGGACACATTTTAAATATTGCTTGTACAATCTTAGAAAGTTGCTAAAATAAAGTATTTTGTGTTACCATGTGTTTCCTGAAAGATAGAAAGATTGAAATTTAAAGGGCTATCTTTATTTAGTGAATTCAATTCTCAATGATTTGCCAGAAAACCACAAATTTTAAGAGGAACAGACCAAAAGCATGAGACAAATATTATGTGACAATCTGGACAGTTGAGAGCTATGGATTCAACTCCCTGAATCGCAAGTTTTGGTATGGGTACAGAATTCAGGCTCTTATTTATATATAGTTCTCCTTCCCCACTACGAGCCCAATCACTGAGTGCTTGCCACCAAGCCTACCTAAAGAGGCTTTTCCCCACTGCTCAGCTCCCCTAGAGACATGGAAACCCCAATCTCATCTACCGGGTTTCGGTTTTGCTCTCTGCTGTGGCCATTTCAGAAACAGTACCTCAAGCCTACCTAAAGATGCTTTTCCCCACTGCTCAGCTCACCCAGAGACATAGAAATGCCAATCTCATCTGCCGGGTTTCATTTTTTCTCTCTGCTGCGGCCATTTCAAAAACAGTATGTAAACTGCATACTCTGTTCTATTTTACTGCTATATTGCCCCTGTACTTGATGTAATTTGCTCTATTTTGACAATTAGTTTTTTTCTAAGTTGTTTAAGGCGATGAAGTCATTGTATTTATCCTAAACTCTAATGCGTCAGCATACTCTGTTTTATTTTACTGCTATATTACTACTGAATGGATGCTGCAATCTAACCGAGTGGTTTGTGCGTGCTGTACTCCCATACACAGCTCTTGGAGATAATGCTACGCTCTCTAATTGTGAGTGTTTACAGGTTACTCGGAGCTGTTTGATATTCCAACTGTTTTATCCCAATCTGCTGAAACTGCAAAATGGTTTACTGTGCATTTTTGCCTTACAGCTGGAACTAGAATTTGAACTGTTACTGTATTATTGCATTTCTAACTGCCTCAGCCTCTCTCTACTTCCTGCATACCAAATTCCCTAACTTTAATTTCTCCTAACTGACTTTTCTCTCTCTCCCCTGTTTTTTCTCCACAGCAAGCCTACCTAAAGAGGCTTTTCCCTGCTGCTCAGCTCTCCTAGAGACACAGAAATGCCAATCTGATCTGCTGGGTTTCAATTATGCTCTCTGCTACGGCCATTTCAAAAACAGTACCTGTATGTGTCACAATTAGTTAAACAGCTGGTTTTATCCCTGCCTTTGCTCTCTCACACTCTAGTGACAAGCACAGGTGTACTGGGCTGTAGTGTCCTTACTACTCCTATCAGTGCTCCCACAGACCCATACTCATATTCAGATCTGAAATAGTTTCAATCAGACTTAACAGCCGTTATTCTCCCCCTGTCCTGCATATAGCTGTCTGGGCATTGAAAACAGTTACATGCTTGCTTACCCATATGATTGCTTTTACTGATGTCTCGTCCCTTGCAACCTGGGTCTATCCGGTCCATTCACCCTTTCTTTGTCAGGCTCAGTTCGCTCCCCTACCCTGCCCCCAATTTCCACCCGCCCTCACTACTCCTACATTCATCTTAGCCATTTGCCCACGCCTCTCACTCTACTACCCAATCCGACATCAGTTCTTGCCTAACCCCTCCCTATCAAAACCACACTCAATTCCTTGCCTAACCCCTCCCTATCACACCCACACTCAATTTCCACATCACTTAGTCCCATACCACTCCCCACAACCACACAGCTAAACCTCCACAATCCACTACCTCTCAATCTTTAGTTCAGTATCTGCTCAGTTCCATGCCCGCCCTACTCTTCCAAACTGTCCATACCCTGCTAACCTTTTTGATATTTTTAATACCCTTATACCATGTTACTTCCTATTCTGCAATCCATCTCCCCCTCCTTTTCCCCTCTACATAATACACATCACCATCTCACTGCTCTATCTCCCCCCTCTCTGATCAAGCCTAACTTCCTTCAGCACTGCAACCAACAAATCTTGGCAACCACAACTAAACTTCATATGACAAAACTCATAATACATTTCCCCTTGTATTATAAAATAAAATCTAAGCCCCTAGTATTATCCCTCCTAAACATCCTCTACCTATCAGGCAACATCCACCCTATTCCTGGTCCGAACTCATCTCTAGACAAAAATATTCCTCTCTCCAACCACCCCCCCACCCACAAAACTCTTCAACTCTGTACTCTCAACGCCCAATGTCTATGTAACAGAACTTCTATATTCTAAGCCTGGTTAAACCATAACTAACCAGACATTGCACAAACCTCATATCCCTGACTCTGAAATACTACCCCCCGGTTTCCAAGCCCTTAGGTGTGATCGAGCAAACAAAAAAGGTGGAGATGTCGCCTTAATCTACTCTAACATGCTCTCTATAACCCTTACCCAAACCCTATTCCTCAATTTGCTAATGCAGAACTTGCAACTTGCCTACTAAAAATTAATAACCATAAAAGTCTCTATATTATTGCCCTATATATCCCACAAGGGAATAATATCCCAATCTTTGAAGAAATTCTCTCATGGGCCTCAACCAAAATAAACAATGAAACATACATACTAAGTTATGTAAACATAAATTGGGGCAACATCAATTACTCTGCACCTTCCCAATCCATCAACCTCTTCAACTTCACCCAAATAATTAATTCCATAACCAGACCCAAAAAAAAAAAAAAAATCCCTAGGCACTATCACTGACTGGATCCTAGTCTCCCACCCCCCAAATAAAATCACTAATCTGGCACTCACCATCTGGTGAGTAATCTGGCACCATTCCTTACTCCGTCAGTGACCACCTCCCTACCTTTGCCCTTCACTCAACCTCCTCCTCCCTGCACCAACACCACTGCATACACACACATAACCTAAGTAATTTTAACCCCATCATATTCTCAAACTCCCTCAAACAAATTAACTGGAACATCCTAAAAACTCTGCCTCTTGGCAATGCCATTGATTATTCTAATTCTTATTTTCTAAATACTCTAAATAGTATAGCAGCAATAAGAACAAAATGAATAAAATCCAGTTCCGCCTCATGACTAACCAAAAACACCAAGCAACTAATGCATCAAAGGGACAACCGTGCCTGAGATTCCAAAGAAATAGTATCCACAGTGCTTCTAGATCTCTCTAAGGCATTTGATACTGTTTCCCATACCAATCTTCTGGGTCATCTTTCAAACCTAAATCTCTGTCAAAATACTCTTTCCTGGTTCTCAAGCTACCTGTCTGACAGATCTCGGGCTGTGAAATGGAGAAAAAGTATCTTTCCTCTTCTCCTTACCCCCACTGGTGTACCTCAGGGATCTATTCTTGGTCCAGTGTTCCTCAATATCTTTATCAATACATTTCACCAATAGTAAACAATAGAAAACTCAATAACTGAAGAAATGAACAGCCAGGAATCCAAAACAACTGTAGAATGAAGAAATTTAATCCAAAATTGTTAAGCTGTTCATTTCTTCAGTTACTGAGTTTTCTATTGTTAGAGGTTAACAATTTTGGATTAAATTTCTTCATTCTACAGTTGTTTTGGATTCCTGGATGTTCATTTCTTCAGTATCAATACATTTCACTCTGCTATTCTCAATGCCAAAGTTATCCACTATGCTGACGACTCAACTCTAGTCTGCTTTGCCACCAATCTTCCCGAACTTCTAAGACCCAGACTGCCTTCTCGACCACCGAGGCCTAGATGCTCCAAAACCATCTCTCCCTAAATGCAAATAAATCTAAAATATTAATCTTCCTACCATCAAAATTCTTCCCTTTTGATAAAACCTCTTTCCATATTCTAAGCCAAAAACAACTCCCCTATTGGAAACGTCCCCCATGCCAAATTGCTAGGCATAACTATTGATAAGCACCTAAAATTTGATAATCATATTCTTCAAAACATAAAGAAAACCCAACAAAAACTCGGTATGCTATACAGGAATAATCGCTTCCTCTCACCCCATACCAGACATACTCTTCTCTCTACTTACCTCCCTTCCTTCCTAATGTATGGTGTTCCCCTATTAACCAATCTATCTGCATCCCTCACTTCCAAATTAGAAAACTGTTATAACAAAATTTCCAAATTCGCCACTAACATCAAAAATTCCTCACATCACTGCCTTGCCCTTCACTCTCTAAATTGGCTAGAACTTCCAAACTGTCTGGACTACCTCCAACTCATCACAGCTCACAGACTACTCTTCAACCCCACCAAATGCCCAGCCCTCTCAAACATCTTTCTCCCCTATGTTCCAAACAGAACTCTTAGATCTGCACAACAAAACTTAATTACTGTCCATAAACCTAACTGTACACCAGGACAACTACTCCTCTCTTTTTCCATAGTCAAAAAATGGAATTCTCTTCCTCCTCCTCCTACCCTAAGAACTATGCAGAATGTGGAAAACTTTAAAACACAGCTTCTTTCCTACCTCAACCCACCTGGAAATGTAATTGCATTCTTCCAACCTAGCTCTTCCCTTCTAACCCTCAATAACTAAGATTGATTCCATCTTCTTTATAATAACTTTCTCAACAAATATGAACAAATCTTCCCAATCTAAATTGCAGCCTTTAAATCTCAAAATTCTACTTGTTCCAATAGGTTTTTATAAATATGGCTTCAAACATACTAATGTTCATCCTAGATCAATATTGTAAATACTCTTTTTTTGATTTTGTAAATATGCTTGCATTTGTACTTTACACCTGTTGTGTTCTTCTGTATTTTTCTTGTATTTTTTATCCTTATTGTATTTTGTACTGTTGGAGCTCTTCTCCCTGGGCCTCCACTGAAAACGGGCTCCCTGGACCCAGTGGATTTACTGGTCATCAAACTGGAAGTAAATAAATAAATAAATGGGTCTACTTTATTCGCTCGAAACATGTAAAACCCAACTCTGAATACTGCGACACATAAAGAGCGAACCGCAAATATGTCAAACGTACTAAAGCATGAAATTTAAAACCACGAACCGTCATAGTTGGCCAACCCACCACACACAACACACTACCTACCCAAACACAATAAAAAAACACATACATACACTAACCAAAACCCTACTTCTAACCCTAAATTAAAGCACCAAAACCCTACTGCTAACCCTACACTAACCCCACATACACAACTATCAATGCACTATCCTTAACCCCTCCCTAACCCTAAGGTCCGTAACTACCGCACACTTTCCCTACGGAGCTATACCCAAACAAACCAAATATTCCACACAAATACACTTAAAAAAACCCTACACTAAACCTTACATACATTACCTACACAAAACCTTACTCACACTACCTACCTATGCACTTACCTTAACCCCACCCTAACCCTAAGGTCCGTAACTATCGCACACTTACCTTACGGAGCTATACCACAGATGGGCCAACTATGCAAATTTGATATTTCCACTTTCGTGGTTTCGTTCATTCGACGTATGCGTGGTTCACTCCTTACATGTCGTGCTATTCGGATTTTTCGTGTTTCGAGCTCGGAAAGTAGTCCCTAAATAAATTTCTTGTACCCAAGGGACAGGGTTTGAGCCTGAGTAACATTAACCAGGTATACCTAACTGGGGCATTTACACACTTACACACACACACACACACACACACACACACACACACACACAAACAGCAATGATCAGCACTCGGGGGGGGCATGACTCTGGCATCACCAATGGAACAGCTAGTTAAACTTCCATGTGCGGAATCCACATTAGCGTATGAAGCATGCATGGGTCCTGTAAACTACACTTCATTAATTGTTTTCCGCAAGAGACAGGTCTTGCAGCTGTAAAAGTGTGTGTGTGTGTGTGTGTCAGTCGGGGCTGGAGGGATGGGTGCCCCCCCCCCCCTGCTGTATGGTTCTGGCACATGTGACTGTGACTGTTGTACAGTTCTAAAATGCATAACTTTGGGTTTGTTAGCCTTTAGCCTAGTACTGTCCAGTGCTGTAAATAATTATTGTGGGCAGTGATAATTGGCCAGGCTTAAGACAGCCTGTAAGAGCAGTTCGCCTAGTTTGAGCTTATGAATACGAGTAAAACAAAGCAGCTCATCTTTGCCCCGACTGATGCTGACAGCCATATCAAATTTTAACCAAGTGAATAATACGGCAAAAATAATCACAGATTTGGGTATCTCTCTGTGGATAAAGATTTGAACTTCAGGGTCTATACTGAAGATACTATCAAAAATGTAGCAAACTTTATCAATATGTAAAGAAATATATGAACTCTAGAAAGGAAGATGCGATGAAATGTATCTGTATGGCCACAGTTTTTGGTCCCCATATTTTTTATCTACCACAAACATGGACTACTCAGAAGATTTAATTTGTAATCTTGAAGGTTTGGATTATGAGGGTAACTTGAACATTTAGAATTATTTTTAGTTTGGTACAGACTAATAATATAATGCAAGGCTGGATGTATTTGTGGGAATGCTTAATCTTAAGAAAAAGAGAGAATATATATATATATATATATATATATATCAGGTTTGTCTCATCAGAACAATGACAAAGAACAGAAGCTGGTTCTCTGAAATAAGTGTCAGCGGCTGGCACTCTCCTCCTTTTGGTCACGGAAGGTAAAAACATTCATGTCGTTAAGGACTCCATGGACAATTATTTTGGATCAGTGTGTTAACATGCCTTAGGCAGACACAAAGGCATACGCTCTGCACCTGAATAAACTCTTGTATTCTATTGTGTTGTACTTATGGACAACTAACAAAAGCAGAAATATTTTTCATGGTGATGTCTTACAATTATATTTTATCACCTGGGAATATTTACAGAAGACAGTTCGGTAGAAAAAAGTGAGTAATATTATTCACTGTCAGAATGTTCAGGGGTCTGAATCTATTTATAACCTGAATAAACACTGTAGAAATATTTGTGAATAATTTGCTTTGGTATATTGTATTTCACTTTCAGGAGCAGAGGATGTCCAATGCAAAGAAGAACTAAAAGTGGTTTGTTCAAATGGCACCAGGCTTCTGCTTAAATATTTTTATACAAAGACTATAATAAAAAGAGCATCGGTGAGGGAACTGGAGAGAGGTACAGGTTAGACTAAAGTTTGAAAGCAGCCAAAATGAACCTGATCACCGTACAAGGAGTAATGGCTCCATGCAGAGCAGAATCAATTTGTCAAAGCTGATCTGAAGCCAAACTACTGCTCTCAGCTAGATGTCAAGAAACAACAGTACGGAAGGGACAACACACTCAACATCAGAGCAAGGCTTGTACCACATATCTCACAGAAGTATTAACTTAAACCAGCTTGTCAAGAAGTTAGAGGCTGTTTATGACTCATCAAAGCAGCCTGCATTTGGACATCGTCTTGAGGCATAAAAATGTATGAAGGTAAGAGTCTGTATTTGTCTACAAAGCATAATAAAACATTAAGTTTTTTAATACCACTGAACTGTAAGAACAATTAGCACCAGTCCAAGATTTATCTTTTATTTTAAACTATGATTTCTATACAACAGAAAGCAGAATAATCCATTCTAAAGTGGAAGAAAGCACATGGGAATAGATAAAAGCTTTTCTTCTTTCTTTATGGTACTTAAATGTCAACAAGATTTAGACAATACAATCATATAAAAATGTCTCAGAGAATAAATATGAATATTTTCTGATATGCATTATTGATTGTTTTTCTGAGAAAATATACATTGTTCCTGACTGAACAGTTGTCAGATATGTCAGGCCTACTTGATGTAAATGAAGCTGAATTTTTTTTTTTTATTATATGGTTAATAAATGCTGAAATGGAAGGAACACCAACAGAATAATCAATATGTTTGATTCCATTTAAATGCACATTCAAAAATGCTTTAAAGTATATATTGCAGCCTTATAAAAGTAATTTACAAATATGACACCCAGGAGCACTGAAGTCCTTTACAATACATATAATTTACATTTTATTTTCACATGGATAAAGAATATCTGTCACAGTTAAACTTTCCCATCCATACCAAAGAAATAAAACATGCAGTGTTGACCAAAGTAGGCAAATAAACTAAACTATCAGATCTAGGATACCCCCTCTCTCTTTCTCTCATTCCGATGTCCTTTCTGTGGGAGGAATAAAGATGCCTTGTTGAAGTTTAAAAGTAGTTTCTTCAGTTAGGTAAATAGATTGACCTATTAGAACAAGAACACTCATCCATCTACCTACCTAACTGAAAAAACTACGTCAAACTTCAACAGGGTGTCTTTTTTCCTCCCACAGGGAAGGCATCATAGAGATAATCTCTTAGATCAGTTAGCTAAAGTGATTTCTATCTGAACTAATCCTCTGTGTTCTGTTCTTGTCAGTCCTGCGACCCTCTAGGTCACAGGTGGGCTACCAGACCTGACTTGAGCTTTCTGGATTACCTTTGTTTTCTTAGTTCCTACATAAGGTTGTTTCGACCACTAGTGCCTTCTGGTTCTGGAACAGTTTAGAAGCTTCTCATCTAACACTTTTATTAGTTATGGTGTTTGATTGCATTGTGATCCTCCCTTTGATAGCAGAAACAATGCCACTTTGGATCTCATGGATAAAGGAGTGTTTACAAATGTATAAGATACACCTTACATGGATTGATTACATTACAGCGATCATGAAACAATGGCAAACTACTCTGCAGCTAAGCCATGATAAAAGACAAATTATTATCCCAGGGATACAAATTCAAAGGGAGATATTCCAGGGTGACTCTGTCACTGCTGCTCTTTTGTCTTGCCCTTAACCCATTTAGCTGTCTACTTAACAGATTAGGGCATGGTTACAATCTGGCTCTCAGAAAGCAGCAAAGTGTAAAAACTTATCTTCTTTTTGTGGATGATTTAAAACTGTACAGCTCAGATGTCGAACCGAAAGCACAACTGCAAGTGATCAAAATTTTCTCAGATGATATAAGAATGTAATTTGGTCTTATTAAATGTACAAAAGCAACCTTTAAAGCAGGAAAACTGCAACACCAGGAAAATATCAGTTTGGGACAGGAATTTGATATAAAGGAATTTGAGCAAGTGGGAGTGCATAAATATTTGGGAAGTGATGAAGGCTCAACAATAAAACATGAACAAATGTGAATAAAACTTGGTAAGGAATATTTTAGAAGACTAAAATTAATACTAAAAACAGCCCTGACATCTAGGAACAAACTTCACGCTATAAACCAGTTTGCTCTTCCTGTTCTAACTTACAGTATTGAGATGACTGACTGGCTCCAAAAGGTATTGAAGCAATTGGACAGAAAAACAAGAAAAATGTTTCACACTTGTAAAATGATTTATAAAAATCAGTGTATACCAAGATTATACATTCCTCATTCTGTAGGAGGTATGGGCCTCCTCCAAACTGATTACATGCATAGATCTGCAATCATAGGACTGGACACAAATCTGCTGGCCTCACAAGATCCAAACATAGTGAAAGTTTTAAAACATGAGGAGAGCAAGTCTAAGATGACTTTCCTGTTTAGTTTGGAAGAAGCATATCAGTGTCAAGTGGGAATGGAAACTGAACCAAAAGTAGACAAAAATCAGGCAGCAACTGAATGTGCCAAAAACAAAAGAAAGAATATTAGGTGAAGAATCAGATGAGAAGGCAAGAAATGTGGAAAATGCATAAATATGGTTGCAAGTACAGAAAACTCCTGGAATAACCTAATGTCGATCAGGATCTAATGCAGAAATGGTTAACGAGAGGTGAATTTAAACCGAAAGATGAAAAATTAATATTGGTGGCCCAGGATGGCGGATCATGTACATGTTGGTCTACAAAGTCCATTGAACATGTCAGAGAAACAGACAAACAAACATAAGTTTTGTAATACAGAATTGGAAACAGTCACACATTTTGTTGCTGGTTGTGATAATAATATTGAAGTAGCTGAGAAGCATTAGAAACATTAGCCTTGAATCATTATAGAAAATAATGACGTTTATATCGCAAGGGATCACCCATTATCAACAGGTTCATAGGTAGGTACTAAGATATCTGCACAAAGGCATTTATAAGCCTAGCCAGAATGTGTTGGCTTTCGCCACCCCCTTAGATTAGTTCCCTGTGCCTCTGTCCAGCAGAGCCACTGAAGTGATCCCCGGGGTAAACTTTCTGTTTCCCATCCACTCGTCAAGGTTTCTCTTGAAGAGTCCTAGCGAGGAGCTCTGCCTAATGTAGATTGGAATCTTGTTCCAAAGCATGGGAAGTCTCTGGGACTGGAATCTATCCCTCCAGCATGTCCTATTTATTGTTGTGGTGAGGTTTAGATCCCTAGAGCATGTGGCTCGAGGGGATAAGGTTTTCTTTAGGTGGAGCATGTCCATCAATTCTGGGTTGGACATGGTCTTGTATGTCAGGCAGAGATCACCTCTGAGCAGGCGGTATGCAACTGAGTACAGCTAGAGTTTCTTCAGTCGAGCTGCATAGGGCATCTGTTTGAGGCCAGTGATCATCTTGGTGAGGTACTTCTGTGGTCTTTCCAGCTGTTGCAGGTGTCTTGTAAGGTACATCCCAAATAGGGCGTTGTACTCTATGATGGGTCTGATGAGTGATGAGTAGAAGGGCACAATGTCCTCCTTTGATCTGGATGCACATCCTTTTGTGATTAGGTGGGCCACACAAAAGGATTTTCTAACCACTTTGGCAATGTGACTATCAAAGGAGAGATTACTATCTACTTGAATCCCCGGATCCCTTATTACATTTTCCGCATTTAGAGGACTACCACCTATGTGGTAGTTTGTGGGTACTTTGTTATTTCCAAAGGGAATAACTATGCACTTTTTGGCATTTAGCTTGAGGCCATGATTTTGACATCAGCTATCCATCTCAGTGAGACCCTTTTGGAGGATGTCTGCGTCAGCCGGTGAGTCAGTTATAGCCCCTAGTTTGCAGTCATCTGCGAACTTGGTCAGCCACAGTCCTCCAGTGCTTGTCTGTACTTCTGAGAAGTATATGCCGAACAGGAGGGGTCCTAGGACTGAGCCCTGGGGAACACCACTTGTAACCAGTTTAGAGTCAGACCTAGCTCCTGCAACTCTCACCATGTGGGTTCTATCCATGAGCCAATTGGCAACCCATTTTGTGACATAGGGGGTTTATCTTCAGGCTGGTGAGCTTGTCTATAATACCAAAATGGGGAATGGCATTGAAGGCCTTTGCGAGGTCTAGGTAGGCTGTGTGTACCACCTTTCCCTCGTCTATAGCCTGTAACTGTCTCAAAGAAGTCCACCAGGTTTAGGAGGCATGATCTGTCCTTAACAAAGCAGAACTGGGTAGGGTCCAGTGTTTGGAGGTTCCCAATGTCTCTATTAATAAGTTCCATGATGATGCGCTCCATAGCCTTGCAGACCAAGCTAGTCAGGCTTATAGGGCAATAGTTCCTGGGGTCTGTTGTGGCTCCACCTTTGTGGAACGGAATAACTGTTGCTGTGCACCACTCTATGGGTACATAGCCTGTGGAAAGGCTGA
Source organism: Protopterus annectens (assembly GCF_019279795.1). Taxonomy (NCBI): domain Eukaryota; kingdom Metazoa; phylum Chordata; order Ceratodontiformes; family Protopteridae; genus Protopterus; species Protopterus annectens. Next base: position 90,145,591 of record NC_056746.1, on the reverse strand, counting down.
GTTTGAACAGTGTGTTTAGGTGATGGGGTTAGTTTGTCTTTGAGCTCATGTAGGACACAGCCTGGGACACCGTCTGGTCCCACTGATGCTGTGTTTTTGGCTTTGGAGAGGGCTATTTTAACCTGAGTGTCTGTGATTTCAGGGGCTCTATATTCTTCTGGTATGGTTATGGGCCCTTTTGAGGATGAGAGAGGGGTGAAGTTGTACTGAACCTGTCTGCCAGGATGTTGGCAATATTGGTTGGTTCAGTGTATTTTGTGCCATTCTGCACTAACTCCGAGCAGATCTGAGCATTGCCACTTAGATTCTTTGCATAGCTAAAGAATGCCTTGTGGTTATCTTTGGAGTCCTTGGCAAGTTTTCTTTCACAGTTCACCTTGGATGATTTTATGAGGGATTGTAGTTTCTTGCTGATACTGATCAGGGATGTCTTCCCTTCTTGGGATTTTACTCTTTTCTGTACTAGTTTCCTCCTTCTATTGTTACAGCTTATTTATGGCAGGGGTCCACCAGACTGGTTTCCTTTTCTTAGAGGAGTGAGGCTTGGTTTTGCTTGGGATAGCATGATCCATGCCCATAGAATGCATTAGTAAAGGATTTTGCAGCTTGGACAGCATTATCCTTTAGCATGGGGGCTTTGAAACTTTCCACTTCCGTCTTAAGTAACGTAAAGTTTGCTTTTGAAAAGTTTTTCATGGTGGTTTCCTTGTCCGGGGGTGGGGGCGGAATGTGGATATCCAAAGTGATTTGTTTATGGTCAGATCTAACCAGCAAGGGGTTGACCTCCGGTGTGGAACACCAGTCGCCCATGTTGATGATGACCAGGTTCAATTTGTTGTCTCCTCTGGTGGGAGTGTTGACCAGTTGTTCCAGGGCATTTGAGTTTATAAATTCTAGGAAATGTTGGGCAAGGGAATTAGCACTTGAGTAGTTCTCCCAGTTAATGTTTGGGTAGTTGAAATCACCCAATATTAGGGTGTTTTCTAGGACCTTTATGTTACCTAGTGTTTTCAGAAATGCAGAATGGAGGTCCTGGGACATGGTGGGTAATCTGTAGCAAGCTACAATTTGAATTTCAGTTTTGCCCGTTGTTAGTTGCACGTGGATAATCTCTGAAGCATCATGCTGTGCTACTAACCTGGAGGTGTGGGTATCCTTAATGAATATGGATACTCCCCCCCCCCCACCTTTTGTATTTCTGTCTGGGCTCTGTGGCTGAAATTTATGGTATGAGTTGTAGCCTAGTAGTGCTGGAGTGCTCTCTGGAGCCTTAAACCAAGTTTTTGTTACTGCACATATATCAATTTTCTCCATACTGAGGAGTGCCTTGAGTGCGTGCATTTTGAGGTTTATATTTCTGGCATTGAGTAGTATTACCCTCAGATTTTTGCTACTTGTGCTATTTACGGCGTTGGGTTTGTCTTTTGAGCCTTGCCTAAAAAAGGCACTATGGGCGGTGGCAAGAACCTTGGCCAGTATTCAAAAGCCTAAGGGTGACAGGTGCAAGCCATCTCTAGCAAAGCAACATGGCTTGTCAAGCATGTCATCCCAGGCAGACAGACACTGGATCCCCTTTGAATGACACCAGAAACTTAGTCAATTTTTGAAATTGATAATTTTTTCTTTATACTGTGGTATCATTCTTGGTGAGGGCAGGATGCTACTCAGGGTCAGGGTCATACTGGAGAGCTCTTCCATGTCTCTTTTCATGTAGTCCAGGGAGGTACAGCTCAGGTCATTCACACCAACATGGACAATGACAGAGTCATATTTGTACTTGTTCTGGAGTGACCTGAGTGTTTGTGTTATGTGGCAAATCCTGGCACCCGACAGGCAGCTAACAGTAACCTCCTTATTCAGCCTAGTGAGTGAGACGTCAGTGTGCCTGACTATACAGTCATCTATTACTAGTGTGTCGGGTATGTTATTTTGGTAGTGATTGTGTGGCACACTGGTTTTGTGAAGTATGTGTTTCATGGTTTGTGTTGGGGGGGTGGAGGTTGCTTGGATGTCTGCTTTGGAGGGCTCTGTTGCTTTTGCAGATTTTTATTTACAGCCTCCGAGTATGTTTTCGCGTATTTACGTGCGTTTATTGCCGGTACTGGTTTAATGGGTCTATGTAAGAATGGTGGTGTGATGCCAGTATTTCCCTTCTCCTCTTGACTGTCTGATCCAGTCTTGGGTTGAGAGAGCTTAGCCTCCAGTTTGGCTGTATAATTGCATCTCTCACATGTATTAGTGTTTGGTGTTAGGAGGAGAGGGTTGTCTGTGCACATGAGGCAGTTGTAACATTGCCTCAGAATTCCTAGATTCACCAGTTGGACTGGAGAGTAAACCTGAAATTGCCCTTTGGACATGCCTGGATAGGTACAGTAAACTATTTTACTTAATGGCTGGTAAGGTCGAATAGCGAGCCTTGTCCTTCTGTAGTGCTAGGGTTTATAAGTGCTTGCTGTGAGTTTTGAGCAAGTGCCAGGCTGAGAAATGAATGGCGTGAGTGCTTAAGTTGAAAGTTTGTCTAGTTCCAAGGGAAAAATTGAAGAGGAGACTTTGTGGAGCCGGGAATAGTTATACCCTAGCTAACCAGCGCTGCCCGGTGCGCAAAACTGGGCAAATGTGTTTTTTATAGCAGGGAAATGAAAGAGATAGAAATTACCCCAAAATGGCTAATAAACTACTATTTCTGGCCTGAAACCACTCCTCCAGGGACAGATAGGCTGCTCAAAGCTCCCACTCTCACAGGTGAACAGAGAAACTTCCTTCTATCCAAGTAACGTATGGGCAAACACAGAGATTTGTAACACAGCCCTGAATTCAGCACTAACCTGAAAACTGGACTATACTAGCTTAGAAAGGCGAGAAACAAGTATATATATTTTTCAGAAAATAAAGCAGATACAATCAAAAAAACACTTTAAATGTGCATAAAAAGATGCTTATTGTTATATATGTCAGTTCAGAGTTGTAGTCAATGCCCCTAGTAATAAAGTAGGAAGAAACACAAATACAGTAAAAGCAGATGAATAAAGTGCAATTGTTTTATATATATATATTTAAACAAGTTACCCAATTAACCAGAAAAAAACTCAAGACTGAGTCCTGTTCCAGCAGTCTTCAATCAGACAAGTTCTAACTGCACACTCCCACTACTAGGGTGCAGGGGAACCTTCTCCAAAAAAGATGGTCTGGATCAGTGCTCAAGTTATACAAACAAAGCTAGATTCAGCAGGCCTGAATCTGGTCCTATGCTACAGCAACAAGGCGCACCAATTTCAGAAAAAAACAGTTCAAATAAGCAGTCACAGTAAGCCTGTGACCAGAAATTCCCAGCTCAGAAGGGCAGAATCCAGTCTCTCCTCCCACAAGAGTGCAGACCACAAACCTTCTTAATGTAGAATAACTGGCCTGAAGCCCAAGTGCCTAAACCAGAACTAATACACTTTTAGAATAGCAGACACTGGGCCTTCAATCAGCAATTCCCAGCTTAGAAGGATGTAAGCTACCTGTCCTGCCACAACAGTGCAGACCATAAGCCTTCTTAATGTAAGACAACCGGTATGAAGCCCAAGTGCTTAAACCAAAAGACTTAGAATAACAGTTACAGTTTAATCAGGCTACTACTAAGCAGCAATAAGTGCAGCAGAATAAATAAAATTGAGTACTTTTAAGAAGAGGTGAAAGCAAAATAAAGTAGGAGGAAACACAAATACAGTAAAAGCAGATGTTTTTTTTTGTTTTTTTTAGGTGCGAGAAAACCAGATATCCAGATATAGTAACCCATGAAAAGACAGAAGTAGCATTGATCACTGAAATTACTACACTTAGTGATTACAGTGTCTTACATTCAAAGAGACACAAAGTCATAAAATACCAGGATTTGCAGGCAGAAATGAGGGCAATGTGAAAGAAGGATAGCCAGACAGTTCCAATTATAATAGGAGCAATAGGTCTCATAAAAAAGAGTTTACAGTCATATTTAGATATGTTGTCTGCAATGTAGATTTGTATATTAGGGTCAGGAATTTTTTGTCAACAGTGTTAATTACAGAATTAAGTTCCACTCTTATTACAATTGCAACATTAGGGGAGTTGTGTATTTGCCATTCGGTGACTTTTATTCTGGTGTTTTATGCTGGGAAAACTGAACATAAATTAAGAGTCAGAATGCAGGATCATCTTTATGACATTAATGGCAGAAAGGATTCCAATGCTCTCTTTAGGCAGAAGTTGATTTGTGAAAATAACAAGATGCTTATTTCCTTGTGCTTGAACAAGTACTACAAAACCCCAGGGGTGTAGCTGGGAGCACACCTTAGAGTATCGGGCACTTTTGTGACAGCTAAGGTTAAATGCAAATGAACTCCCATGATTGAATGACACAGTTTCCTTGCAAAGTGCGTTAAAACTGCAAGCTGCTAAATTATAGATTTAGTTTTCATGTTTTTTAAACTCTTTTTAGTTTTACATTGTGTATATATTTTGAGTAGTTACAAACTATTTATTTGACTGGGCTACTGTTGTTTTAAAACATTTTATACAAGTTAATTAATTATTAATTAACTGATTAGTAATTCAAATAGTCACATGATCAATTATACGTATTTAAGGTATGATGAGAGGTGGTTTACTATCATTTATTCGAAGTGAAGTCAGTCGACACCACAGTTCGAAAATCGGAATGTCGACCGTAGGTAAAGTCGAACACTGATATTGCCGAAATACACATCTGCCCCTATCTCGACCCATGTTAAAACCCATCCCTAGGTAGCAGTTGGCATGTATTTCGACAATTCAGGTGTTCGACATTGTGAATTTTGCACAATCTCGGTCGACCATGTGAACAGTCGACTGAGTACATTGTGGGTATATGATAGTAAACCATGAGAGGTTAGTATCCAGTTCTAATGAAGTCCATGGAGGACAAAAAAAATTAATAACTGGAGTGCAAACTGGATGTATGTTAAAATAAAGCCTCATTTTACTTGTTTATGTTCATCTCGATCACTTCTGAGGGGCTGGGTGGTCAAAACAGATTGTGGTGCTTAGATATATTACCTGTACATGTAACTCCATATGAATTGCAGTAGGGGTCAATTCTGGGCACATTGCAGGTGTTGCAAAGAGCACTTCTAGCTAACATCAAAGACTAAAACAATATTAATTTCATGAACTTTAATCATACTGTGACTTAGGAATGGGGTCCATTCCTGTCATAGTATTAGAAATCCATAAGACTTGGAGAGATTAAACTGAACTCAATTTGTAACAAAAAGAAAATAAAGTATTACTTGTAGAGAAAAAAGTAATTGAGGCTGTCAGCAAAGGCTACACAATGAAAAATAGTAAAAACTGAAAAGGAGACTAGAGGTGATAGAAGGGCATATGTTCAGAGACATACAACAAAAAACGCTAGTGAAAACATACAGAGGACAAGAAAGCAAACCGAATAAGGAGGCAAGCAAAAAAAATTATGGAGCTGGAATGGAAAACTAGTAGAAGGAAGAAATGTCTTCTACTGGCCTTCACCCCCAATTAAATCACAATGTATACCGCATGATTAAACTGGTGGTGGAGTTCCCTTCTAGAACTTTTATTCTTTGGCCCCATCTGAGAACCATTCTGGTTAGGTTTTATTTTATTCTTGAACCTTACCTCCTTAAAGAGCTTAGCTCTGAAATACTGTACTTCTAAATATTAGCTAGTTTGTTATCCAATGGAATAGTTTTACAAACCCTCACTGAAGGTTTAATATTTGCAGATCTTGTTCCAGCCTACCTTACAGTTTTGGCATTATTAGCACATGAAATTAAACTATGTTTTTGCCTCCTTTATTCTAATGCACACAAATATAATAAGAATGATGGGTTGTTATACCTATGCTTGCATTATTAACACACACTGCGTCACATACCGTCAGCCAACGTTCTACCTTAGCAGTTAGGGACAGACCTCTATCAGCCAACGTTCCTCTTTAACAGTTAGGGACAGACCTCTATCAGCCAGCATTCTACCTTACCAGTCAGAGACTGACCTCCGTCAGCCAACGTTCTGCCGTACCAGTCAAGGACTGACCTCTACCAGCCAACGTTCTACTTTAACAGTTGGGGACTGACCTCTATTAGCCAATGTTCTACCTTAGCAGTTAGGGACAGACCTCTATCAGCCAACGTTTTTCGTTAACAGTTAGGGACAGACCTCTATCAGCCAGCATTCTACCTTACCAGTCAGAGACTGACCTCCGTCAGCCAACGTTCTGCCGTACTAGTCAAGGACTGACCTCTACCAGCCAACGTTCTACTTTAACAGTTGGGGACTGACCTCTATTAGCCAATGTTCTACCTTAGCAGTTAGGGACAGACCTCTATCAGCCAATGTTCTACCTTACCAGTTAGGGACTACCCTCTATCAGCCATCGTTCCTCTTTAACAGTTAGGGACAGACCTCTATCAGCCAACATTCTCAAGTAGTCAGGGACTGACCTCTTGTCAGACAATGTTCTGCCGTACCAGTCAAGGACTGACCTCTCTCACTCCTTTTATCTAGTTGACCTGCCATACCTTTCAACCTTTTCACAAAAGAAATCTGGACAAAGCAAAATATAATGGGGGAACAAAGGTCAAAAGTAGGGACAGATTTGAAATGTTGCTGTTATAAACTTAGAAAGTTACAAGAATAATATGTTTTTTGTAATCATGCATTTTCTGAAGGATATGAAGTCTGAGCCTCAAAAGCATGTCATTGTTTAGTACTTCACTTCTCAAAGATTTGTCAGAAAACCACCAATTCTATACAAAACCAACCGGTCCTGATGTCCAAAGAGCTATTGAAGACAAAGCAGCAAGAATATCCATGAAAAAATGACAAGAGCTCAATGCCAAACACTATTTTAATAATAAAATTATAAAAAACAGCAACGCGTTCATAGGTGTTTACTAGGCTAATGGCCATGGAACCTTTGCAAGCCTAGCCCATAGGATTACCCTGGCATTGAGCCACCCAACCTTAGTTTCCATTGCCTCTGTCAAGTAGAGCCACTGAAGTGATCTCCGGGGTGAATTTTCTATTTCTCATCCACTCATCAAGATTTCTCTTGAAGAGGGCCAGTGAGGTGCTCTGTTTGACATGTATGGGAAGTCTATTCCATAGCATGAGCATTCACTGGGTTATGAACCTTTCCCTCAAGCATGTTCTGTTGATTGTGGTAATGAGGTTGAGGTCTCTGGTGTGTGTGGTGTGAAGGGATTGAGATTTCTTTAGATGCAGCATTACTACCAGAGCTGGGTCAGACATGGCTTTGTAAGTCAAGCAGAGATCGCCTCTAAGTAGGCAATTTGAGACAGAGAATAGTTGGAGTTTTTTGAGTCTGTCCATTGTTGCAGGTGTCTAGTGAGGTACATGCCAAATGGGGCATTGTACTCAATGACTGGCCTAATGAGGGAAGACTAGAGGGAGACAATGACCTCTTTCTTCCTGGATGCAAAACCCTTAGCAATAAGATGTGCCACATAGAAGAGATTTCTGACCACAGAGACAGTGTGTTGGTCAAAAGTGAGGTTGCTGTCAATCTGTGTTCCCAGATCTCTTAGAATGCTTTCTGTGTTCAGTGGACTACCATCGATGTGGTAGTTCATGGGAACTGGGTTTTTCCCAAAGGGGATGACGACAAATTTTTTGGCACTGAGCTTAAGGCCATGGTTCTGACACCAGTCGTTGGTCTCCGAGAAGACTTTCTGTAGGATGTCAACATCACTTGGGGCATTAATAATGGCTCCCAACTTGCAATCGTCTGCGAACTTTGTCAGCCAGCATCCCTTTGAGTTGGACTGGACTTCTGAGAAGTAGATATCAAACAGAAGACCCAGGACTGATCCCTGTGGGACTCTACTCATGACTGGTCAGCAGTCTGACTTGGAGTCAGCTACTTTCACACTGTGGGTTCTAACTGTGAGCCAGTTTACAACCCACCTAGTGATATAGGGGTTGATGCCTAGCTTAGTGAGTTTTTCTATGATTCCTGAGTGGGGAATAGTATCAAAGGCCTTGGCCAGATCAAGGTAGGCTGTATGAACCACCTTGCCTTCATCCACAGCTCTGGTGAATGACTCAAAGAAGTTGAATAAGTTGAGCAGGCATGACCTACCCTTTATAAAACCAAACTGCGTGGGATCCAGAGCTTGTAGATTCCCTATATCCTTGTTTATTAGGTCCATGATGAAGCGTTCCATAGCTTTGCATATCAGACTTGTCAGGCTAATGGGGAAGGATGACTATAGCAGTGCACCATTTGGTAGGGACAAAGTCTGAGGTGAGGCTGTGATTGAACAGGGCACACAGGTGAGGTGCCAGTTCACTCTGTAATTCATATAGAACACAGCCAGGGATATTGTCAGGTCCCATAGAAGCTGTATTCTTGGCCTTGGCAAGTGCTGTTTTAACCTGTGCAGCAGTAATGCTGGGTGCCTGGCAATCTACTGGTATTTTGATTGTCCTTTGGGGGGTAGTGGGGTAAATCTGGCACTGAATCTGTTGGCCAGTATATTAGCAATATCTGTTGGCTTGGTATAGGAGGTAGCATTGTGAAGTAGCTCAGAGCAAATCTAGGCATTACCATGGAGGTTCTTTACATAACTATAGAAGGCCTTGTGGTAGTCTTTACTGTCCGCAGCAATTCTGTTTTCACAGCTAGCTTTAGAGGATTTGATGAGGGATTTCAACTTTTTTTTTGAGGCTGATATGGGAGTTTTTCCAGTCTTGGGACTTCACTTTATTCCACATCAGTTTCCTCCTTCTGTTGTAGAGTTCATTTATGGCAGGGGACCACCAGATTGGCTTCCTTTTTTTGGAGGAGAGCGTCTTGGTTCTATTGGGTATGGCAAGATCCATGCATTTGTTTATGTGTTTGTACAGTGCATTGGTGTATGATTCGGTGGTCATGCAACTATTCCCCATTTGCATGGGTGGTGTGAAGTTAACCACCTCTGTTCTTAGCAGCCCAAAGTTAGCTTTGGAGAAGTTTTTTATGGTGGTTACCTTTGCAGGGGGTTGGGGGGGTGGGATGTTGATTTTCAAGGTGATTAGTTTGTGGTCTAACCATGGAGGAGTTGACTATTGGTGTAGAGCAACGGTTGCCCATATTAGTAATTACCAGGTCAAGGATGTTGCTACCTCTAATGGGGGTAAGAACAAGCTGGTTCAGGGCACTGAAATTACTGAATTCCAAGAAACGTTGGGCAATTGTACTGGTACATGAGTAGATTTCCCAATTAATGGAGGGGTAGATGAAGTCACCCAGTATGAGTGTGTTAGGTTGGACCCTAATATTCTCCAGGGTGCTTAGTAACATGGAGAGTGTGTCTTGGGACATGGTTGGGGACCTATAACAGGCTACGACCTGAATCAATGTCTTACCCAATGTTAGCTGCACCTGAAGTATCTCTGATGCATTATGTTGGGCTACCAGTCTGGAGGTGTGCACATCCTTTATGAATATGGAAACACCACCACATTTGGAGCTTTGGTCCAAGTTCTGGGGCCAAAAGATGTGGAATGAGTTATAGCCTGGTAGTGCAGGGGTGCTTTCTGCTGCCTTGAACCAAGTCTCTGTTACAGTACAAATGTGAATATTCTCCATTTTAAGGAGTGCTTTGAGTGAGTGCATTTTGAGATTTAGACTTCTAGCATTGAGCAGCAAGACCCTCAGATTGCATTTGTTTGTAGCTGTTATGGTGGTAATTTGGTCTTTGGAACACTGCCTAAAAAAGACACTATAGGGGTGGTAAAAGCCTTGGCCAGTATCCAGAAGCCCAGGGGTGACAGATGCAGGCCATTTCTGGCAAAGTATCGAGGTCTGTCAATCATGTCATCCCAGGCAGACAGATACTGGATCCCTTTAGAATGACACCAGAAACTTAGCCAATTGTTGAAATCAGTCATTTTTTGCTTGTACTGTGGTATCATTCTAGGTGATGGTAGGATGCTGCTCAGGGCTAGGGTCGTACCCACCTGGGCTACATAATCCGAGAGCTCCTCCATGTCTCTCTTCATGTAGTCCAGAGAGGTACATTTCAGGTCATTCACTCCCACATGTACAATGACAGAGTCATATTTGCACCTGTTGTTGAGGGACCTGTGTGTATGCGTTATATGGCAGATCCTGCCACCTGACAGACAGCTGACTCTTACTTTCTCCTTATTAATCTAGTCAGTGGGACATCAGTGTGTCTCACTATCGAGTCACCTATGACTAGTGTTCTGGGCAAGCTGTTTTGCCTTAGAGTATTTGATTGAGTAGCACACTGTTTAGGAGAGTTATGTGTCTCATGATTAGTGTTGTGGTGGTCAAGTGCATTTCTGCCTTGGAGTTCTCTGCTGTTTGGGTAGATTTTTATTGAGAGCCTCCACGAAGGTGGGTGTGTGGTTTGTGTTTTTATGTGAAGGCAGTGCTGGTGTGTGTTCTGGAGGGCTATGTGTTCCATGTGGTGTGGTGCAAGTGTTGACCTTCTCATCTTGACCAGCTATTCCAGCATTGGCTGGAGAGTGCGTAGCTTCCAGTTTGGATATATAAGTGCATCTACCACAAGTCTGAGTGTTGGGAGGTAAGAGGAGAGGGTTGTCGGTGTACATGAGGCAGTTGCTACATTGCCTCAGGATGCCCAAGTTCACCAGGTTAACAGGAGAAAGCACAGAGAACTGACCTTTAGATATGCCTGGAGGGGTGGACATTAATAATTACTGGAGCTGTTTCCTTGTAGAACATTTAGTGCTGGTAGCACTTTTGTGTGCTACAATAATTGCTACAAGACATCTGGTATGGTAAAGTGCTACACTAATAAGCTAATAAAAGTGCAGGAGAGGACAGAACTAGCAGATCTAACGAAAAATTGAAGAGCAGACTATGGCACCTCTTAGAACCTTACAAACAGTCCTGGATACAGTAAATCTGTATCTGGACTAGACTAGTTACAGAAAAGCCAGAAAACAAGCGCAACATGGGATTTTAAACCAGAAAGTTGAAAGACATGGAAAAACTGCCCAAACGGCCAATAAACTACAATTTCTGGGTCAGGAACCACTCCTCTTGTGGTAGCTAGGCTATCTAGTGCTTACTACTCCCACTGATAAGCTAGAAGGCTTCCCTCCAACACAGAAAGGATTGGGGTAGCTTAAAAGCATACATACAGTCCTGAATACAGCAAAGCTATATCTGGACTACACTAGTTACAGGAAAGGCAGGAAAAGAGCAAACACAGCCTTTTAGACCAGAAAGTTGAAGGAGATGGAAAAAAACTGCCTAAACAGCCAATACAGTACAAATTCTGGACCAGAAACCGCTCCTCTTGTGGCAGATAGGCTACCTAGTGCTTACCAGTCCCACTGACAAGCTAGAAGGCTTCCCTCCGACACAGAGAGGCTTGGGGGGGCTCAGAAGCTTACAGTCTTGGCTACAGCAAATCTGTATCTGGGCTAGACTAGTTATAGGAAAGGTGAGAAATGAGTACAAATGCAGGCTTTTAAACCAGAAAGTTGAAGGAGATGGAAAAAAAAGTGCTCAAACAGCCAATAAACTACAATTTATGGGCCAGAAGCCACTCCTCTTGTGGTAGATAGGCTACCTAGTGCTTACCACTCTCACTGATAAGCTAGAAGGCTTCCCTCTGACACAAAGAGGCTTGGGGGGCTCAGAACCTTACAAACTGTCTTGGATACAGCAAATCTGTATCTGGACTAGACTAGTTATAGGAAAGGTGGGAAATAAGCGAAATGCAGGCTTTTAAACCAGAAAGTTGAAGGAGATGGAAAAAGTGCTCAAATGGCCTATAAACTACAATTTCTGGGACAGAAACCACTCCTCTTGTGGTAGATAGGCTGCGTCTATATCATGTTATCAAAAGTTTACTTAATCGAATCAATAAAGGTCAAGCTTTATTGATCGATTAAGTAAAACATTGAATAAAATAAAAAAAAAAACAAATTAAAAAAAAAACAAAAAAACTAAATGGTGTAGGCAGGGGGGCAAGCCCCCCTGCACCTCCCACACCCCCCTACTTAAATATACCAACTCTGAGACCACACTACTTTGAGGTAAACGGAAATCTCTCTTTACGGTGATTTCTGTTTACTTGCACGATGTTCTTCACTTTCGATATTGTCGTGCCGGCAATATCAGACTCGATATTGTCAGCTTACGACAACGTGAAGTAGATCTGATAGGCTACCTAGTGCTTACTATTCCCACTGATAGGCTAGAAGGGTTCCCTCAATACAGAAAGGCTTGGTAGGAGCTCAAAAATGTACAAATAGCCCTGGATACAGCAAAACTGCATCTGGTCTAGACTAGCTACAGGAAAGGTGGGAAACAAGTGCAAGCCCGGGCTTTTAGACCAGAAAGTTGAAAGATATGGAACAGCTGCCCAAATGGCCAATAAGCTACAATTTCTGGGCCAGAAACCTCTCTTGTGGTAGATAGGCTACCTAGTGCTTACCACTCCCACTGATAAGCTAGATGGCTTCCCTCCAACACAGAAAGGCTTGGGAGGCTCAGAAGCTTACAAACAGTCCTGGATACAGAAAATCTATACCTGGACTAGACTAGTTACAGGAAAGGCATGAAACAAGCTTAGAATTTTTTTTTGTTACAGAAAAGCAGCTAAAACAGCACTAAAAACAATTCAAATACAGTACAAGCTAGCACACTTGAGTGTGTAGCAATTTATTCAGACTCGTTCTCAATGCAGTTATACATTTCATCATCTTCACAGTATTTAAATCTTTACACCAGCTAATCATACATATTCTTAAAATCACATGGGTTATTAAATAGCTAGATGCAGTAAAATAAAACAGCATAGTAAAAGGAACACACACAAAAACAAGTCCAGGACCAAATAAAAATAAACTTATAATAAAATACAAATATAAGAATATATTACATATTATAAGTATTACTAATAACTATACTATTATTATACTAAATATCATGATAACGATAAAAACAAATACTACTTGTATACATATTGATGTCTATTTTTCAATATGGGCTTAATACTATTGGTACTATTCAATGGCATTTTATCAGTCCTGAAATAATTAATCCAATCATATTTGATCATCTCTGTTTTATTTACTAGGCCACCTCCTCTTACATTGCGATGGACAACTTGTAAAACCCTAAACTTAAACTTATGATGAGGGCTAAGAGATAAAATGTGTTTGCTCAGGGCATTCATCTTAACTTTTCTTCGAATTTCCGAAAGATGCCACCCTATCCTTTCTTTTAATTTCTTATTAGTTTTAACTACATAAAAGCACTCACAGAAGGTACAGTTAGCAAGACAAATCACATTCTGAGTTTTACATGTAGCAGAAACATGAAAAACAAATTCCTTCGCTGTGAGGGGATGCTTAAAAGAAGGGTCAATATTAATATTTATGCAATGTATACAGTTGTGACCAGTAACTGTCCCATTCCTATTCACTAACTGTCTTTCACCTTTTATATTACTTAGCATAAATACTGTTTAATGTTTCTTTCTCTCTTATGAATAAACTTAAGCTCATTACCTACAACATTTTTAACGCCCACATTCGATTATAAGATGGTCCAGTTTTTACGTATAATATTTTTAATCATATTACTGTCTATTATATTTCATAATATAACCTAGATTACACTCACAATTATTACTAGCAGTTTGTTGTCTACTCAAGTGTCTAGAAAAGTATGGTGCATCTAAATTACTCCATTAATTTATTACTACATCCTTCATATCTTCGAACAACGTAATATTATAGCCCCTAGTACAAAAGTCATTAGCCATATAATATCTTGTATAAAATGTTCAGTTCTAGTGTTAAGCCTGCTGACTCTTAAGAAAGTGACTTTTGGCTATTCCTTTATGTATATGATATATGCCTAGGGTGCATACTTTTAGAGTGAACATACCTTAAGGATTGCACATTTTTCCTATAAATCATAGTATTAAACTCTTTTCATTATAGTCTACTGTAATGTCTAAACATTTTTTTTTCTCTCTGGACTGTTTAACATCAAATACCAAAAACTCTGCTGTATGATGTAAATGTTCAACAAATGCATATAACCCATCAACATCTTCCATCCACAGCAAAAAAATAAATAAATATCAGCCACAAAATGCTTAAAAAAAGACAAACATTGATTCTTAAATGGTGCTAGTTCATTATCATTAAAAACATGAATCTCTTCCCACCTTGATAAAGTAATATTAGCATAACTGTTTGCAACTGGGGTGCCCTTAGCCACCCCAAGTTTCTGATGATAAATGTCATCATTAAACAGAAACATTTTATTTTCCAACACAATACTTTCTAATACATTGTATTCCCCAGTTATTAGGTATCACAGTAAATAAGGACATAACATCCATCGTAACAAGTAAAATATCTATGCCTTCATTTTCCACACCCCAATGGCTGAGTGTAGAAAGAAAATCATTACTGTCCTGAATAAGACTAACTAAAACGTAAGAATGGGCATAACTGTTTGTCAAGGTGGTACTAATAAATCTTTATGGATTTTTGGCAATCCACAAATAAATGGAATAACAGGATGCAAGACGTAAAGATAATTCTATACTTCAGGGGTAAATAATTAAATCGTATAAAAAGCTCTTAAGTCAATGCATTATCTGATCAACAAATTTTCTATCTACTTTTTTAAGGTACTTAAATCAGATATAAAGTCATGCATCCTGTTGTGATAAAACTTCACGTGCATTACAACAATCTTAACCCCTTATCAGCCTGTTTGATAACCACATTCTTATTCATGCATAATTTACTAAATGCTTCTCTTTCTTCAGGTTCTGAGTTATAATATTTATTGCACTGCTCTCTTAAAAAACAATTCATAAATCTCTTATTCACACACTGATGTAGAAATTTGGATGGCACCAGAATTAATGGAGTTAGTTGTAATGCCATAGACCATTTTGATTGTAATTCTTTGGGTGTAATCTATATATTGGGATGCAATTGTGCACCAAGAAAATGGTATATTGGTCAGACCAAGAGAAGAGTGAAATTAAGAATTCTTGAGCACATTGGTGACGTAAGGAGGGGAAGGTTAGAAAGTCCAGTGGCCAGTCACTTCCATGAAGCACACGGGGGATTAGATAATGGTTTGATTTTTAGTGTCTTGGGCAAACCCTGGGGGATAGATTCCAATAGTATTAATTTTACTAGAAGGTTGTTGAACATGGAATCTAGATTCATTATTAATTACAATACTTTATATCCCAATGGTTTGAATTTAGAAATTTAACATTTACTAATTAAAAGTATGTATTTGTTTAGTATTTGTCAACATTTTGGGGGAGTATTGCATTAAGTATTTTTAAGAATAAATATTATTTAAGTAATAAATATGCAATTTAGTTTAAAATTTAAAATATTTAAAATTTAAAATATATATATGTTAAGTAATATATCATGGCTTGGTTTGTTTAAATGAATGCATTTTTTGTAAATGATTTAATTATTTAATTGTTTAATTGACCATGGCTGATGGTTTATAAGCATTGGATTTTTTATGGAAAACACTCCTTGTGAAAGCGAAGGCCGAGGTACCAGAATTCAATAAAGAATAGAGTGGCTTCCATCGCTGTCGGGCTGCTTATTTTCGTTCACCCAGTGTTTTGGTATATTTTCAGGCCTAGATAGCCTGAGGCATTTTCCTTAGTATGTGTTCCTAGTATAAGATTACCACACTTACCTCCCCCGTGCCACAGCATTAAACCATCTGTTTAAGCAGCTGTTTCAGGTATATTAAATGCATTTTGGAAGGAAGTGTTTATTAGGTGCATTAAGATTAATTTCAATACATGTTTTTAATGCATTACAGAATAGTTTTTCAGTGTTATATTTTATTAGTATTACAATTTGTAGAGAGCTTTTTCTTAGAATGTATCATTATACTTGCATTATGTATCTGCTGCTATTGGCTTGTCAGGTCATGTGATGTGTAGACAAATAGTTAAATTTAAAGGTAGGAGGGTTTTTTAGTTTTGAAGAAGTCTTTTTAATTGTAGATGAAACTTCTAGACTTTACTAAAATCTCGTGTTTTTTTTTTTTTTTTTTTTGTATTTTTTTCATTTTGAGTTAGTTTGATATACACTGCTCCTCCTTAAACATTGTTTAAGGTATGTGTGTTCACGTCTGCTAATCAACTTCTGTGCAACATAATGCTGAAGGACTTTTTCAGATAAACCAATTAATCATGTAGTCTGTCTTAGTTCTGACCCAGAGTGATGGATATGGTTTAAGTGGCAAGAATTTCCATCCATTAAATCACGCTGAAGTAAACACAATATACCATTGGCCTCAACAAGCTTAACTATTATCGGATTTAGTAGCCCTTCTATTATCTTGCAAGGAGTAGGCATTGGACTAACAAGCCTAAGTGGACTGAAGTAGAACTTATATTTACAGTCCTTTGGAACCACATTTATGTTAAATTCCACAATCCCAGTTCCTTTAGAATATCTCTTCACCTTTAACCCCATAACTTACCTTTTGTGTCTTCATTTATACATAATACACCCAGCCATCATTTTTTTTTTAAATATCATTTTTATTGACCAGTTTAATTCTATTAGGCTAGTGTTAAGTTTTGGGATTTCTATATTTAAAACTTATTTTCTCCGCAAATTTCATAACTCAAGAAATGTCTTAACCTCGGTCAGTGCAACACTGGGCTGGTATGTCTAAAATGATGATACTTGGTTATGCGATACCATAAAAATGGTGGAAAATTGATACCCAAATGCAGGGAAAAAATCACCTGTCCAAAGTCTATTTGTTCGTTCATAGCTCATAGTACACCAGGTGATAGCCTGATGTAAAAAAAGCACCTGGGAAAGACAGACAGAATAATAATTGGCAGGCTGTACTTACCATCCATGTCTATGCTATCACTGTCATCTTCTGTGAAACTGTAAGTAAAAACAAAGTAATTAATTAAAGTGGTCAGTTCCAGTTTAAATTTTATCTCACATTAAGACAATGTACCTACATGGCTACAAAACGCCATCATGTTCAACACTTAAGAGATGATTCTTGTCAATAAAATGTAATTTTGAGGATTTAATTTGTGGTTACCAAACACAGCTCAAAGGCCAAATCTACGATACAACAGTATTAACAGACTGAAGAAATAACAGTACAGTAGAATACAGCATATCTGGGGAAAGAAGGAAGGACGAATGTTATATATACTCTCATGTCCCTGCATTTATGTGCTTTCAGTCAGAATACGCTGCAGGTTTACTAAGGATGCACCTAAATTAACAAGGGCAAATCACAAAGAGATCTTTGTGCACAGGGTATTTTTTGCATGACTGCAAGTTCCGCAATTTTTTTTTTAGTATCCTCCTTGAAAGGTACGTGTTATATATGAAACACGTGGGCAAGATGCTGTGAAGGGGCACTATGAAATCTATCTCATTCTCCCATCAATTTCCACTGGCATCCTAAATATCAGGGCTGACCGCACTAAGAATCGTGTGATGTCACTAAGAAAGGTGGGTAGATGCTGTTCTTAATAACATCCTATTATTTTAAAGAAATACATCTTAGAATGACTTAAAATTAAAAAATAAATAAATACACTTCTAGTTTAAGAACGGATTAGACATGTTGCTATGTCAAAGAGATCATCCCTCAACAGCAAAATTAACTCCTTCAGATGGATGTGTTGTTGTTTTGGGAAAGACTTATGAAATAAGGACAGGTGATTTGTCAATATAAAGATTTTTATGTTTAGCAAAACATAGCAGCATCTTGTTTATAGTATTTATTTTAATTCTTGAGTTAAAATTAAGAAAATGTTTGTTTTATGTGCAACATAATGTTATGCCCTTAAGTTAAGGTACTCTATGGAGATAGTCTTAACAATTTTTGCTGGGCTCATTTTTCATTCATTTATTTATATATTTATTTAAGTATGTATGATTTAACTTGTGGCCTTAATGTGACTGGTTTAAGGAGCAACCATGTGACAGGGTTCTTTATGTATAGAAGTGTTTCTCAACTTATTCAAAAGCAGCAAGTAAAAGAAAAGAACCAGCTAACACAGCACAGTATAAAACACGTTTAAACTAAAAAATAAAAACAGTAAAAGGTATATAACAAATGAGCACTTACACACCAAATGTGCTTCATCAGATCTAAAAACAAACAAACAGTGCTTAAATACAGGCAGGAAAGTTCAAAGTCACCTGGGCAAGTCGCGTGACCTCAGCAAGGGTTTTAAAGGTATATGATCATTTAATCCTTTCCCTTTGCCAGACTGTAAAATTAACATCCATTTAACTTCTAAGCAGTCTTTGTTTTAATATCACCTCCTCTGGCTCCTACATTCAATAATTCCAAAACTAAAAATTTTAAAGAGTGTTCATACAAATTTTACAAATATGCTTCTGTAAAGCATTCCTACTATCACATCTGCTTATTTCATACAAGTATTCCCTGATACGATTCTTCAACGTTCGATTTGTTTTTACCAACCTAGTAACATCCACACTGATCACCAACAGCCAAACAGCCCAGGTTGCTACTAGTACAGTCGGCATAGAAATTGAATTTAAAAGTACATTAAGTCATCATCATCTTCTTTCAGCTGTTCCCATTAGGGGTCATCACAGCGGATCACCTGTTTCCATTTCTTCCTGTCCTCTGCATCTTGCTCCGTCACACTAACCACCTGCATGTCCTCTCTCACCACATCCATAAACCTTATCTTAGGCCTTCCTCTTTTCCTGTTACCTGGTAGCTTCATCCTTAGCATCTTTTTCCCAATATACTCCGCATCCCTTCTCAGCACATGTCCAAACAAACGTAATCTTGCCTCTCTGGCTTTGTCTCCAAACCTTCCAACCTGGGCTGACCCTCTAATATACTTATTCCTAATCCTGTCTACCCTCGTCACACCCAGTGCAAATCTTAACATCTTTAACTCTGCCACATCCAGCTCAAACTCCTGCCTTTTTGTCAATGCCACTGTCTCCAACCCATATAACATAGCTGGTCTCACTAACCTCTTGTAGACCTTCCCTTTCACTCTTACAGGTACTCGTCTGTCACAAATCACTCCTGACACTCTTCTCCACCCACTCCATCCTGCCTGTACTCTCTTCTTCACCTCTCTTCCACACTCACCGTTACTCTGAACCGTTGATCCCAAGTACTTAAACTCATCTACCTTCACCACCTCTACTCCCTGCATCCCCACCATTCCTATATCCTCCCTCTCATTCACACACATATATTCTGTCTTAGTCCTGCTGACCTTCATTCCTCTTCTCTCTAGAGCATATCTCCATCTCTCCAGGGTCTCCTCCACCTGTTCCCTGCTCTCACTACAGATCACAATGTCATCTGTAAACATCATAGTCCACAGGGACTCCAGTCTGGTCTCGTCTGTCAACCTGTCCATCACCATTGCAAATAAGAAAGGGCTCAGAGCTGATCCTTGATGTAACCCCACCTCCACCTTAAACGCATCCATCAGTCCCACCGCAGACCTCACTGTTGTCACACTACCCTTGTACATATCCTGTACCACTCTTACATACTTCTCTGACACTCCTGACTTCCTCATACAACACCACAACTCCTCTCTAGGCACCCTGTCATATGCTTTCTCCAAGTCTACAAAAACACAATGCAACTCCTTCTGACATTCTCTGTACTTCTCCATCAACACTCTCAGAGCAAACATCGCATCTGTAGTGCTCTTTCTCGGCATGAAACCATACTGCTTTTCACTAATCATCCACGCCCCTTCTTAACCTAGCTTCCACTACTCTTTCCCATAACTTCATGCTGTGACTGATCAGTTTAATCCCTCTGTAGTTACTACAGCTCTGCACATCACCCTTATTCTTAAAAATCGGTACCAAAACACTTTTTCTCCATTCCTCAGGCATCCTCTCACTTTCCAAGATTTCATTAAACAATCTGGTTAAAAACTCCACTGCCATTTCACCTAAACACCTCCATGCTTCCACAGGTATGTCATCTGGACCAACAGCCTTTCCATTCATAGCTATTCGTACTTCCTCCTTGCTAATCCACTGCACTTCATGATTCACTATCCCTACATCATCCAGCCTTTTCTCCCTCTCATTCTCTTCATTTATCAACCCCTCAAAGTACTCTTTCCATCTCAACACACTCTCCTCGCTTGTGAGTATGTTTCCCTCATTATCCTTTATCACCTTTACCTGCTGCACATCTTTCCTAGTTCGGTCCCTCTGTCTAGCCAATCGGTACGGGTCCTTTTCTCCCTCCTCAGTGTCCAACCTTTCATACAACTCTCCATATGCCTCATCCTTAGCCTTCGCCACCTCTTTGCCATGCACCTCATCTCCTTATAGTCCTGTCTACTTTCTTCATCTCTGACAATCCCACTTCTTCTTTGCCAACCTCTTCCTCTGTATACTCTCCTGTACTTCCTCATTCCACCACCAGGTCTCCTTGTCCTCCTTCCTCTGTCCAGATGTGATACCAAGCACCTTTCTAGCAGTCACCCTTACTAGCTCTGCTGTAGTTACCCAGCTATTTGGTAAATCTTCACTGCCACCCAGTGCCTGTCTTAACTCATCCCTGAACTCCACCTCACAATTACCCTTTTTCAATTTCCACCATTTGATCCTTGGTGCTGCCCTCACACTCCTCCTCCTCTTTTTGATCACCAACATCATCCTACAAACCACCATCCTATGCTGCCTAGCTACACTTTCTCCGGCCACCACTTTACAGTCTCCAATCTCCTTCAAACTGGCCATCCTACAAAAGATATAATTCACCTGTGTGCATCTTCCTCCACTCTTGTATGTCACCCTATGCTCCTCCCTCTTGTTAAAATATCTATTCACCACAGCCATATCCATCCTTTTCGCAACATCCACTGCCATCTGACCTTCTGCATTCCTTTGTTTAACTCCATATCTACCCATCACTTCCTCATCCCCTCTGTTCCCTTCACCAACATTCCCATTTAAATCTGCTCCAATCACCACTCTCTCACCCTTGGGTACAGTCATCACCACTTCATCCAATTCACTCCAAAATTTTTCTTTCTCATCCATTGCACACCCAACTTGTGGAGCATATGCACTAACAACATTCATCATTACACCATCAATTTCCAGCTTCATAAACATCACTCTATCTGACACCCTTTTCACCTTCAAAACACTCTTCGCATACTGTTCCTTCAGAATAACTCCTATTCCATTTCTCCTCCCATCCACACCATGATAAAACAATTTGAACACACCTCCGATACACCTAGCCTTACTCCCCTTCCATCTGGTCTCTTGCACATACAATATACCAACCTTCCTTCTGTCCATCATATCAGCTAGCACTCTTCCTATACCAGTCATACTGCCAATATTCAAAGTTCCGACCCTCACTATCACAGTCCTAGCCTTTACCTGCCTTCGGCCATGCCTTCTGCCTCTTCTCCTCCTTCGTCCAACAGTAGCCCAATTTCCACCAGCACCCTGTTGGCTAAAAGTACTGGTGGCGGTCGTTGTTAACCCGGGCCTCGACCGATCCGGTATGGAAATATTAACCGGTGACTGCATGAAAATATTTGGCGAAGTTTTACGCCGGATGCCCTTCCTGACGCAACCCCTCCCCATTTATCCGGGCTTGGGACCGGCACAAAGAAATGCACTGGTTTGTGCATCCCATTAAGTAGCAGGATGTAAAAACCCTTGCTGAGGTCACGTGACTTGACCAGGTGACTTTGAACTTTCCTGACTGTATTTAAGCACTGTTTGTTTGTTTTTAGATCTAATGAAACACATTTGGTGTGAACGTGCTCATCTGTTATATACTTTTTACTGTTTTTATTTTTTAGATTAAACAAGTGTTTTATACAGTGCTGTATTAACTGCTGCTTTTGAATTTGTTATTGAACCAGCTTTTACCTGCTGTTTGATTCTGTTTGCCTGTTTCTCAACTTATCTTTTTAACTCTGAAGTCTGTATTTGTTTTAGGACAAAATCACTTAATTCATTCTGTTTTTAAGAATAAAAGGAATTGGAATTTCTTCTTGGCTCTCAGCAGTTATTCTGGGCTGGTGCTTCTAGGAGATTTACTTTTGGTTATTTGGTTTGCACTACTTGGCTGGCATTTGGTATTTTGAGCATCTTGGTTATCCTGAATATAATTTTCTTTTGAAAACAGACTTTACTTGGTTCAAATTATGTGATTTGTCTGACTGATTATAGCCACTGACACCTGGCTGTCCGAATGAGGTGTTCCATCTGGCTCTGATGCTCTCCCTCTGGTTCAGCTTGCTATGCAATAAGTGCTTCTTTACCTTCTATATAGTTTCAAAACTTACAAATACTTCAGGACTCATTTGGCGTGTTCAGTGACCTTCTAAATTACAATATTACCTCATTCAGAAGGGCCTAATTTTCATTCAGGAAAAACACCTGACTGTACACTATAATTGGATAACAAGGTCCTCTGTCGCTACATGCCTTATAATTAAACATAAATTCTTCACTGCAAAATGAATATGATTATTTTGTACATTATCAAGTAGTCTTTCAAGCATCACTATTTACACTAATTAGCAGAATCAATCAGTCCTGACCCTCAATTATAGTCCTCTGATTTTTTATTGTGTTAGATGATGAGATTTTAGAGCAGAGGAAAACAGATGCAGTTTGTTGCTAGGCAGGTTATAAATCTGCACAGCTGTCATGACAAAAATACATACAAAGTATTTAAGCAATAACCCACAAAGTGGGTGTGGGTATATCAGGATTTACCCACAGCTGGCATGGTTTGATTACGAGGGCAAGCCCTTTTTTTTTAAATAATGTCCTTGTATAACGGTGCTGTATTGTTCCGGCACCTTCTTCCTTGTTTACTGATGGACTGCGGACGTGTACGGGGCTTGCATAGTACCTCAGTGCAGTATGAGGAGAAGCACTGGAAAAAAGACTGTGTTGCTGTTTTATTCTAAAGAGATTTTACAAGGGAAAGAGGAGAAACAGAAGGAAAAGCAGGTATGTTTCTGTTTCTTTATTTCTGACAACATACCTGATTTTCTTCTATCTTTGTTCTGTCCCTCAGCATATTCCAATAGAAAGTCCAGCCACTCAATGGTACTTCAGGGGCTGGACTTTATTCTATTAACATATGCTCAATTTTCGATGGACACACTGGTTGGCCTGTCCAATCAACATGGTCATTTTTGAATACAAATGAGCTGTCATTGTATAATATCTAAGGTACGTTACATACTTATTAACTACATTACTGCACTACAAATTAATTTTAAAGAATGTGTTTAGAAAGTACAGCCTGTAGTATTGGACATATTTAGGCTAAGCAACTATTTAAAAAAAAAAAAAAAGATTTTTCTTTGCAGATGTTTTGAGCCAGTATGTGTAACACTTATGAGAACAATTTCTTAAGTAGATCTCCCTGTCCTATTTTTATAATATATCTTATACTTTGTGTGATGTGGTACAATTATCTGAAGTCATATGCAAATTTTTCACAACTTGCACAAAAGTAAATAAATTAGTAAACATTTCACAAAGCAGTCACCACTGAATTTTCAGTAACACAGGGAGCAATGGATAGATATATTTTCCTACACCACAATAGCCAGAAGACGTGTCAGGAATGTACAGAAAAATTATATAAGGAGGACCCCGACATCACTGAAACTAGGTATTATAGTGAAATAGGCCCTAGAAAGTCTTGTTATTAGCAAGGCCACATGAAGTGACCAAATTCCAGCTAGTTATTTAAAATCCTGCAAAACATTGCTGTTACTTTGTTGCTTGTTATTTGCCAGCAAATAAAAAAAAATGCAATAGTTGCTATTACAATGAAAAAGGTCAGTTTATATTAAATTCCCCAAAACGGCAGCAGTAATCATTACTTAAATTAACGAACAGATATGCTGCTTTCATGTACTAGCAAGATACTGCTCCAGATCCTGCGAGCTTGACTCCAGTAATATATGGATTGGTGAATTGCCCAGTGTTCAAACTAATTTTATAAGGAACAGAGACACCAGAAATCAAAATACAAACATCTGCTGGATAATGCAGAAAGTAAGAGAGTTCCAGAAAAGTATCTCTCTGCTTTATTGATTACAATAAAGCCTTTGGATACATGGACCCTAACAAAGTGTGACATCTTGTTACGGAAATGGGGACAACAATTCATCTCATCTGTACCCTGAGGAAACTGTACACAAAACAAGAAGCAGCAATCAGCACCAAGTACGAGTTCGAGACTGGGAAAGGAAGAAGACAATGCTGTATATTAGATATTCAATTTGTGTGCTAAATATAGCATGCAAAACGCTGGATTAAACAAATCAATCAAAAATGCTGGATGAAATATTAACAATTTCAGATATGCAGATGATATCACTCTAATGGCTGAAATTGAGAAAAAAGTCAAGAGCCTGTTGATTAAAATGAAAGCAAGTGCAAAGGTTGCATTGTTGCTCAACATCAATAATTTTAAAATTATTTCATCGAGCCCTTTCAGTTCTTTGCAAATAGATATAGAAGAGGTGAAGACAGTGACAGCTTTTATTTTAATGCTCTCAAAGTTGTCGGCAGATAGTGAGTGCAGCCATGAAATTAAAGATTCTTGTTTATGGATGGAAATCTATGGCAAATCTGGATATGGTCTTAAAGAGCAGATATCAAATTAATTACAAATGTCAATATAGTGAAAGCTATGGCCTTTTCAGTAGTAACATATTGCTGAGACAGACAGACTATAAGTAAAGAAGTGCATTAGAAAATTGAAGCTTTTCAGTTGTGGAGTTGGAGAAAAACTTTTGAGTGTTCCATGGAATGCAAGAAGATTAAATCAGTCAAACTAATCAATACTTAAGGAAATAAATCCAAACTGTTCACTAGATTGCCTGATAGTAAAACTAACACTCAGATATTTCAGCCAGTTTACTATCAAAATTTCAACAATGTTTCTAAGAGTAATTACTTACTCCAAAGACATTGTTGAAAACAACAATATTGACCAATCAAAATTATGAAACATAAAAAATGTCAGCAATTCAAATTCGAATTGTTCACATTTTTTGAATTTACCTGAATATCTGGTGATGTTCAACACATGTTTTGCAGGGGGCAAGCCCCCCTGCACCCCCACTCCCCTTGCTACTTATATATTACAACATCGAGATTGCATTACAGTGAGGAAAAGGGCAAAGTTCCTGATCCCCACCTTAGTGCGATCTCCAATCAATATGTTTATCTCACAACAGTGAATGCACACTAGCATTCACAGCTACAGGTTCAACATATTTTGAGTCGCTGTTATGTGACTTGGAAAACTGCCTTTTGACAATCCAAGCTCGGATAACGGCATTTGAAATTTTGATGGTAAACCATTTTAGCCACGTAATATGAGCACAGAATTTACTAGAGTAGATACTGATGCTGGGAAAGATCAAAGGAAAAAGAAAAAAGGGCTGGAAGAGGCTAAGGTGGATGAATCACCGAACTGATAAATAGTTGTAAGAACTTCAAGAAGCAGCTCTTGATAAACAGGTCTGTTGTATAACAGTCCTTAAGGACATGAAGAGATGGACTCAGTTAACGACTAATAAACAAGATCCTTTCTAAGATAACCAGACAGGCTTGCACAATACACAGAACATGTACAATCTAAGGCTGTGCCCTGGGCTCAATTGGCTTTTACTTTTTATTATCATCATTTCTATCTGAGCTGTGCGGCTGGTTAACGCACATGCAGGTTACTGCAAAATTGGGATTCTACATATTTCTAGTGTGGACCCAGTGAGGATAAATGCAGTATTACATGACATTTCTAATTGGTGCTCATCTCAGAGGCAGAATAGTAAATAAAGAAACGCAGTTTTGCAAGTTCCAGTAAAATATTAAATATATCCCAAGATTTTCTAAATGGTTCAGAAATTGAGTAAATCAATAAAGTTAAAGATGTAAATAATGATGATCACTAAACTAATATTTAAAAAAAAAAAAAACTTCATCAGTGAAAAATATAGCTTTTAATACCATAATTTTGTTCTAAGAAACACAGAGTATTGCCTAAGCTCATTATGAAACTTAAAACATAGATAAAATAATAACATTCCATTTTTTAAGTTCTGTTTTTGATACTAATTTATCGGAATCTGTTCAGTGACGGTTTACCAGAGTCCCTCACTCCCCAGAAAAGAAAACAATGAAAGACGTTTGTCTTTCTAATCTGAAATACTGATTTGTAAGAGGTAAATTGTGTCTGGCATTCTGGGCTGTCAAGGACAAATCATTCATTTTGTACACATTTGCTAGTAATAAAAGTCACAACATGACTCATTACACATTCTCCTGCAACAGAATGGAATAAAAGCCCAGTCTGCATTCATTCTACAAGTATATCAATATGTTTTAAATGGATGCTTGATGCATGTTTCAGAAAAGGATTGCTCTCATGACACTAATCATCCTATAATCCAGCCCTGATGAATCTGTTGCTCATCTACAAAACAAATAGCATAATAAATACCCGAACTGTAGAATTAAAACTCTTCTATGACATAAATGAGATAAGTTGGAGGGACAGATGTGTCTCATTTATTTACCCTTTTCTGCAACAGGCTTTCCATCCATGTGAATCATGTGAAACAGAGTTCTCCGCACTTATTACAGTGCAACTTGGAGTACTGGATGAGGAATTTTAAATTTACCTCTGGTTTTGAACCTATGTCTTGATTAGAAAGAGGAAATTTGCAAATGCTCAACTACTCTTGCTAAGTTGTGTATATACCCTAATGCCCTATACCTATTAAAAAAAAAGCATGACTAGGCTTAAAAAGGGCTTCTGGGGTCATTAGCCTAGTAATGACCTATGACCTTATGAGTCTGTTGCTACATATCCGCTGATCACAAAACACATGGTACTATTACATTATAAATATGCAGAAACACCAGCACTCGGTCTTTAAAATAGTTAAATATCAAAGTGCCTACTCATACATGACAATTAAAAGAAGTGTGGTAAAATCAGATGATAAGGTCATATCAGAGAATAACTGCTCCTTGGGGAAAGAAGGCAATAAGTTATCATTAAGAAAAAACTAGATGTTGAAGGTTCAAAGCAGACTAGAGTTAGTTTTGCTTAAAGTTGTATGAGCAAGAACTAAATGGTCAGTGTATGAGGGAGGTTGGAGTTGCTTTTATTTAACAGTCTACACATGTTGCTTACTTTTAATTAGCAATATATGCTAAAAATAATGCTACTTAGTATCTCTCCACATTTGGTAGTACTATCCTTTGGTAATCTCATCTTCAGATCTGATACTAACTTCTATTCTGTCCAATACAAGTCTGAAAACCAATGTTTTTTTTTTTTTTGAAGGGACAGATCAAATATTCATGTAACTGATGAATTTAAAATAAAATGCAGAAAATATCCGATTTGAGATTGACAAATAAGTTATTTTTTGACATCCTATTCAATGTCTTATACTTTGGAAGCTCTTCAAGTTGAATTGGGGAGGAAGTTTGAAAAATGATATGGCACTCAAGTAAATCCTCATTCGGTCTGGTACACAGCCTTATGATAATCAAAGATCTGGATTTGCTGACAATTTTTTAAAAAACATTCTCCTGCTTTTATTGAACTTCAAACTGCTGTCCCAGCATATACCCTAGTAAATATGGAAATGGTGTAAATCCAAAGCAGATGTGCAGCTTAGCAACACAGTGGAAAGTTTACCCACGGCTGTGCTAACAATACAGGTGGTACATACATAACACTGAATAGGGTCCTAAGTTTATGAATAATGGCAACTCTCTTTCTTTGGGAAATACTCAGGTCATGTCATGTGCTCAGATGTTCTCACAGAGAAGGACTGAACATCTTACATCACATTAGCACCTAAAAACTCTAGAGATGATTAGATGCTGTGTTTTGTTGTATTTCTATAGCTTAAAAACAATGAAAACACTAATTATTCACTGTAATATGCCACTTGCCCCAAAGAAGAAATCAGCTCTGTACATACATGCAATTGCTTGTCCTCAAGATCTCTAGTGGCTGTATGATGGAATGATTACTACCCCTATCATGAAACAATAAGCTTGGACTTTGGACAGGTCCTAAGTCATGGTGAGGCAATCATCAGCTGAGAAAACAATAGATATTCTGGTTTGAAAAGCAATCCAAACAGCATGGCAAAAAGTTAAAACAAAACATGGTGGTACTAACATTAAAAAGAACGGTGGTGCTTTCAAGAAGAAAAATTCCTGAACACTACTGTCTTTCAAGAGTCATAAGGATGTGACAGAAATTTGTAAGGAAAGACAGGACTTAAGACCTAGAGAGAGAGAGAGAGAGAGAGAGAGAGATTTAAAAATGAATCCTTCTAGCTGTGGGTAGAAGAACACAATAGCAAAATCTGGACTCTTTCAGTTTATGTGCTGTGGAAGAAATTCCACAACCAGTTTTAAGCTCATCTCGCCTCAACATGCACACGCCACGTGTACTGTGCTGTGTTGAAGAGTCATGAACCACAGTACAGTAAACAGGAAAATCTACTTAACACCTTCATGAACTAAAAGGGAGTCAAATGTAAAATAAGTACTACCTAATTATAAAATGCCAGCTATACTGCTTTTGGTATAAGACCTTCTTTGTTTAGTAGAATATAAATAGAACATATATCTAATTTAATAAACATTGCAGCTAGCTTAGAGCACTATAATTTTACTGCTAGTGATATTTTTTCATCCAATTATAATTTAAAGATATCTTTCTCTAAAGATACAAATGTGGTCAATTCAAATTTGCTGCAAATTTTTGGAAGGTCTGCTACCACAACATGTTACCTTAACAGAGTTTGTTAACAACATAATGATAGACAATAAAGCAATATAAAAGGGGTGCCAAACACTTTGGTGATCTAGACACTAATGTACAACCACTAGTGTGTGACCGCAGAATTTTGCTATGAATGAGACTGTGGGAACTCAGCGTGTGGAGGCAGACTTCCCTTAAAGAGACAACAACAGCAGTGCTCAGCTGAGCTGCTGAGAAGAGAGGAGAAAAGGCACCCCAAAGGACCACCAAGCTCGCTTGTCCCCTGCCGCCCAAATCTTGCTGGGGAATAGAGGAACACTTGCAATTCATGGGCAGGAATGAACGGGCTGTAGCCTCACAATACCCATCTGCCACTGCTGCAGAATGAAAGGGCCAGCTAGTTGCAAGTAAATGAATAATTGTGAGAATTAGTAAAATGGCCTATATCAGACTCTTTGCAGCCATTAACCAGGCCACAGGGGCAAGGGTAACTATAATATATGTGAATAGTTTAGAACAGCAAAACAGCCAGAATGCTTTTGGGAGGTGGTAGAAGTTCCCTGAGTAAAACCATGCAGACAGAGTGAAAACAAATAAATCCATGAAGACTGACATGAAGTCAAATCAGATACTGAACTCTGGAGCTGTGAGGCAGAGGTAATATAACTGAGCTACCACGTTGTCTGACATGAGAAACTTTCTTATTTTTGTACCCACACCACTGCCTAGAGCCATTGCATCTGAGAAGCGCCCTTAAGTGTACTTAAGTCATTTGCTCCTTTTGTAGTTACATACCTTTTCACCTGCTTTGTGCAGTTATCAAACAATCAATGAGCAGAGAAGTAAAAACAAAATAAAATACTTAAACCATCTATTCTTTCTGAAGTGAGATTCCATCTCTCCTTTGTGTAGTTACCACCTGTAAAGCAGAGAACCTAGCATGACAAAGGGAGAATATGGGACAGAGAGGATAAAGCCCTCACAAAAGAGTACAGTCAGAACTGGACAAATAACATAGGAAGGTACTCATACAACAACAAATAAATAAGTGAATTATTGTATTCACTTTCTAACTGGGATAACCCACTAGGCAGAATTACCTCTTTTCAAGCACAAATTACGAGCACTGTCTGGTTAACTAACTTGTTCACAGAAGGAAAACAGAGACTGAGAGAGTCAAACCCAGGACACTGGCAGCTCTCAGTCTTAACATTCTGTGTTAAATGGTCACAAACATGTACAGTACACTGTGAGACGTCAAGAGAAAAATTTAAATCCTTGCTGTGTCAAAGTGCAGGTCTCAGTGTTGCATTATATTACTATCCAAACTCCCTCTTTTGTCTGCAGAAGGACAGCAGCTAACAGTGGAGTCAACTGAACCCTCATTCTCTAGAAAATAGTTATTTACTGACTTGCTGTCATCATCTTTTACTAGCTAGTGGGCAGCTTTGCACTGTTGTCTTTCAGTAATAATATACAGCTAACCAACAACATATCCAAAATCCCTCTTACAAAATACATTTTAGAATAATTACGAGAAAGGATGTTTCCATCCCGCGGTGGTGGTGCTGCGGTAGCGTTGTCACCTCACAATAAGACGCTGTCTGGTTCGATTCTCAGCTAGAGCGTCTTCTGCGTGGAGACATGCGTGAATGGGCGCACCTTCGTTGAAGGTTGTGCATCAGGCCTGGCAAGCCGGTACATAAAAATCAACTGCCAATCATTAGCGGACCGGAGTTCTGCTGTGGCGACCCCTAACCGGGAAAAGCCGAAAGACACAAACAAATGAGAAAGGATGTTTCCCCGTTATGGAAATCCACAGGATTTTGTCCTGGGGTAATAGTAATCTCAAACCCTTAAGAGTCAATATGAGGGAGTCAAAAATCATTTATTTAATTATGAGAATGTTGGTACTCCTACCTGCCCCAAAGCTGCTTCCACTACAAAAAGTCATTTGATGTGTCCCTACCAGTAATACAGAATTAATAAACATAAGATGGAATAATCCATTTTAATGTCAAAGAATGTTAAGTGTGTTTGCTAATACCATTAAAGGATGCTAGTATATCTAATGGTTAGCTAAACGTATATCTAATGGTTACGTAAAGCTAACTATAAGTGACTCTTCAAGATGGTAACCTACAAGAGAAAAGACTGATTGTGAATATCAGTTCTATCTGTGCTCCCTGCAAGGAAATACAACAAAGATCTGCATTTTAACTAAAAAGTAGGAAATAAGACATACCCGTAGCAGATGGCAATAGGTCTTAACCCTTACATCAAGGTTCTTAAAAATTCTCAGCTGTGCATACTGCTCATTGTGAAAACCATTAACGAGCATATAATTAATGCTTCCCAATGCAAGCATATACCCTACCATCAATATCTTTCAACTCGATGTATTTACACATTTGATTATGGGGGCTTGTGCTCACTAAAAGAATACAGAGCATAAGCAACATGTCCCCTGCACATCACCTGAAGGCCCTATCCCTGTGCAACATGTCCCCTGCACATCACCTGAAGGCCCTATCCCTGCGCAACATGTCCCCTGCACATCACCTGAAGGCTCTATCCCTGCACAACATGTCCCCTGCACATCACCTGAAGGCCCTATCCCTGCACAACATGTCCCCTGCACATCACCTGAAGGTCCTATCCCTGCGCAACATGTACCCTGCACATCACCTGAAGGCTCTATCCCTGTGCAACATGTCCCCTGCACATCACCTGAAGGCCCTATCCCTGCATTCTGTCTCCTACAGGCTGCTGACAGCAGATCTATGTCTGGTATACAAGTCTTTGTCAGACCCCACACTGATGGACCTCCTGCATATCAGCAAAACAAACAGCACAAGAATTACCCATTCTAAAGAATTAAACCTTGCCTGTGATATAAATAGAACTTGCTGGAGAGATTGGTATGCATCCCAGAGACTACCCCTTTTCTGGAACAGGCACCCCATCCATGTAAAGCAGAGTTCCTCCCTAACCCAATTAAAGCGAACCTTTGATAATTGGATAGAGAACAGGAAATTCATCCTTGGTTTGTCATCTATGTCTCTAATGGACACAGGTAGCCTGTAAATGGTTCATCTCCCAGGCCCCTAATTGTAAATGTTTCATCTTCCAAGACCCTGCTTACACTTATCAAGGGTATGAGAACTTGTCAGAGATTAGTGATGCAAGGCTAGGCTTAAAAACGCCCTTGTGGTTGTTGGCCTAGTTAACACGTATGGACCTATTCAGATTACTTTTATATTTTAATTAAATAAATTAAATTACTAAAAGTGAAGTGTATTACTATTACATTAAAGCCTCACTTCTACTGCATGATTCTGTACAACTAGAAGACAATAAACTAATTAAATATCAGTAGGGAGTGAAGGATTACTGCGGTGGTGGTGCTGCGGTAGCGTTGTCGCCTCATAGCAAGATGTTGTCCCGTTCAATTCTCAGCTAGAGCATCTTCTGTGTGGAGGCATACGTGAATGGGGCGTGCCTTTGTTGAAGGTTGTGTGTCAGGGCTGGTAACCCGGTACGTAAAAATCCACTACCAATCATTAGTGGACCGGAGTTCCGCTGAGGCGACCCCTAACCGGGAAAAGCCGAAAGACACAAACAAACAAAGGGAGTGAAGGATTGCCCTTGGCATGGAAGCATTATATGAATAATATGAATATAAACAGTGTTGCATATAATTTGTTACTTAACATTTTTTTGTGCTACACAAGATAAGTACAGGTGTGTATAACATTTGTAACTGTGAACATGTTAATGTAGTTTGTTTTCATTTATGTACACAAGTTTTCCTATGTTAGAAGTGATAATTCAATAAAGTTGTTTAACAAAAGGAAAAAGAAAAACATCTGTAAAATGGGTAGAATACCCTCCCATGAGAGACTCAAAAGGTTTTAGAAAATGTGGACAAATGTATAGGAGTCCAGGTCCTAGCCAGTCTTCTAAACAACATCTCAGGGAAAACTATGGTCCATCCTTTGAGCATTAAAGGGGACCCTTGAACCAGTCCTACAAGAAACTCTAAACCATATTCTTCTTGAATTTAGAAATGCAGAAAAGAGAATATCCAAATGGTATGTGAATGTAGGTCACTTCTACAGACAGTAACAAGAATGTAGATCCAAACTGCATGAGTGGCAGAAGAGAAACTGGGAGGGGTGCTCGGAGCACAACCTTCTCCTGTGCTCAGTGTACTACATCATCATCATTTGCATCTTCATGGGAGACCATCGGTACCCAAATAAGGAAACTGGCTGAAGTAAGATGCCAAATTCTGACAGGTAGAGAGGATAAACCCAACCACAAGCCCCAGCACAGAGGGTCCTAGATGTCAGATTGGTATTCATTAAGAAGATAATGTTGATCGTGTTGGGTCACCACTGCCCATCCATAACTCTCTTCCAAATTAGCAATCCATACGACAGAAATGTGAAGCAATATCATGTACTACCTGTAAGGCTGGGCTTATCTATTAGATATGAAGCAGGATATTGTTCCAGACTTTTTATTCTTTGTTATTGTAAGGTGGAAAAAATACTAGTGGTGGTCCATGGGCTAAACAGGTGGAGAATAGAGAACTTAGTTGGTAGTTGTTTCTGAATGCCAACACTTTACCAGGTGTCAATTCCTATCTTAAAAATGCATTCATATGAAGTGTATCTAAATTGTTTTGATAGTTACTAAGAAAACATTATTTTTAAATAGTTTTTTATGAAGTTTATGATGTATTTTAACTATGTTTAGTATGTTGTCTATATTAGACTACTATGGCCTTAAGAAACATGTTGACTGCTATTTAATAACTGGCAGAGTTTTTAAATGTATGTAGTTAATTGTTCTGAAGAAGTTCCAGAATTTATGGAATGAAAACACTTAACCTGTTTTGGAATAAATGCTTGCGTGGTTTATATTGTGTTTCCTGGGGTGTTAGTTCATTTTTCACTTTGCATTGCTTTTGACGTGTGTTTTTTGGTTATATTGTTCCAAAGTGCAATTCCAAATGGGAAAGCCAATGAGTGCAACAGCATTAGGTACGGATAAGGCATGCTGTACTCACAACATGTCAAAATGGTAAAACCATGGGAAGAAGAAAAGACAGAAAAGTGACCTTTCTGGACTGGGCATAGACAGGGTGACTGTGAATATGGCAGGATGACCACCTTTCTTTTATATTAGCATCATCTACTACTCTGCTAATGATGGAATTGACTCAGCCCAGATGAAACCCCCCAGCTACATCTGCCCTTAGTGCAGAGAGCAATGCAAATAGACTTCAAAATTGTGTGCCCCTTCCTGGCACTGTTCAGAATTTTCTATTGTTCCCTGGCTCACGAGCGCATAAACAAGTGGCCTACACTCCATGGCATAACATACTGGCTGGGGGGATACATTCAGCCTCTGTGCAACTTTTTTTCTCCTGGTCTTGTGGCTTGGATCTTCATTACAATGACTAACAAAGCAAAGCTCCTGCTAGAGATGCCTGAAATATGAAACCCTTTCAACAGATCCTGCATTACAAGGGCTGTTTTTTCAGGCTTCAGGAATGTAATCAGTATACAGGCCTTAATAAAAGGACTTAAGACAATGTTCAAATAGGCCATATTTAGCAGTGATAATCAGGCAACTTAGTTTGCTATCCAGCCTATGGAGGAGGTGTTCTTTGTTTTTGAGAAGGCTGAGAGGATGTTTTCTGTGGAATGTTTAGAACAGTTATATATGTGGGTGGAGTAAATTTGTTAAGATATTAACTATTACTGTAGGCTCACAATGGGCAGCATTATTGTGGACAAGCTCCAAACATTGTTTGGCATGAGATTTTAACTTTCTCACATATTTAAAGAAAGATTTGTAGTATTTTTGGTTTTGGTGGCTATTTTAAATTCATATTTATTGCTAAGCTTCCTAATGGTGCCCTTAAGTGCATAACAAGTTTGCTAAATTGTGCTTTTACAGTAAGTAGAATAAGACTTCTTATAAGCATTAAGTAATTTATTTCTCTTGCTTTAAAATATATTTGTATGGTTATTCTACTATAAAGTTTTTTAATTTCTCCTAATATTTGATGCAGATAGAGGCTGCCTTTTCAATACAGCTATTTAAGTCGGAGTAGAAGTCAGAGACAGAGGCAGGGGCTTTAGCAATGCAATCCACTCAAGTAGGATCCCAGCGGAAATCCCCAAACACAGATATCTACAGGGTAAACTACCACCAGTTGAAAAGGAAAAAATACAATAAGTGGCCATATTTTGCAAAAAAGATTAAGGGTATTAGGGCTTCTTGTGGGGCAGTTAACTATTTGTACAAGGGAATTAGCATTAGTAATTTCCAGGAATTGTTGGACATTCCAGCCACAATGACAATGCAAGTATGCCAGTTTATTGATGGTGATTCCCATTACAAAGACTGTAGGTTTACTGGGGATTTCAGCTAAGGCATTAAAGTGAAAC
This sequence comes from Protopterus annectens, assembly GCF_019279795.1. Taxonomy (NCBI): domain Eukaryota; kingdom Metazoa; phylum Chordata; order Ceratodontiformes; family Protopteridae; genus Protopterus; species Protopterus annectens. The sequence continues at coordinate 90,110,233 of NC_056746.1, read as the reverse complement.
AGAGTGCACGAATGAGGAGTGTAGCTTGAATAATTACTGTCAGTAGGAGGTCATACCAGCTTTGTGAAACAGAAACACTAAAATCATTGCTTTTTTACTGATCTGTCAGGAACTTCGCCTGAGAATAAATAGACTGTGCTAGGAAGAAGTTCCCGCCATGGATTCTACTGGGACGAGGACCTGCCATCATACAAAGTTAATTGTTTAATCGCTGGGAAGCAGTTTTCATTTTCTCCTTATCTGTACATTAACTGCAAATTATTGATTAGCATGCAGAGGTGCTAGGGTAAACATCTGTTTGTAGGAAAAGCTTGCCCTTGCATATAATGGTCTTCATAAATTTCATTATTTTATGTTTTTATTTGTACTATTTGAAGATGTTAAACATGAATGCTATTTAGCAGTGTTTTAAGTGAGCTTATGAAAATTTTACTGTAGGAAACTCACATGTTCAGCATGTGATTGACTTCTCTGAGAAGGTTACTGAAGCAATGAATGAGAGCAAATTAGTACACATCACGTAACTAAACCTAACAAAGACATTTGGCACCATCCCACACTCCGGTAACGTAGATAACATCTTCCAACTAAATGTAAATCCATATGTACCTCATTGGATAGGAAATTGGATCACAAATAGATCCCAAAAAATTATGGTGGGTGGCTCTACGTCCTCCAAAAGAACTTCCACAAATGGTGTAGCTGTGGGTTCAGTCCTTGGGTCACTCTTCTTTGGCATTTATTTCTCAAAGATGAAAGCCAATGTTAATGGTTTATCACTGTCAAAGTTTGTAGACTGTAAACTTGGTATCATCAAAAACTCCCCAGAGGACACCAAAATCTTCCTAGAGGGCTTTTCCAAACAAATAAATGGTGTCAAAAACTACAGACTAAAACTAAATACCAAGAAACGTATTAGTGTATCCTTCAACAAGCATAACTTTCCTTGTAACTAACACATTGACAGCACACCTCTGAATGCTGATCACACAGTGAAGGATCTGGGTACCTCTGTAAAAAATGAACTGTCCTTTAATCATATTTTACCCTCTATTGTAAGGAAGCCCTTTTTCCTTACACAGCCTGCATTTAAAGGTATAGTGTCCAGGTACAGGGATGTAATCAATCATTCCACTATACTCTGCATGATTCTGCATGTGCCGAAGGAAACTTTTGTTGCATCCAGAGTGGCCACAATGCCTTTTCAATGAAAAAAATAAATCAAAGGCTCATATTACAAAGCATATGTAGACTAACTCAAAGCCTTACTCGGTATCATCCAGGCTACTAAGAGGTAACATCTGCCTCATGTATAGAGCCTCAAAAGATCCTGTCCTGTCAGACATATTACACATTTGCAAGTCCAGTCGTACTATGAACACTTGCCCAAGGGATCTCAATCTGATTTGCAAAAGAAATAGTACATGTTTCAGGGATAGGTATGTATCACACACATTACCTCTTCAGTGGAACCATCTTCCACTCAGCATAAATCAAAGTACTTCTCTTACTCTATTCAAATGCAACTTACATGAATGGATGGGGAACTGCAAATTTATGCCCAGTTTAACACCTGTGTCATTCACAAATAGGGGCAGCATGTAAATGCCTCAACATTTCCTTGTTCTGCCCTCCTGTGGGTTATTCATATGCAAATTATAAGGGTGAAAAACTGTAAAGAAAATGTAAGGCCAAGCTTCTTAAGCTCCTCACAGAGCAATAGACTAGTAAGTAACTATGAACCTATGAAGAGACTTTTATTGAAAACAGTGTTTCTGAGGTGTACTACCTGTCATTTTCATATGTTAAACGGGCTGACATGTTTGACTTATATACAGGTATGGTTTTAGTTTAGTAGTGTATCTGAGGAATGGTTAACTACGGTATAATGAGTTTTTGACAAAACATTCAACTGTTTGCTTCACTCAGTTGAGATTTCCTTGTATTCTTGTGTCCGCGTGTGTGTGTGCGCACTCATGCGTGCGTCCTCGTATGTGTGTCTGTTTTCCTGTCCTAAAGATTGTACTTTGTCTTGATGGCAGGGATTGAAATGAGATGCACAGAGATTGCGCCTGTTGTGTTATGTCTCATGCCTGAACATTAGACTAGCACAGAGATTGCGCCTGTTGTGTTATGTCTCATGCCTGAACATTAGACTAGCACAGAGATTGCGCCTGTTGTGTTATGTCATGATATCATGCCTGAACATTAGACTAGCACAGAGATTGCGCCTGTTGTGTTATGTCATGATATCATGCCTGAACATTAGACTAGCACAGAGATTGCGCCTGTTGTTTTATGTCATGATATCATGCCTGAACATTAGACTAGCACAGAGATTGCGCCTGTTGTGTTATGTCATGATATCATGCCTGAACATTAGACTATGCAGGTCATGAAGAGTAGAAGGCTAAACAACAGTCAGCCACTGTAGAAGGCCTCCATGCAGGTCATAAGATATGGTGAGCAAATTTATTACTTCTTCTGTATTCTAAAATATTCGCAAAGAAAAGGTCAATCCCCTTCCTTTTATCCTGTGTAACAAAGGAAAGCTTATTTCCATTTTATTAATCAGAACTGAACACAGTAATACAAGCAAGATACACAATTATGCTTTAGCAAGGGATAAGGACTATGTATCAAAATATATCACATGTGAGATAATAATGCACACCGTACTCAACCTATGAAGCAATATTAATCACCTCCGATGTGGTGCGTCCTCTTTGCACCGTCGTACAATGGAGTCTTGTGCAGGGGGTTCTGCTGTTGTCGACATAATACTGTAGTTGCGATTTCTCAGAGTTTGCTAAACATAAGCAAATAAAGAAACAGTACAGTGAAGGTGTACAACTTGAACATTTCTCACAAACTGATATGGTCTGTGTTGAGATATAAAATATGTAAGTCTTGACGTTTCATTTAAGAAAGTTTGCAGTACTTGTGTGATTAATTTTTAAGTGAAATTTAAATAACAACAATGTAGTACAAAATCACAACATACTGCTTAGATCATTGTATTTATTTATTTATTGGTGTTTGATTACTGGGAAAGTCCAATTGGGCAGAAGCCCATTTTCAGTGGAGGCCCAGGGAGAAAAGCTCCAAATTATTACAAAAGATTTTAAGAACACTAATTTTACAATCTTCAAAAATAAAACAAAAACATCTGCAGTTTAAATTAAAGGTAATTTAGTCTAATCTTCTTCTTCTTTCGGATTTTCCCGGTTAGGGGTCGCCACAGTGGATAACCTGTCCTCTCATGACTGGCAGTGAAGTTTTTACAGTGCCGAGTTGCCAGCCCAACGCCCAACCTTCCATGGAAGGCACACACACGCATGCACTCACGCCTAGGGACAATTTAGAGTATCCAATCCACCTACATCATGTCTTTGTGATGTGGGAGGAAACTGGAGCACCCGGAGGAAACCCACGCGTCCACAGGGAGGACATGCAGACTCTGCACAGAAGGCACCCCAGCCGAGGATCGAACCAGAGAACCACTTGCTGTGAGGCGACAATGCTAACCACTGCACCAACACGCTACCCTAAAAGCTAATTTAGTCTAAAACAAACAATAATACATAATCAGTGTGATAGCTTTTAATCCCTACCTGTATGCATAAATGTCATAAATGTTAATCCCAGTCTGCAAAGAGACAAAGTTTGGAATGAGTTTGCTTACACAAATATATTGAACAACCTGTTTATACTGGAGCTTACTAAAGGGTCCATCATGCCCCCTTGGCAGACTCCCAGTATAAATAGGTCATCCAACACAAGAAAGAAAATCCTACCCAAAAATAGGAACGGCTATGCCCAAAAGAAAAAAAAACTCCATCAGTCTCAACTAGCAATGCAGAAGACTAATTAAAGTCCACTAAAGGCCAACTTTGAGCCAAAATAGCCCCCCAGGCTAAGGATAACCATAAGGCATTTTTCAGTTGTGTACACAGCCTTAAAAGGAGCACCTAACATTGTGCAGAAGTAATAGTAACTGGAATTTCCTATATCAAACCAGGGGATATAGCAAATCTGCTGGTTTATAAATTTTGCTCCACTTTCACCCCACTATCATCCCCAGGAAACACCCTCTACTATCTCTCCCCCAACTATCAATCAAGAATAGGTCCTCACAATACTGTCCATAGCCAAAAACACTGCATCAGTGGGTCCTGATAATACCCAGGATACATCCTAAATAACTGAGGCCTATAAGAATCTGTACTAAACCACAGCCTCCAACAGGCTTTGTTCTTGGGGAATGGAGGACTGCAACAGTCATCCATCCACACAAAGACAGGCCATCAATAGACCCAGGGAACTACACACCCATAAGTTTGACTAACTTGATATCCAAGGCCATGGAAAGAATTATTGTGAACCTAATAAACAAAGGCATAGGAAATCTTCAAACAATGGACCCCTCCCAGTTTGGTTTTGTCAGAGGCAGGTCATACCTACTAAAATTGGTGGGCTTCTTTGAAATGGCCACTAGAGCCATTGGTGAGGGCAAAAAGGTACATACTGCCTGATTTGGCCTGGCAAAAGCATTTAACACAACGACTGACTTGGGTATTATAGACAAACTTACAAATGTAGGCATAAATCCCTATGTCATCCAATGGGTAGCCAAATAGGACACACAAAGTTAGGGTGGGGGAATCACAGTGTTCAGTACTGGGATCTCTCTTGTTGGGAATATACTTCTCTGAAGTCAAGACAAATGTAGAGGGCTTTTGGCTGACCAAATTCACTGGTGACTACAAGCTAAGTGCAATGAATGAACCACAAAAGGATGTAGATATCCTTGAGGAGGGTCTGACACAGACAAATAACTGGTGCCAGAACCATAGCCTAAAACACAATGCAAAAATACATAATTATAGATTGTGGAAGATACCACCCTACAAATTACAACCGCGATAGCACTCATCAAAGAGAAGACTCAGTGGTAAGCGACTTGGGAACTCACGTTGACAGTAATCTGAACTTTGATCACCATGTGTCCATGGTAGTGAGAAAATCCTTGTACATGGTGCAAGGGCATGATATCCCAATTTAAGGAGATCAGTATTCCACTGTACTCAGCTCTCATTAGAGCAATAATCAAGTACAATGTGTCCTCCAGCATGTGCCTGACCAGGAATGTGTAACAGCTGGAGTGGCCATAGAAATTCTTCTCTAAAAGAATACAGGGTCTAAATAATACATCTCATGTGGACCATCTCATAGCTGTATTTAATCTCTTACAGACTACTGAGGGGCGATCTATGCCTAACCTACAGGGCATTCGCCGATCCAGCCCTGATGGAGCTGCTACACATTTGCAAAAGAAACAGCACTAGAATTACCTGCTCTTAAGATTGAAACCTTGTCTGTGACATAAACAAAACATGTTAAAGGGGCAGGTATGTGTTTCAGAGATTACCTGCTATCTGGAACAAATATCCCCATCTATGTGAAACAGAGCTCTTCCCTAAATGCAGTTTGGACCAATGGATGGGAAATTGCAAATTCCCCCTGATTTCTCACCTATGACCCTTATGGATGGGGGCAGTTTGTAAATGCCTTAAGGGACAGTCATATACCAAAGCCACTCTAGCCCTTGGGCACTGATAATTTGAAAAAATGGGGCATGAATGGCTAGCCTTAAAAAGGCTCCACAGCCTTTAGCCTAGTAATCTCCTATGATTCTATAATCCTATTAACGTGAGAAAATAAAGAAATTGTGCTTCAGGTGCATCAAATCCATATAATTGCTGCAGCCAATATCTCTGTAGCTATCCCTTCCTCATCCTCTCTCCACATTGTCTTCCATTTGTTCAGGATAATCATGCCCCTCTGATAATCTCTATTCATCATCTTCATCATTCATTGTATTCTGTGTCCTTTGAGCTTATCTAGACAATTGCATCTTGGGGGAGATTTAAGTCTCTTGTTTTCTTCACTTAGTCTGCCTTCTCAAATAAGAACAAAACAGGCACTGGGCTATCACATCAGCTACTTTAGAAAGAAAAATTACTATTTGAGAGGCCACAGTATAAATAATCCTACCCTCTATAATGTCAATGACAAAATAAGGCCAAAACATTACAAGTAATTTGAAAGGTACCAGGATATTTAAGCATCTGTCTTCCTAGATTTAGGTGACTTAAGCAGAGAAAGTATGTGTGTGACCTCAATGTCCACAATGCACTACATAAAACTAAGGCTGTAAATATTATAGGAACAAATAGCTTCATAGGTGTTTACTAGGTTAACAACCACAAGGGCCTAGTAAATAGTTTCATAGGTGTTTACTACGCTAACAACCACAAGGGCCTTTTTAAGCCTAGCATGGGCTTGGGAGGTGAAACATTTACAAGCAGGGTCTGGGAGATTAACCATTTATAGGCTGCCTGTGTCCATCAGAGACATAGGTACCAAACCAGAGATGAATTTCCTGTTCCCCATCCAACTGTCCAAATTACACCTGAATTGGATTAGCGAGTAACTCTGCTTCATATGGATGGAGGGCCTGTTCCAGAGAAGAGGTAGTCTCTAGGATATATATCTGTCTCTCCAGCAGGTCCTATTTATGTCACAGGCAAGGTTTAAGTCTTTAGAATGGGTAACTCTGATGCCGTTTGTTTTGTGGATATGCAGGAGCTCCAGCAGAGTGGGGCCTGACAATGCCTTGTATGCCAGGCATAGCTCTCCCCTCAAAAGCCTTTAGAAGACAAAATACAGGGATAGAGCCTTGAGGTAGTCTGTACAGGACATGTTACTTATGCCCTGTATTGTTTTAGTGAGGAAGCTCTGTGGGCATTCCAATTGTTGGATATGCCTGGTTAGGTACATACTAAAGGGGGCATCGTGCTCAATGATAGGTCTGATGAATGCCAATATATATATGGACTAGATTATCTTTAGAGTATTCATACTTATAATGAGAAAGTCTGACTTGTAAATTGTATAAAGAGGAATCATAACTTGTTACTGTTTGCCTGCTGTACCTTTATAGGCTCATAAGTTCATAGGTAAGTGTTAGGCTAACTGCCCTTGTGGGGCATTTTAAGCCTATCCACTTTCCCTTTTTATACTTGAAATAACCTATTCAATTTGGTAATAGATTGTCCTTACCCATCCCATGGTTTCCATCAACAGATCTAATTTGCGCTTGAATATGGACCGTGAAGGACTCTGTACGGGAGCAGAAATATCCTATGTGAGAGGTACACATCTCTCCAAATCATTCTGTTAATGTTGCAAGAGAGGTTTAGATCCCTAGACTGAGTAATTCTGATGCTATTTGACTTGCTGATGTGCAGTAAATCCACCAGTAATGGGTCAGAGCATGCCTTATATGCTTTCTGTAGGTTACTGTGTATAGTGACAGGGCTTTGAGTAGTTCCATGGAGGGCATGTTGTTTAAGCTTTCTTTTCTTATATGGTACTAGTCTATCACACCAGTTTTCTTCCTACATTTTACATACATAAACAACTGCATTACATATGGCCAGAAACTTTGAATGTACTCTACAAATGTAAATACTTAAAATAGCAGAATTGTGAGTCCTAACACTTATTGAAATGTAAATGAATAATTTGTGAAAAATCTGTGACTATCTTATGGAAATGAGAAGTTCTTCCCACCTTTAAGCAATTCATTGTCGCTTTCTGATGCGCATGTTCCATGTGCATGAGAGTTATGAAAAACAAAGATGCATACTTTTTATTCACTTTGCGATCAGCACAGATGGTTGCATTTGCTGCAGCTTAGCTGTCTTCCATTCTGTGGTGCTTGTTTAGTTCATACCAAAACCAAGTGCTCCAACTGCTGAGAAGAAGAACAAAATAGGCAAAGACTACTCCATCAGAACTTTATTGAGCAGAAAATCTTGAAGAGGTGGACAAGGATATTATATGGACATTGGTGAGCTTGTTTGGCCCACACATGGGGAGTGGGAGAATGCATAGCCTCTCTATGTCTGTGGAAACCGACGTATGCATAGCCCATGGTATACTTGCTAGGAGGACCTACCAGAGGCAAACAATGGACATATTGGGTATCTCACAGACTTCTGTCTTGAAGACACTTTAGCAATTCTTTGACATAGTCTTGCCACATATCGAACACTACATCTATCTCCTAGTGTCACCTCAGGACAAGTTCAGTAGCATGTGTGCCCTATTCAGAATGGCACCATTTTCAGGTGTCTGGTGCAACAGAGTGCATCCATGTTGCTACTGGGCTTCATCAGGACTATGGGGGAATCAGCACTCAAAGGAAGGTCCATCATTCCATCAACTGCCAAGTAATTTGTTATGAATGAGATTACATCATGTTGGTCCAGCATCCCAGCAGTGCCCATGATTGTCATATTGGGCAGACAATCTCACTGTATAACATTTTCTGCAAGGTAGGATTCCTCATAGTCACCTATGTGGGAAGTGCAAACTATTACACTACTGCTGACCATAATCACCTCTGTATCTACAAACTGACACAGGGAAGTGCAAACTATTACACTACTGCTGACCACAATCACCTCTGTATCTACAAAGTGACACAGGTACTGAGGAATCACCTCTCTATACCTATATGGGAAGTGCAAACTATTACACTACTGCTGACCATGATCACCTCTGTATCTACAAAGTGACACAGGGAAGTGCAAACTATTACACTACTGCTAACCACAATCACCTCTGTATCTACAAAATGACACAGGGAAGTGCAAACTATTACACTACCGCTAACCATAGTCACCTCTGTATCTACAAAGTGACACAGGTACTGAGGAATCACCTCTCTATACATATGTGGAAGTGCAAACCATTACACTACTGCTGACCATAATCACCTCTGTATCTACAAAGTGACACAGGGAAGTGCAAACTATTACACTACCGCTAACCATAGTCACCTCTGTATCTACAAAGTGACACAGGGAAGTGCAAACTATTACACTACCGCTAACCATAGTCACCTCTGTATCTACAAAGTGACACAGGTACTGAGGAATCACCTCTCTATACATATGTGGAAGTGCAAACCATTACACTACTGCTGACCATAATCACCTCTGTATCTACAAAGTGACACAGGGAAGTGCAAACTATTACACTACCGCTAACCATAGTCACCTCTGTATCTACAAAGTGACACAGGGAAGTGCAAACTATTACACTACCGCTAACCATAGTCACCTCTGTATCTACAAAGTGACACAGGGAAGTGCAAACTATTACACTACTGCTGACCACAATCACCTCTGTATCTACAAAGTGACACAGGGAAGTGCAAACTATTACACTACTGCTGACCACAATCACCTCTGTATCTACAAAGTGACACAGGGAAGTGCAAACTATTACACTACCGCTAACCATAGTCACCTCTGTATCTACAAAGTGACACAGGGAAGTGCAAACTATTACACTACCGCTAACCATAGTCACCTCTGTATCTACAAAGTGACACAGGGAAGTGCAAACTATTACACTACCGCTAACCATAGTCACCTCTGTATCTACAAAGTGACACAGGGAAGTGCAAACTATTACACTACCGCTGACCATAATCACCTCTGTATCTACAAAGTGACACAGGGAAGTGCAAACTATTACACTACCGCTAACCATAGTCACCTCTGTATCTACAAAGTGACACAGGGAAGTGCAAACTATTACACTACTGCTGACCACAATCACCTCTGTATCTACATAGTGACACAGGTACTGAGGAATCACCTCTCTATACCTATGTGGGAAGTGCAAACTATTACACTACTGCTGACCATAATCACCTCTGTATCTACAAAGTGACACAGGGAAGTGCAAACACTACTGCTGACCATAATCATCTCGCTATACCTATGTGGGAAGTGCAAACTATTATACTACTGCTGACCACAATCACCTCTGTATCTACAAAGTGACACAGGGAAGTGCAAACTATTACACTACCGCTAACCATAGTCACCTCTGTATCTACAAAGTGACACAGGGAAGTGCAAACTATTACACTACTGCTGACCACAATCACCTCTGTATCTACAAAGTGACACAGGGAAGTGCAAACTATTACACTACTGATGACCATAATCACCTCTGTATCTACATAGTGACACAGGGAAGTGCAAACTATTACACTACTGCTGACCATAATCACCTCTCTATACCTATGTGGGAAGTGCAAAGTATTACACTACTGCTGACCACAATCACCTCTGTATCTACAAAGTGACACAGGGAAGTGCAAACTATCACACTACTGCTGACCATAATGGGTCTATATTGCAACATCGAACGCTAAAAACAGCGAATGATGTTACACTGGCAAATTTTCAGCGAAAGCTGAAAATGTCGAATCCACAGAACAGGAATTTCTTTCCTAGGGAAAGAAATCGCTGTTCCAACCCCCGCAAAAAAAAAAAAAAAAAACATTACACACTTCCAAACACATAAACACACACCCAATCCTAATTATACCCCCCCAAAAACCAGTAAACAACTAAATACACATATGCACATAACCCAACCATACATTTAATGAAAAAAAAACAGTAAACATTTTAAACCATATGCACTTACCTTAACCCGCACCCTAACCCTAAGGTCAGTAACTGTTGCACAATCATGCTCGGGAGCTATACTGGACAAGGGACCACACTACACTTCAGAACACGACAAAACAATGAAGTGGTCAAGCAACTTCTTTCCCAGGGAAAGAATTCGCTGAACAGCCACTTCGCTGTTTTGCCTGTTCGCTCTACATGTGTCGACGAAAACACATTTGACATAATGTGTTTTTGTTGTACTCATAGGAACCCGACCATATGTGGTAAGTGCAAACTATTATACTACTGATGACCATAATCACCTCTGTATCTACAAAGCGACACAGGTACTGAGGAATCACCTCTCTATACCTATGTGGGAAGTGCAAACTATTACACTACTGCTGACCATAATCACCTCTGTATCTACAAAGTGACACAGGGAAGTGCAAACTATTACACTACCGCTAACCATAGTCACCTCTGTATCTACAAAGTGACACAGGTACTGAGGAATCACCTCTCTATACATATGTGGAAGTGCAAACCATTACACTACTGCTGACCATGATCACCTCTGTATCTACAAAGTGACACAGGGAAGTGCAAACTATTACACTACTGCTGACCACAATCACCTCTGTATCTACAAAGTGACACAGGGAAGTGCAAACTATTACACTACCGCTAACCATAGTCACCTCTGTATCTACAAAGTGACACAGGGAAGTGCAAACTATTACACTACTGCTGACTATAATCACCTCTGTATCTACAAAGTGACACAGGTACTGAGGAATCACCTCTCTATACCTATATGGGAAGTGCAAACTATTACACTACTGCTGACCATGATCACCTCTGTATCTACAAAGTGACACAGGGAAGTGCAAACTATTACACTACTGATGACCATAATCACCTCTGTATCTACAAAGTGACACAGGGAAGTGCAAACTATTACACTACCGCTGACCATAATCACCTCTGTATCTACAAAGTGACACAGGGAAGTGCAAACTATTACACTACCGCTAACCATAGTCACCTCTGTATCTACAAAGTGACACAGGGAAGTGCAAACTATTACACTACTGCTGACCACAATCACCTCTGTATCTACATAGTGACACAGGGAAGTGCAAACTATTACACTACTGATGACCATAATCACCTCTCTATACCTATGTGGGAAGTGCAAACTATTACACTACCGCTGACCATAATCACCTCTGTATCTACAAAGTGACACAGGGAAGTGCAAACTATTACACTACCGCTGACCATAATCACCTCTGTATCTACAAAGTGACACAGGGAAGTGCAAACTATTACACTACCGCTAACCATAGTCACCTCTGTATCTACAAAGTGACACAGGTACTGAGGAATCACCTCTCTATACCTATGTGGGAAGTGCAAACTATTACACTACTGCTGACCATAATCACCTCTGTATCTACAAAGTGACACAGGGAAGTGCAAACTATTACACTACCGCTAACCATAGTCACCTCTGTATCTACAAAGTGACACAGGGAAGTGCAAACTATTACACTACCGCTAACCATAGTCACCTCTGTATCTACAAAGTGACACAGGGAAGTGCAAACTATTACACTACCGCTGACCATAATCACCTCTGTATCTACAAAGCGACACAGGCACTGAGGAATCACCTCTATACCTATGTGGGAAGTGCAAACTATTACACTACTGCTGACCATAATCACCTCTGTATCTACATAGTGACACAGGGAAGTGCAAACTATTACACTTCTGCTGACCATAATGGGTCTATATTGCAACATTGAATGCTAAAAACAGTGAATGATGTTACATCGACACATGTTCAGCGAAAGCTGAAAATGTCGAATCCACAGAACAGCGATTTCTTTCCTAGGGAAAGAAATCGCTGTTCCAACCCCCACAAAAAAAAAAATTATTACACACTTCCAAACACATACACACACACACAATCCTAATTATTATACCCCCCAAAAAACAGTAAACAACTAAATACACATATGCACATAACCCAACCATACATCTAACAAAAAAAAAAACAGTAAACATTTTAAACCATATGCACTTACCTTAACCCGCACCCTAACCCTAAGGTCAGTAACTCTCGCACATTTACATAAACAACTCCAAACACAGACACACTTGCCTTAACCCTAATTCTACCCCCCCAAAACAAAATTAAACAGCTGAAAACACATACACAGGTAACTCAACCATACATCTAACACAAAATATAAAACAGTAAACACTTTCATACATATGCAGTTACCTTAACCCGCACCCTAACCCTAAGGTCAGTAATTGTTGCACAATCACGCTCGGGAGCTATACTGGACAAGGGACCACACTACACTTCAGATCACGACAAAACAATGAAGCAGTCAAGCGACTTCTTTCCCAGGGAAGGAATTCGCTAAACAGCCACTTCGCTGTTTTGCCTGTTCACTCTACGTGTCGACGAAAACACATTTGACATAATGCGTTTTCGTTGTACTCATAGGAACCCGACCATATGTGGTAAGTGCAAACTATTACACTACTGCTGACCATAATCACCTCTGTATCTACAAAGTGACACAGGGAAGTGCAAACTATTACACTACCGCTAACCATAGTCACCTCTGTATCTACAAAGTGACACAGGGAAGTGCAAACTATTACACTACTGCTGACCATAATCACCTCTGTATCTACAAAGTGACACAGGTACTGAGGAATCACCTCTCTATACCTATATGGGAAGTGCAAACTATTACACTACTGCTGACCATGATCACCTCTGTATCTACAAAGTGACACAGGGAAGTGCAAACTATTACACTACTGATGACCATAATCACCTCTCTATACCTATATGGGAAGTGCAAACTATTACACTACTGCTGACCACAATCACCTCTGTATCTACATAGTGACACAGGGAAGTGCAAACTATTACACTACTGATGACCATAATCACCTCTCTATCCCTATATGGGAAGTGCAAACTATTACACTACTGCTGACCACAATCACCTCTGTATCTACATAGTGACACAGGGAAGTGCAAACTATTACACTACTGCTGACCACAATCACCTCTGTCTCTATAAAGTGACACAGGGAAATGCAAACTATTACACTACCGCTGACCATAATCACCTCTGTATCTACAAAGTGACACAGGGAAGTGCAAACTATTACACTACTGCTGACCACAATCACCTCTGTATCTACATAGTGACACAGGGAAGTGCAAACTATTACACTACCGCTAACCATAGTCACCTCTGTATCTACAAAGTGACACAGGGAAGTGCAAACTATTACACTACTGCTGACCATAATCACCTCTGTATCTACAAAGTGACACAGGTACTGAGGAATCACCTCTCTATACCTATATGGGAAGTGCAAACTATTACACTACTGCTGACCATGATCACCTCTGTATCTACAAAGTGACACAGGGAAGTGCAAACTATTACACTACCGCTAACCATAGTCACCTCTGTATCTACAAAGTGACACAGGGAAGTGCAAACTATTACACTACCGCTAACCATAGTCACCTCTGTATCTACAAAGTGACACAGGGAAGTGCAAACTATTACACTACTGCTGACCATAATCACCTCTGTATCTACAAAGTGACACAGGGAAGTGCAAACTATTACACTACCGCTAACCATAGTCACCTCTGTATCTACAAAGTGACACAGGGAAGTGCAAACTATTACACTACCGCTAACCATAGTCACCTCTGTATCTACAAAGTGACACAGGGAAGTGCAAACTATTACACTACTGCTGACCATAATCACCTCTCTATACCTATATGGGAAGTGCAAACTATTACACTACTGCTGACCACAATCACCTCTGTATCTACATAGTGACACAGGGAAGTGCAAACTATTACACTACTGATGACCATAATCACCTCTCTATACCTATATGGGAAGTGCAAACTATTACACTACTGCTGACCACAATCACCTCTGTATCTACATAGTGACACAGGGAAGTGCAAACTATTACACTACTGCTGACCATAATCACCTCTGTATCTACATAGTGACACAGGGAAGTGCAAACTATTACACTACTGCTGACCACAATCACCTCTGTATCTACATAGTGACACAGGGAAGTGCAAACTATTACACTACTGCTGACCACAATCACCTCTGTCTCTATAAAGTGACACAGGGAAATGCAAACTATTACACTACCGCTGACCATAATCACCTCTGTATCTACAAAGTGACACAGGGAAGTGCAAACTATTACACTACTGCTGACCACAATCAACTCTGTATCTACATAGTGACACAGGGAAGTGCAAACTATTACACTACTGATGACCATAATCACCTCTCTATACCTATATGGGAAGTGCAAACTATTACACTACTGCTGACCACAATCACCTCTGTATCTACATAGTGACACAGGGAAGTGCAAACTATTACACTACCGCTAACCATAGTCACCTCTGTATCTACAAAGTGACACAGGGAAGTGCAAACTATTACACTACCGCTAACCATAGTCACCTCTGTATCTACAAAGTGACACAGGGAAGTGCAAACTATTACACTACCGCTAACCATAGTCACCTCTGTATCTACAAAGTGACACAGGGAAGTGCAAACTATTACACTACCGCTAACCATAGTCACCTCTGTATCTACAAAGTGACACAGGGAAGTGCAAACTATTACACTACCGCTAACCATAGTCACCTCTGTATCTACAAAGTGACACAGGGAAGTACAAACTATTACACTACCGCTAACCATAGTCACCTCTGTATCTACAAAGTGACACAGGGAAGTGCAAACTATTACACTACCGCTAACCATAATCACCTCTGTATCTACAAAGTGACACAGGGAAGTGCAAACTATTACACTACCGCTGACCACAATCACCTCTGTATCTACAAAGTGACACAGGGAAGTGCAAACTATTACACTACTGATGACCATAATCACCTCTCTATACCTATGTGGGAAGTGCAAACTATTACACTACTGCTGACCATAATCACCTCTGTATCTACAAAGTGACACAGGGAAGTGCAAACTATTACACTACCGCTGACCATAATCACCTCTGTATCTACAAAGTGACATAGGTACTGAGGAATCACCTGTCTGTCTTTTATTATGTGTCCTTTCCCTGTTTTGTTTTCCAGGTGACACAGGATACACTCAAACCTTAGCTGACACCAGTCTGTAACCCAGCGGGAGGTGCTGAGGACTGTTTTAAGACTTCCATGCTCCAAAAACAGACAGCTGTTGAGTGAGTGTTTCACCTCTTCAAAGCCTGTTGCTGTTGCCTGGACAAGTTGGAGTGGCCCTTCATTATGACCTTCTATTACCTGCTGTACTCTGCACAACGTGTTTGTGCATTGACCTGGTGTGAAATGAGCGCAGCCACTAATCAATAGTGACAATGCAACTCGCTCTGTCCCTCTGTCATTTCTCCCAGTAATGATGATACTGAAGATGACCAGCTAATAACAATAGTAAGGTAACCCCGCTAGCAGGCTCATGCATGGTTTAGTGCTGCTCAGATGAAGAAGCAGCATGTAGTCCACACCTGTGGGCCAGGACATTCACTACACAACAGTGGTAAGCCACACGTATAATACTCGATGCATACAGTGTTAGCTGTGGAGCATGCTGACTGGCGCATAGTCATCACCATACATCACTCATTTCTCTTTATATCAAGAAAAAAATCATAATGTATTAGCTGTCTTTATTTGTATGGTGCTGTGGAGACACAGCGCAAGTTATACCTGCAGGCTTTGTTTGAAGTTTGTATTAACACGTGTTATGAAACACATTCAGGGTTATACTGCAATTGCTTCACTGCATTGTCACTTACTGAGTAAGTACCATGCTTAGCTTTGTGAATTACACTGTGACACTTGTGTAACAGCTCTTATTTATTTAGCTACATTTGTGGAGCTGTGCATAAGTTACATGTCTTGTATCGTGAATGTGCGATGTGTGTGCCACAACTGAACTGCAGACTGAAGCATGCTACACCTTCAGCAAGTTGTGTATGGAGTCCTATGCTTGCCTATGCCCAGCCCTCAATACTTCAGGCTGTACAGTCAGTTACCACTTCTTCTCCTAAGGAAAGTTCACAATAGCATTCGTGACTTTACATACATAAAGAATTTTTTCACACATAATTACACCCTCTTCTCGTCAGTTGTGCCAGTTAAGATGTACAAAAATACAGTGGGTATTCTGTTCCAGGGCTGAAAATTTTGAAAATATGTCCCCTTCATACTTTTGTTCATTTAAATACAGGTGTAATGGCATGATTTGAATAGTCATTGTAATGCATCTGTGAAGTGTGGTAATACAAATACCACCCTAAGACTGCTGAACTTCAGAGGAGAGGAAATGTTCCTAGGTATTGTAACCCTCAAACTTTCAGTTCTGCACTTCTGAAGATTGCAAATATGGTCTTCAAATTTTCCACAAGAACCCACTTAAAACATTATAAACCAGCATAAAATCAGAACAGGAAAGCTGGACTAATGCCTGAGGTCTGCAACCAATAACATGTAATTCCCAAAAAGGATCCATTGTGGGACACCTGTGTGATATTGTACTCTGTATTACATCTGATTATTTCAGTGTTGGTCATCAGTCTGTTGTTGTTAGTACAACTATTTGTAGCATTTTTACAGTAGTAAGACTTTAAGACTTTAACACAATTTGACTAAATATGGTAGAAGCAGTCAGTTTCCACACATATGTAATTGGTAAGTACTGGGTTTGATGCCCTTGTAGGCCATTTTAAGAACAGCCACGTTCCCTTTCAAAGTTGAGAAACAGATCCTGTGGCTTGTGTCTGTGAGGTAAACACCTTAACCATTATGCCAAACCAAAACCAAATTATTTTCAGGTAGGAAAAGGTTTATGTTGGGCTGTAATTCCACCCACTTGCATTCCTGTACACCCCCATATTATTTGAGTTACAGACTGATATTTTAAGGAGGATGTTGCCATAATAGCAAAATAATACCTATGTTACATCATATAATTTATTTCATTATTACTGTCTAAAGTGTAGTGCTGCATGAAACTTCCAAAATTACTGCTCTAATAAAAAAAATCCCTTTTGTGCTACAAAAGTTAAATGGTGTATGGACAGCAGCACAGCCTTACACTTATTTTCAAAGACAACTCAATGTCCATATAAGCTGATCTATCATGCATTATTTCTATGGAAAACTGAACACCCAAACTCTGCAGAAACAGTGTTACTAGTGTGACACAACTGTACACCTTCTCACCATACATGGTACTACATTATCTTGCACCATCAAAAGTGTTAAATATTCACCAATGTAGACAACACTAGTTACACATAATTCACTAGTTACACATAATTATGTTAGACCTCAAAACTTTAAAAAGGTAACTCTTCCAAGATTATTTACTTGAGGTGCTATACAAAAAAGTCCTGCTCCTGAAATGTTTGCTATAAAAAGAAAGCTACCATTAATAAAACCATTTCATTCATCTATACTGCCCAGTAATACTTCGTAGCACCCTCAAACCCCTATTCCCCTCACAAATAAATGCATACACATATACATACATATAAACATAAATAAATAAATAAAACATACCCTCGTTAACTAAAGAAGTATTGCTAAACTAGGCCAAGGATGCTTAGATAGTTATACAACAACCTGACAAGCATTTAAAAAACATTTCTGAGGCCACAGTTTTGCTTAAATGTGATCAGCAGCTTCTTTCAGACATTGCAAAATGAAAGGGATGATACAGACACAGGTGGAGGTGTTGCGATCCTAATCGCTGCTTTGATTAGCTCATCCTTTGGGCACTCTTTGTAATTCATCAACGCTTTGTTGTACCTTTCTATATCCTACCACCAGTAAAGCCAGAAAACATTAAGACATAACTGCAAGACTCAAAGCTATGCAGTATGGAAAAGTTCATCTGCTACTGCTTTGTTTTCTGAACAGTCGTCTGTATAAGAAGTGGATGGATTAGCAGAACATAATTCTTAGAAGAGGGGACAAGCTACAGAGGAGATAATAACAGTGACATAATTAGCTGATCCATACTTCTCAGCTGCACAGAATTTTGCAGAGCATCGCTGATTTTCCCTTTTAAAATGTTTGATTTTCTGGCAAGTCACAGAGAACTTCTAGTTAGTGAATAATACTACATATCATCATCATCATCAGCCCCCTTTTTCCCATTTTTCTACATGGGGTTGGGGTGTTGTGTTAACTGCTGCCATCTCTCTTGATTTACTGCTATACTCCTGCCTTCTTCAACACTCTTGCCTGACTGTCACGGATGTTCTTTCACACAATCCATCTACCTCTCTGCTGGATGTCCTCATTTCCTCTTACCTTCTACCTGTTTGTTCCAAATCTTCTTCACCAGATTGTCTTCTGCTTTTCTGCACGTGTCCAAACCACCATAATTTGTTCTCTTTGATCTTTTCTGCAATTGGAGCTACTTTGGCTTCTGCTCTTATGTCCTCATTTCTTCATCTGTCCCACAGTGTGCATCCTACCACCTTTCTCAGGCACTTCATTTCCATCACCTGTAGCTTCCTCTTCTGCTCTGCCTTTACTGCCCAGGTTTCTGTACCATACAGTAGTACTCGTTGCCCCACTGTCTTGTAAACCTTACTTTTCAGCTTCTTTGGCATTCTTCTGTCATAGAATACACATGAGACTCTATGCCAGTTGGCTGCAGCCCCTCTGATTCTTGCTTTGACCTCTTCATTCTGACTTGCCTTCTACTCAACCACCCCTCCCAGATACTTGAAGCTATTTACCTGTTCCACCATCTTCCCTTCTATGTCACTTCTCAGCTTCTTCTGATTTCCCTAGTTTGCTGCCATTACCACTGGCTTAACTGAGCTTAGTTTTATCCCACGTGCCTCCGGTTTTGCATTCCATCCCTCTATCCTTTGCTGAAGTTCTTGCTCAGAGTCTGCCTGTAATGCCATATCATCTGCATACAGTAACTTTGTTGATCTGTTCCCTCCAACCGGTTTGCTAATGTAATCCATCACCAGTACGAACAGCAGTAGTGCACACCCACTCTCACTGGAAACCCTTCTATGAGGTGAAACATTGTTTGTAGTTGAGTCACTTGGTCCCTCTACATAGTCTGCACTAATTCTACCAATGTTTCCAGGACTTGGAACCACTGCACTACTGCCCAAAATCAGCTTTCTTGGGACAGTGTCATATGCTTTCTCCAAGTCTAGGAATGCCAAGTTGGATTCTTTCCTCATCTCTAGCCTCTTTTCAACTATCTGTCTCACTGCAAACATCAGGTCAGTTGTGCTGCAACCTAATCTGAATCCAAGCCGCTCACCTCCCATCTTACATTCCACTACTCTGTGTATCTGTTTATAAGTCACCCTCTCCAGAACTTTCATGCAGTGTGACAGGAGTTTGACACCTCTGTACTGTCCACAGTTATGGATGTCCCCTTTGTTCTTCTACACTGGCATGAGTTTGCTTTTTGTCCTGTCATTTGGGATATGCCTTTCTCTACACACTGCTGTGAGTACCCACAACAGCCATTTCTCCCCTATCTCACCCAGCATCTTTATCATATCTGCTGTGACCTCACGTGAGCCTGCTGCTTTCCCTGACTTCATTTTCCTTAGTGCTGTTCTTACTTCTTATGTTGTGGGCTATTCTTATTCTCTCATTGTAGGCTTGTGTCTGGGGCAGTACAGCTTCTGTGGGTTTTTCTTCATTCAGAAGCTGCTGAAAGTACTCCTTCCATCTGCCTTTGATGTCATGTGGACTGTTGAGCAGGTTGTTTTTGGCATCCCTTATGAAGGGTGTGTTACTATCTTCTTTATCTTTCTGTCTTTGCCTTGCAACCTGATATAGTTTCATTGTACCACCTACTGAGACACTTTCCAGAAGCTGGTACAGTGCCTCTGATGTCCTATTCTTTGCTATTACTTAGCGTCTTTGTTAGCCAACCTGTATTCCTTCATAGCCTGGTCAGTCTTTTCTATCTCCCACTTTACCTGCACTCCTCCTTTCTTTTGATGTCTTCCCGGACTTCTGCATTCCACCACCAGCTTTCCTTATGTACCTTATTTCCATACCTGGCTTGGCCACATACCTGTTCTGTACCCCTCACACATACTGTTTTCAGGTGCTGCCATTCTTCTTCATCTCCATTTATTTCCTCCTCTTCTTGGGGTGCTAGAGGTTTGAGTAATTCTTTGAATTGTTGTACTTTCTCTCCAGTCATCTTCCAGGTATTCAGCCTGGACTCACTTGACCTTAGATCCTTCTATGACCCCTGTATGCAGCGGATCAGCTGATTGTGGCAACCAGTGGTTTATGCTGTGGGCTGACTGTTTCACAGGGAATGACTTTGCAATCATTGATTCTACCCTACTGCCCTTTCTTTACCAGGAGGAAGTCTACCTGAGTTGCATGTTGGCTACTTCTGATGTGATCTTGTGTCTGTCTCTCTTTCTGAACCATGTGTTGGCTACTATCAAGCCATTCGCCAGACAGCTGTCTAGAATGGCCTGTCCTTCATTATTCCCGTCACCCCACCCATGTGGACACAGGCACTCTTCTTATCCTTTTCTGTCTGTCCTGATATGTGCATTCAAGTCACGCATTATTACACCAATTCATGTTGTCCTGCTTTGTCTAGTAGGTCCTGCAACTGTCTGAATGCACTCTTTTCCTCAGTATCACAACCCTGCTTTGGAGCATAAGCTGAGATTATGAATACTGCCCTATCATAGGCTGAGATTATGAATACTGCCCTATCATAGGCTGAGATTATGAATACTGCCCTATCATTACACTGGAGTCTGACTGCCATGAGTCTGTCATTAATTCTGATGATATCCCTGACTGCCTTCTGAAGCCTTGCTCTCACCACAACTCACACACCATTTCTAGCCTGTCCCCCTCTTGAGTAGTAGAGTCTAGATCTCATGCCAAGTGGCTTTGCTGCACTGCCCTTCCATCTTGTCTCTTGGATATATAGGATGCCCAGCTTCCCTGCCCTGACACGATGAGCAGTCAGTGATACTACACATTAAAGTTTTATACTTCTTATTTTTCAAAAACTGCATCTTGATCTATTTACTTTTTAAGAGAACTAGAGACATTTTTAAAAACTGTCCCAGCTTTTGGCCCTTTCTCCCCCATTATTTTTGGCTTTGTATGGAATTCCTGAACAATGAAGAGAATAGGTATTTTGTTCTGTGTCTCACAAAATGTGCTGTTTCCTGACACATTGTTACGGACTGCAATCACTAAATTGAAGGCATTTGAGTTTCACACCTTGTATCATTCAGAAAAATGCTTACTAATGCAAAGCATGTTATTCTAGCAACTTTCTAAGTATAGAAAATTGTTGTGTCTTTCGGCCTTTCCCGGTTAGGGGCTGCTACAGTGGAACTCCAGTCCGCTAATGATTGGCAGTAGATTTTTACATGCTGAGTTGCCAGCCCTGATGCACAACCTTCAACAAAGGTATGCCCATTCACGCATGTCTCCACGCAGAAGACGCTCTAGCTGAGAATCGAACCGGACAGCGTCTTACTGTGAGGCGACAACGCTACTGTAGCACCACCACCGCGGTTTTCTAAGTATAGAAAATACATATTCTTGAGCTAAAATTTTGAGAGGGCAGAGCATGTGTGTGTGTGTGTGTGTGTGTGTGTGTGTGTGTGTGTGGGGTTACAATGGGTTGCACGATATGTTTCTGACTACAGAAAACTGAGACACAGTCCTTGACCCTAGTAGCATGTGCTTTTACTGGTAACCATTTGAAATATTTTTAAGCAAGAAACATCTTTATTAAATTATCACTTATGACATAGGCAATCATACATTTATATAAATAGAAACAAGCCATACTGACATATTTTCAGTTATAAACGTTATGCATCACTTATAATCTGTCCAGTCATTGTCAGTCAAACATTATGTAGCTCATTCAAATCCTGTCTTCCCTTAAACCTCATTACTCATCCAAAACATTATTCTGCATGTACTGATCTTACAATTGCCATGTTTTCAATGTCATTTGCTCCTACCCTTTTCTAATGATCCCACTTCCAGTTGGTTTATCTCCGTTAATATATTCACTACTTCTAGTACAGTTGGTTAAGACTTTGATTCCCATTTTCCAGGAACTGCTTTTTTGGCAGCCACCAGAATTAAACTCAGCAAGGCTTTACTGTGTCTAGGCAATTCCGACTGTGTATCACAGCTCAAAAAAATAATGTCCTTAGTTACACCAATTTGCTCATCCAATATTTCTGATAGAGTAATATGCAGGGAATTTTTAATGTCTGCCAGGTCATTACACTCCCAGAAAATATGTTCCACATTTCCCCTTTCTTCCCCATTACACCACTGGCATTTGCAATATACCTGAAGAAAAATTATTTGGAGTCTGATAGGGACATAAAAATACCTATGCAAAGAATTCCAAGCCAATATCTTAAATCTTTCTAGACTTTGTTTCACATTTGGGAACCATACACACATCCTGCATTGTTTCTTTGTGAATTACCTATCCAGTCTCTCTCTTCCCAATCTTTTCTAACCTGCTCTGACTGATTCCTGTAGTTATCATGCAATATTTTATATGCCCTGCCAGACTGCCAGCCCAGCTATCAGAAAGTTTGTAAACAATTCTATGTCATTTGTGAATGTTAACATGATTTATACAGAAGTGTGTGTAAAGTACTGAGCTAAAATGTAACCACAGCATACCCTATTGGAATAGAACAGGAATGCACCTGCACTATTGTGACTGTTTGGATGCATATGTTTAATGGAAACTGGAACACAGGAGGTTAACTTGAAAAAAACTCAGAGAAAATAGTTGAAATTAAATTCTTTATTTTTATAATTACTGGGCCATAAACAGAAGATGTTATCTCTCAGTTACAGTGCAGTAGCAGACACAATGTCTAAAGCTGGAAGTTTTTTGTATTGTCTTGAAGGAGAAGTAATTACTAGGTTTGAGATGGAGTGTTTTAATGGTTTATGATTTCCAGGATCTACAAACATCTGACAGATATGCATTTTTCACACAGAGATGCTAAATTCTGTTACTTTCTGACAATAGGGATTTAACTTGGAAACTTAAAGTCAGCTGACAAGAAGTGATGTCATCCAAACTAACCCAGCAGTAATATTTGATATTAATTTAAGAACTCTCTGAGAGAGAGATTGTGCATTTTGTATCTGTCTTATGACCTGACAACAACATCCACCCATCAGTTTCTGCACTTGTCCTGATGTAAGTAAGTTTTTAGGGCATAGTAACTCTTTTAGATTTAGGTAGGAATACTGTAAAGTGTAGCTTAGATTTTTTTTTTTTTTTTTTATTTGAGACTGCCCTGCAATGTTGTTTTAAATATTTCCTGTGATTTTGAACACTGATGTAACTGATTACTTATTAAATATTGTCTTGTTCTTTTATTATTTATTATTAAGTGGTGCTGCGGTAGCTCACAGTAAGACGCTGTCTGGTTCGATTCTCAGCTAGAGCATCTTCTGCGTGGAGACATGCGTGAATGGGCGTACCTTCGTTGAAGGTTGTGCGTCAGGCTTGGCAAGCCGGTACATAAAAATCAACTGCCAATCATTAGCAGACCGGAGTTCCACAGTGGCGACCCCTAACTGGGAAAAGCCGAAAGACACAAACAAACATTAACTATATTTAAACTCTGTAATTGTGGCTGGTCTGTTTACTATTCGGTGACTCTGTATAGGCCACTCCTAAATAGCCCTTGGTAAGGGCCTTAAAGTAGCTGATAAGAATTGGCAGGTGGCAGTGAAACTACCTTATAGTCTGTGCCAGCCTCTCCCAGGTGTG